>NW_028317922.1:5405000-5775000 GCF_062004578.1 Staurois parvus
GGTGAGACAGTGTATTATAGGATTTTAAACAGTACAGGCACTTATTTTTCATGTTTTACATAGCTATACCTGCAAAATGGGCCAGCCTGAAGTGACCTAACTGGACTTAGTTTTCTGACTAAAGTTCAACTTTAAAGTGCATCTCTAGCCAAAAAAGTGTTGTTTTTGAATAGTGTTCAGAATGTTTATGAACCCTGACAGGTCCTATGTTACTGTCACAGTGCAGGAAAAAGTAGCAATAATATGCTTACTGAGATTTCCACTAATGAAAAGTACTATTGTGTTACATTAAAGGGTTACTTCACCTGTACCAAAAAACATTCTGCCTATGCAGATGAGGGGCATCTGTTGATTAAAACAAACTTTGCAGCCTTGACCACAAATGAATAATACTCCTGCTTTTAATTTAGGTCATTTACGTACCTCATGAAGCCTGACTTCTAGGATGTTGATAAGAGAAGCCTAGTGTTATTGCTCACCTTTATCAACACAGGAATGAGCTTTTTCTCTGATTCAAACTTCTCACATGTGATCTCTCTCCCCGATGCAGTATGTCGGACCTTAGGGTTTGAGAGCTCACTCCTGTGATGGTGAAGGTGAGAAGTAACACAAGGCTTCTCTTATTAACGTTTATGAGGAACGTCCTAGAACTATTCCATTCAAGCTTCATGAGATATGTTGGTGGACTACACCTATAGCAAGGGCATTATTCAACTTTGGTCAAAGCTGTACAGCTTGCTTTTATCTACAGATGCTCCTCACCTTCACAGGCAGTTTTTGGTAAAGGTGAATGAACCCTTTAAAGTGGAACCAAACACAAAATCTCCAGGGGGTAGAATTTGTCACCAGAACAGGAATGCAAAGTCTTTTTTTTTCTCCCTTGGTTCGTGAGTTTTTGCATTTGTGAGGCATATTATCAGCATGAAAAGAAAAGAGCCAGGTGCTGGGGACAATGCAACTCATCACCAGTTGCTGAAGAGGGTTGGTACAGGACCCCAAGAAATGGTGGCAGCAGGGGGTGAAGTACTGACAAGAACCCAGACCCATCATTGCTGGAGGACAGCACAACAGCTGGTAGGTGTGCCTTTTGCTGGTGTGTCACAGTATAGTTGCATATTATGATGAGAGCGCATCTCCACCAATGCAGGTTTAATTCCACTTTAAGAGAAATTTCCTCTCTCTGTGTGATACACACAGTGAAAGGAAATCACCCGAGCAAGGCCAGTGGGTTTATTTCTCTTGGGAAACATTGTATAACAATTCCCAAACAAGTGTGGAATTCTAAGAATGTCTAAGTCTGTAAGAAAAAAAGAGAGTAAAGGGAAAATCATCATCTGATGTTTACTGATTACTAGCTGTTATCACAGATTATGGCAAACAATGCTATTCCAAGACTGATACTGTGGACATGACCATTCACTGGCCAGGTTTTGTCTGACACAGGAGTGTCTCTGCGGCACACAATGGAATAAGAAAGTATTTGTATTTAAATTTATAATGAAGTTGCAGTAATTATGTTAATGTTAAAGGCGACTTGAAAAAAAGAGCAGTTGGATATGCCATACAGCAGATGACCAATTAAGTGTAGCTAAATCTGGATTTGAGTTTTTACACTATTATTTTTTTCCAAATGCCATCCTAAAATCATTACCCCTAGTGTGTATTGTATTTCTTTTTTAAAACATGTCTGATTCTAAGTGACTTTAGCCAGTTCACCTCTAACATATACTCTCTATGGACCAGAGCAATTTTTACATTTCTACTATGGGCCTGTTTATTCTGTAATAACTTTGTCATTACTTAAACTGGAACTGTACTGCCTCTGTGTGCCACAAATCAAAAGCGCTATTTAATTTATTTCTAATATTCAAAGCAAACTTGCTCATCCATCCATGTCTCCATGCTTTATTTTGCTGAGAAATCACTTTGAAAAACACCCCCTAGCATTACTGGCCGTGGCCAGCTTGAGTAAGGGCAGATGATTAATTCCTGGAATTCATCTGCCCTTAGATTATGCATGCAGGCAGAAAGGTGTGCTTAGCTGTGAAAACCCCTCCTCCTTTCTTGAAGACTCCCGGGATGTATGATGTCATTTGCCTAGGCATGGAAACTAGGAAGTAACTAAATACATGTAAAAAACTGTTTAAAACAATATACAGTGGGGCAAAAAAGTATTTAGTCAGCCACCAATTGTGCAAGTTCTCCCACTTAAAAAGATGAGAGAGGCCTGTAATTGGCATCATAGGTAGACCTCAACTATGAGAGACAAAATGAGAAAAAAAATCCAGACAATCACCTTGGCTGATTTGGAAAGAATTTATTTGCAAATTATGGTGGAAAATAAGTATTTGGTCACCTACAAACAAGCAAGATTTCTGGCTCTCACAGACCTGTACCTTCTTCTTTAGTGGGATAATGTTGACAGAGAGTGAAGTTCCAGTTTAAAGCGGAACCAAACCCATTGATTTCCTGCTTCCCAAAACAGCTACATTCAAAGCATGTTGTGAATGATAACTGTCACAATTGATTGTGTTCTCAACTGATCAAACCATCAATCGGCTGGTGTCATAACTGATTATATGTGTAGGACCATGTCAACTGCAGATCAAACAAAGGCTAAAATGGCAGCTTCCTTAGATGTAAAAGTATAGTGGGGTTTAGTTCTGCTTTAAAATAACAAATACATACATCCTTTTTTTTCATTCTTTGGCCGATATTTTGCAAAAATTGTTTTTATGCAATCCACAGTCCAAATTTAACAAACAAAAAGATGTATACTGTATACAGTAAGTAAAGAATAACTTAATATATAATTTGCCCTGTTTAAAATGTAAAACAATATAATTCTGGTACAAAGCACAGCAAAGTTATTTACAAATAAAACAAAAGCTTTTTTTAAACTGTGCACTTTTTAATAAAGTGGTTGTAAAGGCAGGATATTTTTACTTTAATGCATTCCCTGCATTAAGGTAAAAAATGTCCCAGCATTTTATTGCTCCCTCATCTCCCTATATACATGCCTATCCTAGTCCTATCTCGATCCAGCGCTGTGCCCATCTGCAGTGGCACTAGTCTCTGTCCTCCTCACAGGACAGAGGCATCAGTGGGAGCTCTTGGCTCCTGCTGCTATCAATTAAATCCTGTGAGGAGGGAGCGGGAAGTGGCAAAAAGTACAGAGGAGGAGCGAAGAATGTCGTCATGGGACCCAATAAAAGGTTTAAGGCTGCTCTGTGCATTACCACTGCACACAACAGGTAAGTATAACATATTATTTTTATTAATAAAAAAAAAAATAATTATCTTTTCAAACCGCTTTAAAACAATGCTGAAATAAAATAACCAATAATCAAAAGGGAGGTGTTAATGGGCTTAAATATGAACAAATTTTATTTAAAAATAACTAAATGATTCCTTCCGATCATTAAAAAGGACATCTACTCTTGTCAAGAACATGCAACTGGGCAATGCCACAATGCTATGGTCTATCAGCAACATTATTTCGTTGGCAAGTCATCATAGCACTAATCTATGGAAGTGATAATCTAATGGTGTATCCTTGCATTAATAACCAATGAGGACCATACTGTGAGACTCAGGTATTCTATGTCATACCTCTATTATACAGCAACTCCCAGCTCTCATTTTGACTTCCCAGAATTGCTGGCAAGTATGAGGAGGTAGCAAAAACAGGGCAGGAGGTCACGAAGTACTACACAAGCCCTGTGTACTTCAATGATGTGGATGTTGGATGTGGTATATACACCCAAAAAACAACTATATTAGGTAACAGCACATGCACTAGGATAACAGTTTCTGAAGACATTTCTTACCAAATCTAATCCTCTGAATGTTCATACTGTATAAAACATGTGCTTGTTCACACAATAAGCATCCAATTCCACTATATAAGAAAATGGATAACTGGATTGTAATGTGGAGCTAAGTTTGCAATGTAATATTTCAGGGCTTGGTAGTCTAGTATTATCTGCAGTGTCCAGAGTCACTGAATGCAGCTTCAATGACAATCCAAGACTAAATGCTTTTAAGTTCACATTCCACAAACAGTGCAATGAACTGAAAATGTAAATCCAATCCATGTTCCTTTTCAGCTTGTTCTTTAAATCAGTAATCACAGTTCATCAGACAGAAGCCACAATGACAGTTCCCAACAGCAGGTGTATGGATGTTGAAATGGAAAACAACAATTTGTGAACCCCATATGAAAATATTGGAAATGTTGCTATATATGTTTTATGTATAAATAGATTTTTTGATTTGATAAAATTTAACAAAAAAATGGCTTTTTACAATTTACTATGTGCCCTATAAAGTCCCTTGCTATGAATTTCTTGGGAGCTGTACATGTACTATGGATGATTTGAGCATATAGGACACAGAACCTAATTCATGACTAGTTGTTAATAAATTTGAGACATGGTAAAACATGGACTACATGTATAGCCAGACACATAAAGGGGTTATATAATGAGGAAGCAATACAGTAAATATTACTCTGTACTATAACATTTAGCATTCTAAAACCAGAATGAAGAAGACTGTGGGGACCTACAAAGCAATATTAAAGCTGAACTCTGGGAAAACTTAAGTCCCCCCTTGAAGCGGGGGCTGCCCCCACTGCAGCAGTTAATTCTTCGTTTATTCTAGGAGACGGGACGGTTACAGCACTGTCCCTCAGCATCCTCATGTCCAATGCAGGGCTATGGTGCCTGACATCAGGGAACCTTACACCACCAGAATGCAGGGGAGAAAAGGTTGCAGGGACCAGTCTAGCAATGCAGAGGAGCCTGCAGAAGATAAGGAAAGTAAAACTGCTTAGACATAAACAAGCAGTTAACCATTGCAGTGAGGGAGCAGCCCCACTGCAAGTAAGGATTTTTAGTTTTCATGGAGTTCAGCTTTACAATTAAGCGACATAAAACCATACCGATCCAAATAAATATACCAGGATGGCCACAGAGTTCTGACTTTTGAAACAGAAGAGAACTAGGATGTATTACCTTCTCAGCTTTCTTGTCCGAAATGTCCTGTTTCTCCAATACAGCTATGCTTTCCTTTAGGTTCTTCACTATGTCTGCAGGAGACTTGTGGGACTTCCCAAAGGGGAATGGCATGTTTGCTAGTGCTAGCGTAACACTGATTTATAGTACACCTGAAAAAGAAAAAAAAAATACAAAAAGAATCAACAACAGCTGCACTGGATTCCAGTTCATTCCAATAACATTTTACCGCTCTACTAAGCACTTGAAACAATTCTATAACTTTAGGATAGCAATATTGTTCAGGCAAAAGTCCTGTGCTCACCAACAAATATGCCACTTGTAAAGACAGAAACAAGGAGAGGAATCTGGGGTCTGGAACCCAAATGATTGCAAAGAACAGCAAAAAATGGAACAGTATTTAGTGGCTGAAAAACTGGCAGCTGTATTTCATGACAAGGCTAAGAAATTTAGAAAGGTTTGGTCCCCTTGGATCACTCACTATTTCCCTGGTGACTGATTTATTCTCTATAGACAAGTTGTGGTCTGACTGGTCTCACTCCTCTCCTCTTACCACCAACCCTGCCCTATCCCTCCCCCAATCCCTTTTTCTAAGAGGTCCACATTGCATACTTTACGAATATTTCTGGGCTGAAAGAAATCCCCATGAGAGTCCCCCCTTACATCATGGTTCCCTTCAAAGTCCTCCCTTACATCAGAGGTCCCATCAAAGTCCACCTTATATCAGTTACCATCAGAGTTCCCTCTGTGGCATTGTCCCCCTCTCTAAAAGACTGCAAAAAAGTACTTGTAGAGAAAAAAAAAAAAAAGTGTTAGGACATTATTTCTCCCATAGCGCCTAAGTAAGGAGGATGTTATCCTACTTCTGGTACTGCATGTCTTGGAGACAAACATGCTTGTAAACACCCAGATGTGCATGGACAAACAGGATAAAACAGAGTTGATTCTACAGGCTACAAGAAATAAAATGTCAAATGCCTGTATAATCACTTAGGCTCCATTCATACTTGTGAGACTTCAAAATTGTGTGATTTTCATTGCGACTTTACAGTACGACTTGATGCGACTTTGACCAAGGATGATTGTTTGTGCTGTACAAACATTGCACACAAGTCGCATGTATAATATAAAGGTGCAACTTTTATACGACTTTAGAAGGTTTACATTGAAGTCTATAGCCCTCAAGTTGCATCAAAGTCGGACCAAAGTAGTGCAGAAAGTTGCTGAGACTTCAAGTTGCACAGATTTAAATGGTACCCATTGGGAAACATGGGGTGCGACTTATGTGACTTTGGACCCCAAAGTCACATGACAAGTCGCACAACTGTGAATGGGCTCTTAAAAGACCCAGCCTTTTCTAACACTTTTTGTTTACATTTAAAAAATTTGTATTTTTTGCTGGAAAATTACTTAAAACCCGCAAACATATATTTTGTTTAGCAAAGGCCCTAAAGAATAAAATGGTGGGTTTTGCCGTTTTGGTATGTCACACGGTATTTGCACAGCAGTTTTTCAAACTTGAGTTTTTTGGGGAAAAATACACTCCAGAATTTTAATGCATACAACGCAATAACCAATTTTTTGGTAAAATATGATTCTACACAAAGTAAATCGATACCAAACATGTCACACTTCAAAATTGTGCATGCTTGTGGAATGGCGCCAAACTACTAGGAGACCCTTTAAAAGCCTTTACAGGTTACCAGTTTAGAGTTAGAGAGGAAGTCAGGTACTAGAATTATTGCTCTTGCTCTGACGTTTGTGGAATTATCTCACGTGTGGTGCAATCACCGTTTACTTATGTGTGCTGGACCAATACATGCGAGCATGGAGGTGCTTTTAAAAAAAAACTTTTTTACATTTCATCCCGGAATACCATTTGAAGCCCGTAGCATACATATGCTAGTGGGTCTTCAAGTGGATAAGAAACATTTTTTATGCCCAGTGTGCATGAAGTCTAAAATTACATAGAAGCTTTAGAAAGTTAAAGCAACTTCGAAAGTAATTTTCAGTTAATTTAAATCAATGGCTTTCATTAAAAGAATACTTGGTGATCCTGCCATGAAGTTCCATGCTCACTGACAATGTTCAGTCCCTGTTTCCCAATAGTGCACTTGCATTGTCACCCTGTCATACGCACTACCAATGGAAAGTGCAAGCAGCTGTGCTGATGCTCATTTTACAGGAATGTTCCACTATTGTTACAATCAGGAAACCAGTCCTGAAAAACGACATGCTGGATTCCATGCATGTATACTGGATGTGGCTGCACAGTGGCCGCAGGGCTAATATGCAAGAAAAGATGACAAAAGGTGAAAATAATACATAAAAAAATAATTGCAGCAGTTGCTGGTACACAGTGCTTTAACAAACAAAATGCCATTCCATGCTGTACAATCATACTATAAGTAGACCCCCCCCAAAAAAAAAAAACCTCTAAAGACCCATGCTGTGTAATGCTCTGCATGCTGAGCTATAAATATCCAAAAGGCATGTAAAATAACTGATTTCTGTGTGCACTTACATTTACTTTTATATTCTCTTTTGGGTATTCAGAGGCACTGGTGACATAGCCAGGGCCTCTTACTTGCCCTCAGGAAAGGTTACGTCACCAGTGCCTTCCAGGGAAATCTTTAAAGTCAAGAAATCTTGCAAGATCTCAGGAAAAAAAAATTTTTTCAATGGATGCAAGGTCAAGATCAGGTGCAGGCATCATCGGTAGGCCGGCAGAGAGTAAGGAAGAAGCCAGCCATTGTTGACTTTTTTTTTAATGGCAGTGCAAGTTTCCAAACCATGGTGGGGACAGATCAAGGTGACTTCAGAGAAAAGACAAGAAAGAGGTAAATATAAGGGCCTATCCTATTGGACATACTGTACTTTTATATCAACTGATTTTTTTCAGTAGGCTCTAACACTGAATAGTACTCCAAAGGAGATTGTACAAGCAGACTGTAACGTGTCACCTGCTTCAGCTTAACCAACAAGTGTGTAGTGCACTATACAGTCATTGGGAAATCTGCAGGGAAGCATAGGATTACACTGCAATGTGTGAAGCCAGCTTTACAGCCTGGGCAATTTATAGATCTCTAAAATCCTGCGCACATTTCAGCATTATATGACCAGCTGTTTGCAGGCTTGCAGTAGAAATTACCTTTGCACTATTTACCTGTCTAGGCCTTGCATCAGGAACACACAGGACATGAAAAAGGTCACTAAATAAATACAATGTTTACCTATTACCCTCAACCACACCCGCTGCTCAAAGGTCAGGCATTAAAGTACCCTCTGGAAATACACAATTTGCTTTCTTTCCACTACTAAGTTTTATCTAGGTACCCTCCCTACTTAAACAGATTTTTCAGTCTTTTCAAACAGTTTTGATGGCCAGTCACCCTTTTTTGTGCAGCCTGTCCTTCGAACTAACTACGTAATATGGTTTCTTTATCCTTCTGTTATAGTATATCTGTAAAAAAATTAATTAAAAAAAAAAAAAAAAAAAAAAAAAACACAAAACATTTAGGTCACAAGGTTGTTAGCACTCAAGAAAACCACTTGATAACTACCCTCACAAATGCCATGCAAGCTCCCTGATTCAAGTACACAAATACTGACCAGAAGACGTTTCTACCCCAGCCCCAAACTTAAGATGGGGGTGAAGAAGGGTGGGGAACACTTCTTTTCTTAATACTAGAAAACACAACTTAGTGGGTGAGATTTTCAGGGCTTCTGAAAGCAGTACCTAAACTTATAAGTGGAAGCTGGAAATCAATGAAGTAGAACACTACTCCAGTGATCTCCACTTTTACCTAGTCCCATGCTGAAAAGCCGGCCAGGCGCATTGTGAATACAGGAGGATGGGCAACATTCACAGAATGCTGTCCAGGGGCATGGGCCAGTTACAGTGCCTTGAAAAAAATATTCATACCCCTTGAAATTTTCCACATTTTGTCATGTTACAACCAAAAACGTAAATGTATTTTATTGGGATTTTATGTGATAGACCAACACAAAGTGGCACATAATTGGGAAGTGGAAGGAAAATGATAAACAGTTTTCAAATGTTTTTACAAATAAATATGTGAAACGTGTGGAGTGCATTTGTATTCAGCCCCCCTGAGTCAATACTTTGTAGAACCACCTTTCAGTGCAATTACAGCTACAAGTCTTTTTGGGGATGTCTCTACCAGCTTTGCTGGTGACATTTTTGCCCATTCATCTCTGCAAACTAGCTCAAGCTGTCAGATTGGATGGAGAGTGTCTGTGAACAGCAATTTTCAAGTCTTCCCACAGATTTTCAATTGGATTTAGATTTGGACTTTGGGCCATTCTAACACATGAATATGCTTTGATCTAAACCATTCCATTGTAGCTCTAGCTCCATCCATATTCCCATCAACTCTGACCAGCTTCCCTGTTCCTGGTGAAGAAAAGCATCCCCGCAATATGATGCTACCACAACCATGTTTCACAGTGGGGATGGTGTGTTGAGGGTGATGTGCAGTTTTAGTTTTCCGCAACACATAGCGATTTGCTTTTAGGCCAAAAAGTTCAATTTTGGTCTCATCTGACCAGAGCACCTTCTTCCTCATGTTTGCTGTGTTCCCCACATGGCTTCTCACAAAGGGCGAACGGGACTTCTTATGGCTTTCTTCTTGCCACTCTTCTATAAAGGCCAGATTTGTGGCGTGCACGACTAATAGTTGTCCTGTGGACAGATTCTCACACCTGAGCTGTGGATCTCTGCAGCTCCTCCAGAATTACCATGGGCCTCTTGGCTGCATCTCTGATTAATGTTCTCCTTGCCTGACTTGTCCGTTTAGGTGGATGGCCGTGTCTTGGTAGGTTTGCAATTATGCTATACTCTTTCTATTGTCGTATAATGAATTGAACAGTGCTCCATGAGATGTCCTGGACATCTGCTTAAAATTAATATGAGAATAATACAATTCTATATTATTTGAAAAGGAAGGTCGTACAGTGCAGGTATCATCCACAAGAAACTTTATTGGAGACCAACGTTCTGTCTGAGCAGTCTCCAATAACGTTTTTTGGGGTTGATACCAGTGGTGTATGACCCTCCTATTCAAACTTGCAACAAGTGCTACAGGAGTGCGAGTGGGTTCTATGCCGGGCTACACCTGCCCTTCACAGCTTAATGTTGGCCATACATGGGTCGAAAATCAACCAATTTTTTTGTCTGAAAATCGGACCTAAGAATAATCGACTGATTTTCACTCTGTTAGTGGGTCAATGGCAACGGCCGATTTTCGTGGTTCCTCCCTTTTTTGGTGATCAGGCATGTTGGGAAATTTGTGAAAAATGACAGATTTTCGACTAAATGATGATCAAATCGTATGATCGTTTTTCCAAAAAGAATATGCGCATGAGCCGTGACCTGGAAGGAACAAAAGTTTCGCCTGTTATATGGGCTGAACTTTATGACCAGGTTGGCCAATTTTCTAAATCACTGATGGCACCATCAGATTACCGAGCGAACAATGTTTCCGATTTTCGGACAAAAAATCTTTGGAATTCGACCCATGTATGGCCTGCATTAGTCTTAAGTTATTACTAAAACCAGTAAATAATTGAATGCAGAGGCAATGATTTAATATGATAAGGAGTAGATACATTTATATAGTCTTGCAGATATTACTGGCCCTTTGAGGGCAACCAGAATGCTGGTGTGGCTTGCAATTAAATTTGAGTTTGACACCCCCATCACATGCATGCACAGCCCATTTACCATAAGCCCACACTTATCTAAATTCTAATAAAGGGAAAGGCCATACCTCAAAACAACAGTAACTATTCTAATAACACATTTGTCCTAAAAGAAAACCTGTACTAGAGATACAAACTACTACAAGGGTATAACAGAGGGCATCGTAGTATTGCTTTGCAATGCGTAGTATTGCTTTGCATACCCTAAATTGGTCATTCCCCCTTCCCAATGAAGCACAGCAGGGGCTCCTGAAAAACTTCTGCAAATCAAGCTTTTCTGAAAGTAACCACTGGATAGGGTTAGGCAGATTCTGACATGCCTACACGCAGACCTGTGGGAGGGGGACTGGACGTAGAAGGTAGGATACCAAGAAACTAACGGTACGTACTCCAAGTTGCCTTCTGATAAATACTTGCCTTAAAGTGATTCTAAAGGTTGAAATAAAAAAAAACAAAAAAACACAACAGGCATTTTAAACGTACCTGCTCTGTGCAATGGTTTTGCACAGAGCAGCCCAGATCCCCCTCTTTTTGGGTCCTCTGCCGACACTCCCGTGCCCTGTTGAGAGCCCCCAATAGTGAGCCCCTGTTGTGTGAGCCAATAAGGAGAGAGAGCCCTGGCTCTCATGCACATCACTGGATCGACAAAAGTATATTGGGGGGGGGGGGGGGCTGTACATTGAATGTTTTTTACCTTAATGCACAGAATGCATTGTAAATAGTTTATTTGGGCCAAACTATTTCCAGAACAGAACTATAAAAATACAAAAAATGGTGTAGCGCTCTTAATACATAAATAATAATATAACAAATAGAGAACCAATCCCCAAAGGGATGACTAAGTGAATAAACAGTGAATGGATAAATGGTCTTAAACCTCTAAAAATGCAAACAAAAATGGTGTAACACTCTTAATACATAAGTAATAATATATCAAATAGTGAACCAATCCCCAATGGGATAAATAAGTAAATAAATAGTGAATGGATAAATGGTCTTAAACTGACCTACTGTGATCCAATACCACATCAAACAGTGCTGGATAACCAGATCACTACAGTGAATACCTCAATGTAATATTTGAATAAAAGTGAGCCACACACGTGATCCCAGCACTGGGGGACAAGTAATAGTGATAAAAGTGCTCAGTGTTGTGCAAACACTCAAAACCACATATATACAGTCAGGTCCATAAATATTGGGACATCGACACAATTCTAACATTTTTGGCTCTATACACCACCACAATGGATTTGAAATGAAACGAGCAAGATGTACTTTAACTGCAGACTGTCAGCTTTAATTTGAGGGTATTTACATCCAAATCAGGTGAACGGTGTAGGAATTACAACAGTTTGCATATGTGCATCCCACTTGTTAAGGGACCAAAAGTAATGGGACAGAATAATAATCATGAATCAAACTTTCACTTTTTAATACTTGGTTGAAAATCCTTTGCAGTCAATTACAGCCTGAAGTCTGGAATGCATAGACATCACCAGACGTTGGGTTTCATCCCTGGTGATGCTCTGCCAGGCCTCTACTGCAACTGTCTTCAGTTCCTGCTTGTTCTTGGGGCATTTTCCCTTCAGTTTTGTCTTCAGCAAGTGAAATGCATGCTCAATCGGATTCAGGTCAGGTGATTGACTTGGCCATTGCATAACATTCCACTTCTTTCCCTTAAAAAACTCTTTGGTTGCTTTTGCAGTGTGCTTTGGGTCATTGTCCATCTGCACTGTGAAGCGGCATCCAATGAGTTCTGAAGCATTTGGCTGAATATGAGCAGATAATATTGCCCGAAACACTTCAGAATTCATCCTGCTGCTTTTGTCAGCAGTCACATCATCAATAAATACAAGAGAAGCAGTTCCATTGGCAGCCATACATGCCCACGCCATGACACTACCACCACCATGCTTCACTGATGAGGTGGTATGCTTAGGATCATGAGCAGTTCCTTTCCTTCTCCATACTCTTCCCAATATTTATGGACCTGACTGTATGTGTAATAATAATAGTGACAAAATGATGATAAATAAAACCCCTAAAAAATAATAATATAGATGTTATTGCACAAAAACAATAAATAACAATAATTCCCAGGGGAAATATGAACAAAAAACCAGTGTCCACAATAATGCAAAATAACATGCAGGTGATCTTGTGCGTTGTTGCCTCCGGTGATAAATCCACACATGGCTAAAATGGCTCCTCACCTCCTTACCGTGACCCTAAAAAGGGCCTACAAGCATTTTGGGTCACTCCTGGACCCTCCAAGACCGGATTCCTTCTAATGATACTTTCCAACCAATTTCACATCAGGAAAAAAACGTGAGAACCTTCCAGGACAAGATCAGCCCGATGTCCCCTCTATATGGTCCTAATTGATAAGATCAGCTCCCACAGGATCCACATAAAGAGAGAACCCCAATAGTGTGAAACCTTTTTAATTATGCAGAGCAAATATACATATCCAGTGCACTCACATTTGTTTCCATCTTTCAAACAGCATTAGAACCTCATGTATGGGTGTACTTGCATGGGTTCTGTGAAAGTACAAAGATGGCGTCCACGCTGGAAGTTGCGTCACCATGTCACCTACGCATTGCGTCACGGCACACGTGACTTCATCAGGGTTTTATATATCATTATTTTGCAACTATTATTATTACACATATATATGTGGTTTTGAGTGTTTGTACAACACTTAGCACTTTTATCACTATTACTTGTCCCCCAGTGCTGGGATCACGTGTGTGGCTCACTTTTGAAATATTATGAGTTATTCACTGTAGTGATCTGGTTATCCAGCACTGTTTGCTGTGGTACTGGATCACAGTAGATCAGTTTAAGACCATTTATCCATTCACTATTTATTCACTTATTTATCCCATTGGGGATTGGTTCACTATTTGATATATTATTACTTATGTATTAAGAGTGCTACACCATTTTTGTTTGTATTTTTAGAGGTTTAAGACCATTTATTCATCCCATTGGGGATTGGTTCACTATTTGTTATATTATTTACGTATTAAGAGCGCTACACCAATTTTTGTATTTTTAGCGTTTTTCGCTTTTCGGTAATAAGGTGCAGG
Source organism: Staurois parvus (assembly GCF_062004578.1). Classification (NCBI taxonomy): domain Eukaryota; kingdom Metazoa; phylum Chordata; class Amphibia; order Anura; family Ranidae; genus Staurois; species Staurois parvus. The sequence continues at coordinate 5,418,841 of NW_028317922.1, forward strand.
TGTTACCAGCCCATATTAGATACTTATTAGGTTTCCGAGCGCAGGAGGTATCATTATTTGTCAGAACAGAACTATGCAGCCGCTGTGTGTGCTGTAATGGACATTGCCTACAAACACTGAGTGGAGCTGTGTTCTGACAGCAGTACAGGGGACTTCCCAACTGCTGCTGGAATTAAAGAGAGTCGGGCTGAGTGTTTTTCTGCCATTCAGGAGAAGCTTTGTATTTTTTATCAACAAGGCTTCCCCTGATTACCCGAGATGGATCCGTGGGCAGATGGCGTCACAATTTCCACCTTTTTTCCCAGGAAAAAGTAAGAAAAAGAATACTTGAATATTTGCAAATAAAAGATGAAAAACCAAGGTACATTAACAGTCTTGGGAGTTAGTATATGGTGAAGTAATGGATAGCACAGATCTAGGAAGGAACCCATACTTGAATCGGTTCGTGTAATGAACAAGTAAAACTGCATTTCCATACACTTCAGCCAATAACAAAGTTCTCTATAGGGCTCAGTGACATACACCTTTGGCCACTCTTCTAAAAACCAGCTCTCCTTACACCAAGGGTGCTTCACCTTTTGAAGAGCAGGGGCACTTAGTCGATTTGTTCAACGGGCCACAATGAACTATGGGGTTTTACTGCTCCCTCAAATGGCAAATGTAAATAAGCGTGTCCACCATTCCCTATACAGCTGCTTCCACACTAATGCGCTGCGGTTTACCTGCACCGTGAGTGCAGCACAGTGCACCTGCGGCTTTTCTGCTCTTTGCCATAGACGTCTATTACATTGTGCACATGCGGTGCACTTTCTGAAGTGCATCAAAACACTTGCATCCATGAGTTTTGGTGCGCTTTTAGAAGGTGCACCTAACCCGCAGAATAGAAGTCTATGGCTCAGTGCAGCTAATCCAAGGAAAGCTGCAGGTACGCTGAGCCGCACCTATGGATCAATGTGAAAGCAGCCTTAAAGTTGTTAAACAATGCATGCACTGGGCATAATAGCTTCTCAATGGGCATATTAGCACCTATCAGTATTAATACCCTGATCTTTTTTTCTTGCACTAGTTGCTGGCATTGTTCTCCAGGCTACTAGAAAGGATTAGAGGCAGAGTACACTTGGTATTACTCCGCTTGGGACAGAAGCCAGCACTACACAGAAATCATTGGCTTATGCGGCTCCTGCTCACTCGGTTGCTGGCGCCGGCTCACTGCACTGTGATGCTCTGGGATGGTGGGTCGGCAAGCCCAAATCACAGTCACTGGATTGCCGACCCCAGGCATGTGCTTCCTTGGTTTGAGGTCAGGGACCGTACATTGAACACCCCTGCCTTACACTGATGAAAGGATCAGATTTTCTCTACACTACTGGACAACCTTTAGTCATTCCAAGGTTTTTGTACAGATAATTCAGACTCCTACCCACTTCTGCACTAAAGAAAGTTTGCATATTTTACAGCAAAGTACAGCATATCTGGACAAAAATGAGCTCTTAATTCAAAAAGTGCCTACAGATAAAAGGCGATATATTTGAATGACACAAATTACATGACACATTCATTCTGAGTCAAAATGATCAAAAATGCAGATATGACACAAGGGAAAGTACATACGTCCTTACATTTACCGCCACTTCCAATCCATGAAAACAGAATCTGGTGTCACAGATTAGGTGCCAATGATTAGATATTAGGGAGTCTGCAGGGTTAATTGGGACTGGTAGGCTGCAAGATGCGCTTTAAGGAATACTTTATCCCCAGTATCTCTAAGCAATGAGAAAGAAAAACTGAATTTTAGGTATAGATTTTATTGCGTAGTTACATTGGTCCTGCGTGGTCCAATGTAAGTATACATATGCCATGCCTGCGACCGCTATAGAAGTAAAGAAACACTGTAATAGTCACCATTATCACAGTCATCCACTCATCACTGCTGTCTTCTTTGTCCAGTGCGGAGCATCTACCCTGCTGCATAGTAGCCACAGGAGATCATTTGCTCAGCATGGCATCCATTCACAGAATGTCCAGCATTTTTCTCAATGAAGGCAAGGTGGTCTCTGAATGGACAAGGTGGTGAGGTGGAGCAGTGACATCACAATCTCTATCTCATCCAGTCAAGGAACGCCTTGCTTTTATTGAGTCAAATGCAAGGCGTTCCTTGAATAGCAGCAAGGCAGCCACTTGGCACAAGGCCTGGAAGACAGGATGTACACATCCAACAGGCGGTGTAGCTCAATGCAATGAGATGCATCCCCTCCAATAGGCTAGGTTTACACCAAAGTATTGAACTGGGTGTGCACTTTAGAAAATGGAACATGGTGCAATCAAACATTACAAAACATCACAGCAAATGTTTAATGCAGAAGATGCATAACATGTCTATTCTGCATTAAAGTTGCTTACCTGCCTGTCCGCACTATACTCAGATCTTCACATGGGCAGGAGTGATATCATCTCGGCCAAGCAAATTAAAACAATTGGCGATCAAAACCAAGAAGCCACTGAGCTGAAGAGGTCAGCAGCCGTCAGAGAGCTCTAGGACATCACAGCGCTGGAGGAGAGTAAAGCTCCACTTTAAGAAACAATCTGTGTTCATGTTAGAATAGTTAGTTTCTGTTGTGCAAATCCCAGAAGCCAGCTAACCAATATGTTTTGTTTATAATATGTGCCTCCCAATATAGCAAGGGCGTATTTAAATATAGGTCTTGTAGAACTGGGCAGGCTTTACAGGGACTATAAACTGCAAAACACTTTAAAGTCCTGCAGTTCATAGCAAAACAAGATTTTTCTTTGTCTGATTTCAGTTAATTCAGTAACTCTAATCAGCTAGTGTGAAAAATGCATGAATCCACAGCTTTTCTTGTTGAAGTGCCTATTCAAAATGTAGATCTCATAATGTTAAAGCCTAAGCATACTGAAAACAAAGACAAAAAAAAACAAACACAACTTCAGGTGTTTGTTAAGGAGCCCCTAAGATGGCACCATCACCTGCAACTGCCACCACTTGATCTCCTCACCATACCAGCAGCCTCAAGGTATGGGGTAAGGAGAACCAAAGATCGCAAATCAGGGAAGGAGGGTGCAACATACAGCAACCCACAGACATCCTTCCCTTACCCTCGCTACTTATCAAAAGGGACATTCTCACTTGCTGACACCAGAGAGGTGGGGAGAGACATTCCCAGCACCTCCTCAGAACAAAGGACTAATAAAAAACAACAAACAGGAGTTGTTGTGCATGTGCCTACAGGGGTAGTACACAATATCTCAGGGGCAGCAGTTGGTAAGGAGGCTCCACCCTCCAACATAATCTCCTGGTGCTGCAAGGGTTAATGAAGCACACAGAGCTGTGACATGCACTCATCAAGTGTGCCCAACAATGTCCACCCTTTCCAAAAAACTGCTCCATTCATAGATCCCTTTACTACAGCTTCTATGAATGAAATGTGACCTATGAATGAAGGGGGAATAGCAATCAATTCACCCATCCTACATACATAGATCCAGTTTCATTCCTAGAAGCTGTAGTTACAGCTTCTATGAATGGAGATGTTGGGCAGAAAGGGCAAACATGGTCAGTCACTCTGATGAGTGCTCGTCAACGCTCCCTCAACTCCATTAATATCTGTTGCACCAGAGGATTCCGATGGCTTAGGGGTGTAGTGAATAGGAGTAGGAGATTTTCTACTAAAGGAGGGAATAGCAGTACAAGAGACATATGGTATTAATCATCAGTAATGTCCCTTGTGCTGATTTGTTATTCTGCGTAAATGTAGGCTTTAAACTATGGACTTTTAAAAATAAAATAGTACCATGTTTGCCAGTTCTCCTGAATTTTAAAGACAGTAAAATATTTGTCCCTGGAAAGTATTTTGCTTACTTATCAGTTATCACTAACTGTGCAGTAAAATCCCTACTCTGCTACGCAATACACACATGGTTGCAGCTTCCCAGACTGATATCATCTAGTGCAATCTGAGGAATGTACAAAGCATACCAGGGACCAGTATTGCGTATACAGGGCAAAAAAAAAAAAAGCACCATAGGCTTGGGCCTTAAGAAAATACTGTTTGCTCTGGATAATAAAAAGTAGACACAAAGCATTATTTAAAAACACAGGGTCTCATTACTAGGTCCTCTTTCTATTGCTCCATTGCCTGACTCCAAGGGGTTTCTTTACTAAAGCTGGAGAGTCCAAAATCAGACTCCCTTCTGCATAGAAACCAATCAGCTTCTAACCTCAGCTTGTTCAATGAAGCTTTGGCAATGAAACCTGGAAGCTGACTGGTTTCTATGCAGAAGTGAGTCTGATTTTGGACTCTCCAGCTTTAGTAAATAAACCCCCAAATGTCAGTGTCCAGGATATATTTCAGTCAGATCACTGTAAGGAAATATCACTCGTTGACCGAGTATAGGTGTTCTTCAAACCAGTACATACAGGATGTACAGTGGATAGCAGTAATCAGTAATATTAGCACACAGCAATACTGTGCAATAATTGATACATTTTAGATGACAGAGATCAGTAAAAATAAAAAGCACTGGACATTTGATGAGGATTATCAGTGAATAGCAACAGCAAGCATTATGTTCAGACAGGTATAGATGGAAGTACATTAGAAAGCATGCAATAAATCAGCATTACAGTACTAAAAAGCACTGTGTATAGGCAAGTGACAATAGGTGCCCAGTGGGTAGCCGGGATCAGCATAGCAGGCAGGGTGGTGGTCATGGATACACAGTGGATGACAGGGATCAATAATTACAAAACACAACAGACAGTGAAAGGTAAAGATCTGTACAGCAGGCAGAGTGATGGTGACGTGTGTATGGTGGATAATAGAGATAAGTATAACCAGCAGGGTGGTGATGATGATAGGTGTACAGTGGATGGCAGAGATAAGTATAACCGGCAGGGTGGTGATGATGATATTTGTACAGTGGATGGCAGAGATAAGTATAACCGGCAGGGTGGTGGTGATGATGATGATGATGATAGGTGTACAGTGGATGGCAGAGATAAGTATAACAGGCAGGATGATGATGATGATAGGTATACAGTGGATGGCAGAGATAAGTATAACAGGCAGGGTGGTGATGATGATGATGATGATAGGTGTACAGTGGATGGCAGAGATAAGTATAACCGGCAGGGTGGTGGTGATGATGATAGGTGTACAGTGGATGGCAGAGATAAGTATAACATGCAGGATGATGATGATGATAGGTGTACAGTGGATGGCAGAGATAAGTATAACCGGCAGGGTGGTGGAGATGATGATGATGATGATGATAGGTGTACAGTGGATGGCAGAGATAAGTATAACAGGCAGGGTGGTGATGATGATGATGATGATAGGTGTACAGTGGATGGCAGAGATAAGTATAACCGGCAGGGTGGTGGTGATGATGATAGGTGTACAGTGGATGGCAGAGATAAGTATAACATGCAGGATGATGATGATGATAGGTGTACAGTGGATGGCAGAGATAAGTATAACAGGCAGGGTAATGGCGATAATAATCTTTGTATGGTGGATGGATAGGGAGGTGGTGATAGCTGTATGGTGAATGGTAAGGATGAGTATAGAAGGCAGAATGATGATGGGTGTACAGTGGATTGTAGGGATCAGAATAGAAGACAGGGTGGTGGTTGTACAGTAAATGGAAAGAAAAGAATAGCAGGGAGGGTGATGGGTGTATGGTGGATAATAGGGATCTATATATCAGTCAGGATGATGATGAGTATGGCAGGCAGGGTGGTGGTAGTGGTAATAATGATAGGTGTACAAAAGATGGTAGGGATCTGTATAGTAGGAAGGATGGTGGTGATGATGAGAGTCCAGTGAATGGTAGGGATTAGTATATTAGGATGGGAGGTGGTGGATCTGGCAATGCTGAGTGTACAATGGATGGAATGGATCTGTGTACTAGGGTGGTGGTGATGATGATTGGTGTACGGTGGATGGTGGGGATCTGTGTATTAGGGTGGTGATGATGATGAGTGGATGGTAGGGATCTGTGCATTAGGGTGGTAGTGATGATGGGTGTACGGTGGATGGTAGGGTCTGTGTATTAGGGTGGTGGTGATGATGAGTGTACGGTGGATGGTAGGGATCTGTGTATTAGGTGGTGGTGATGATGATGATGGGTGAACGGTGGAAAATAGGGATCTGTGTATTAGGGTGCTGTTGATGATGGGTGTATGGTAGGGATCTCTGTATTAGGGTGGTAGTGATGATGGGTGTACGGTGGATGGTAGGGATCTGTGTATTAGGGTGGTGATGATGATGGGTGTACAGTAGGGATCTGTGTATTAGGGTGGTAGTGCTGAGTGTACAGTGGATGGTAGGGATCTGTGTAGCAGGGTGGAGGTGCTGGTGATGGATATACAGTGGATGGTAGGGATGAATATAGCAGACAAGGTGGTGATAATGATAAGTGTAATGTAGGGATTAGTATAGTAGGAAGGTTGCTGGTGATGATGGGTGTACGGTGGATGGTGGGGATCTGTGTATTAGGGTGGTGGCGATGATGGGTGTACGGTGGATTGTGGGGATCTGTGTATTAGGGTGGTGATGATGGATGTATGGTAGGTATCTGTGTATTAGGGTAGTGGTGGTGATGGGTGTACAGTGGATAGTAGGGATCTATGTATTAGGGTGGTGGTGATGATGAGTGTACGGTGCATGGTAGGGATCTGTGTATTAGGTGGTGGTGGTGATGATGGGTGTTTGGTGGATGCTGGGGATCTGTGTATTAGGGTGGTAGTTGTGATGATGATGGGTGTACAGTGGATGGTAGGGATCGGTGTATTAGGGTGGTGGTGGTGATAATGGGTGTACGGTGGATGGTAAAGAACTGTGTATTAGGGCAGTGTTGATGGGTGTACGATGCATGGTAGGGATCTGTGTATTAGGGTGGTGGTGCTGATAGGAGTACAGTGGATGCTAGGGATCTGTGTATTAGGGTGGTGGTGGTGATGATGGCTGTACGGTGGATGGTAGGGATCGGTGTATTAGGGTGGTGGTGGTGATGATGGCTGTACGGTGGATGGTAGGGAACTGTGTATTAGGGTGGTGGTGCTGATGGGTGTACAGTGGATGGTAGGGATCGGTGTATTAGGGTGGTGGTGGTGATGTTGGCTGTACAGTGGATGGAAGAGATCGGTGTATTAGGGTGGTGGTGGTGATGATGGCTGTACGGTGGATGGTAGGGAACTGTGTATTAGGGTGGTGGTGCTGATGAGTGTACAGTGGATGGTGGGGATCTGTGTATTAGTGTGGTGGTGATGATGGGTGTATGGTAGATGGTAGGGATCTGTGTATTAGGGTGGTGGTGATGATGGGTGTATGGTAGGGATCTGTGTCTTAGGGTAGTATTGATGGGTGTATGGTAGGGATCTGTGTATTAGGGTGGTGGTGATGATGGGTGTATGGTAGGGATCTGTGTCTTAGGGTAGTATTGATGGGTGTATGGTAGGGATCTGTGTCTTAGGGTGGTGATGATGATGGGTGTATGGTGGGGATCTGTGTATTAGGATGGTGGTGATGAATGTATGGTAGGGATCTGTGTAAAAGGGTGGTGATGGGTGTATAGTAGGGATCTGTGTCTTAGGGTGATGATGATGGGTGTATGGTAGGGATCCGTGTATTAGGATGGTGGTGATGGATGTATGGTAGGGATCTGTGTAATAGGGTGGTGATGGGTGTATGGTAGGGATCTGTGTATTAGGATGGTGGTGATGGATGTATGGTAGGGATCTGTGTATTAGGATGGTGGTGATGGATGTATGGTAGGGATCTGTGTATTAGGATGGTGGTGATGGACGTATGGTAGGGATCTGTGTAATAGGGTGGTGATGGGTGTATGGTAGGGATCTGTGTAATAGGGTGGTGATGGGTGTATGGTAGGGATCTGTGTAATAGGGTGGTGATGGGTGTATGGTAGGGATCTGTGTATTAGGATGGTGGTGGATGTATGGTAGGGATCTGTGTATTAGGATGGTGGTGATGGATGTATGGTAGGGATCTGTGTATTAGGATGATGGTGGTGATGGATGTATGGTAGGGATCTGTGTATTAGGATGGTGGTGATGGACGTATGGTAGGGATCTGTGTAATAGGGTGGTGATGGGTGTATAGTAGGGATCAGTGTCTTAGGGTGATGATGGGTGTATGGTAGGGATCTGTGTATTAGGATGGTGGTGATGGATGTATGGTAGGGATCTGTGTAATAGGGTGGTGATGGGTGTATGGTAGGGATCTGTGTAATAGGGTGGTGATGGGTGTATGGTAGGGATCTGTGTAATAGGGTGGTGATGGGTGTATGGTAGGGATCTGTGTATTAGGATGGTGGTGAAGGATGTATGGTAGGGATCTGTGTATTAGGATGATGGTGGTGATGGATGTATGGTAGGGATCTGTGTATTAGGATGGTGGTGATGGACGTATGGTAGGGATCTGTGTAATAGGGTGGTGATGGGTGTATAGTAGGGATCAGTGTCTTAGGGTGATGATGGGTGTATGGTAGGGATCTGTGTATTAGGATGGTGGTGATGGATGTATGGTAGGGATCTGTGTAATAGGGTGGTGATGGGTGTATGGTAGGGATCTGTGTAATAGGGTGGTGATGGGTGTATGGTAGGGATCTGTGTATTAGGATGGTGGTGATGGATGTATGGTAGGGATCTGTGTATTAGGATGGTGATGATGGATGTATGGTAGGGATCTGTGTATTAGGATGGTGGTGGTGGATGTATGGTAGGGATCTGTGTAATAGGGTGATGATGGGTGTATAGTAGGGATCTGTGTCTTAGGGTGATGGTGGGTGTACGGTGAACGGTAGGGATCTGTACAGCAGGGTGGCAATGATGAGTGTGCGGTGGGTCCGGGCAGAGAACGTGGCTCCGGATACTCACAGGTGGGCAGTCGGTGTGCAGATACAGGCTCCCCCCCTCAGCCGGGCGCTGTTAGTGTGCGGCCTGTCCCCGTCTGCAGCCTTTCCTGTGCAGGGCAGTGTATAGGGGGGGATCCTTTCTTCTCCGCTCTCTTCCTGGGCTTTTGTCCTCTCTAGTCACTTCCGGGGTGTCTGGAAGCGGCTGACACGGCTGGAGCACCCCTCCTTTCCTTCCACTCCCGGGTGTCTCGGTAGAGGGGTCACTCCGGGGGGAGTCTCTCGCCTTTCTTTAGGGTCACTCCGGGCGGCTCCTCTCGTCTCTATGGTGTTCTCGGTCCCAGAGGGATAGCTTCCGGCGCACGAGGTGACGTCACTTTGACGGCGCCAGCGGAGGGCTCGCTGTGGTTGCACTCTATAGTAAGGCGAGGGTAGAGCGGTCTTGTGGATCGTGTGGTTGGCTCAGGGGCTCCCCTATGCGGTGTGGAGCGGGATGAGGCGAAGTGGTATTGTGGGGGAGGGGTTATGTGTTGTTGAAGGACGTGGTGACGAGTAATTTGATATCCTGTGTGCTGGGGACGTGTTCTACTAAACATGACGTGCTGCTGAGGTGTGAGGATGTGATGGAGGAGCTCAGAGGACGTGTACATGTGTCACCTACCAATAACGAGAAAACAAGTCATAAGAGCCATGCTAGAGGGGGGCATTTCTAGGAGTCATGGAGGGGCAGCCATAGACATGTCTTTTTTCTTTATACACAAAAGTGTACAAAAAAGTTCATGTGAACACATACAAACCAGTGAGCTCAGGACTCATTTACGCCTGTAATTGAGGGGTGGTAAAAACCTCAAAGTTGAGCCACATTTTTTGCCCCTCAACCACTCCCTCTGTTGCTGGTGTACACATGTCATGATCACTATAAACATCATATTCCTATGCTGTTCCTTCAAAGCATTGTGTCATGGGCTGGGATTCCCACGCACGTTATAACCCTGCCAAAGGTTGGTTCTGGCGCAGCACGCTCTTTGTGAGAGCCGGCTCATACACACTAAAGGAACAGCATTCCCATACTGTTACTTCAGAGTACTGTGCCGTGGCCTGGAACTCCTGTGCGCATGCGTGGGAATGACATCTTTGTGGCTCGGCCAGTCAGACGGCGAACCTGGAAGGAAGACTGAGTGTAGATGGAAGCCTCTGCAGCGGTGACAGCACAACACTTGAGGGCTTCATTCTAAGGGTACAGTGAGGAACAGAAGTATTTGAACACCCTGCGATTTTGCAAGTTCTCCCACTTAGAGATCATGGAGGGGTCTGAAATTCACATTGTAGGTGCATTCCCACTCTGAGAGACAGAATTAAAAAAAAAATCAGGAAATCCCATTGTATGATTTGTAAAGAATGTATTTGTCTTGCACTGCTGAACATAAGTATTTGAACACCTGAGAAAATCAGTGTTAATATTTGGTACAGAAGCCTTTGTTTGCAATTACAGAGGTCAAACGTTTCCTGTAGTTCTTGACCAGGTTTGCACACACTGCAACAGGGAGTTTGGCCCACTCCTCCACACAGATCTCCTGTAGATCTGTCAGGTTTTGGGGCTGTCGCTGAGCAACACGGAGTTTCAGCTCCCTCCGAAGATGTTCTATTGGATTTAGGTCTGGAGACTGGCTAGGCCACTCCAGAACCTTGATATGCTCCTTACGGCGCCACTCCTTCGTTATCCTGGCTGTGTGCTTCGGGTCATTGTCATGTTGGAAGACCCAGCCACGACCCATCTTCAATGCTCTGACTGAGGGAAGGAGGTTGTTGCTCAAAATCTCACCATAAATGGCCCCATTCATCCTCTCCTTAAAACAGTGCAGTCGTCCTGTCCCCTTTGCAGAAAAGCACCCCCAAATCATGATGTTACCACCCCCATGCTTCACAGTAGGGATGGTGTTCTTGGGATGTAACTCATCCTTCTTTTTCCTCCAAACACGACGAGTGAAGTTTAGACCAAAAAGTTCTACTTTGGTCTCCTCTGACCACATGACTTTCTCCCATGCCTCCTCTGGATCATCCAGATGGTCATTGGCAAACTTCAGATGGCCCTGGGCATGTGATAACTTGAGCAGGAGAACCTTCGGTGCAATGCATGATTTGAAACCATGACGGCGTAGTGTTCTACCGGCAGTGACCTTTGAAACTGTGGTCCCAGCTCTCTTCATGTCATTGACCAGCTCCTCCCTTGTAGTTCTGGGCTGATTCCTCACCTTTCTTATCATCAGTGATACCCCACGAGGTGAGATCTTGCATGGAGTCCCAGTCCAAGGGAGACTGACAGTCGTCTTTAGCCTCTTCCATTTTCTAACAATTGCTCCAACAGTTGATCTATTTTCACCAAGCTGCTTGGCAATTGCCCGTAGCCCTTTCCAGCCTTGTGGAGGTCCACAATTTTGTCTCTGGTGTCTTTTGACAGCTCTTTGGTCTTGCCCATGGTAGTAGTTGGTGTCTGACTGACTGTGGGGTGGACAGGTGTTTTTAAAGAGCTCAGACAGGTGCTACTAAGTTAGATTAATGAGTGGAGTAGAGGGGGATTTTTAAAGACACAGTAACAGGTCTTTGAGAGCCAGAATTCTTGCTGTTTCTTAGGTGTTCAAATAGGTATTGTGACGGGGTTCGCTCGGCAGCGGGTGTGTGTGACCCCCTGGATGGGTGCACAACTCAAAAACACAGGCATAGCACAACAACAGTGGAGGTGAAAAACAAAAAGGTTCAGTTTATTTACAATATTTACAGGAAAACATCAAACCAAAAAGAAACATCAAATAAAATCCTGGCCAACTTAGCTACTTACTGTACGAATAGCTTCCCTAGCTATCCACTAGGTACAGCCTGATGCTATACCTAGTCGCTGATAATTGAAGGCTATCCACACAGGCTTTTGTCTCCCTGCACATAGATAGGCTGTTACTCCCCAGTCAGTTCAAGCACAGATCTGTTTCCAGGTTGGAGCCACTCCCTAAGCAGGCTGGGAAGTTTTATAATGGCCTTAATGAGCCCACTACCTTCAGCTGGGCTCATTACCTCAGTGCTGAAGGACTCAGCACTTCCCTAGTGGAACAAATCCCCATAGAGTCTAAACCTTGGACAAATGTATCGTCCATCCAGGACTCAACCAGGTGATTTCACCTACCTACTGTCACAGTATGTTCAGCAGTGCAAGACAAATAAATTCTTTAAAAATCACACAATGTGATTTCCTGAATTATTTTTTTAATTCTGTCTCTCAGAGTGGGAATGCACCTACAATGTGAATTTCAGATCCCTCCATGATTTCTAAGTGGGCGAACTTGCATAATCGCAGGGTGTTCAAATACTTCTGTTCCTCACTGTAAGTCTTTCATATTGTGTTAGTATACAATGCACACTAGTACATTATGAGATTACCTTGTTGGGAATTTTTAATTTCTTTTTTTTTAGGTGAGCTTTACTACCATTTTACTGTATTCTCTGTGGTTGTAAACCTCACACATGAATAATGAACAAAGCATATCCCTCTATTGTGGGCATCAGCCAGAATCCAGAGTACCAAACCTCGCTCCTTTCTGACCCCTTCTCTCTCTGTCTGCATGGCTTAGTCATAATAGATTAAGCAGACACTTCTGCCTCCCATGGGACGGCCCACCCCCTCTCCAGCACACAGCAGATGACTTGTCCCCTCAGGTCTGTGTTTCTTCCAGCCTGTGAAGAGGGGGCTTGTCCTTTCCCTCCAATCAGCTCTCAGATTACAGGGAACTCTGTGCTTTAGCTCTGCAGTGTGTGTGATGTCAGATCCCCACCCCCTGCTGAGAAAAATAATTTCTTCTGTGTGTTTTAGAAGGCTGTACAGGGCATAATACTGCAGATAAACAGGTACAACTTATGTAGGAGGCTTTGCTTCATCTCTGTGTATCACCTGAGACACTGGGTATATGTAAAGGTTTACAACCACTTTAACTATATGCAGACTTTGGACGTGCTACACACACCTAAAAAACATCATTATTGTACACAGGGTGTGTGTAGCACGTCCAGTCTCTGCGCCCTGCTTCTGATACACCCCCTTCCCAGTATACCAATTTCTTTGTATTGTAATGTCAGCATTACAGTATAGAACTCAGCAGCTGTAGCAGTCCAAAAAGCAGTCTGAATCAGTGTTTATATATAACATTCTTATTATACAAAGTTACATATCATTAAATTTGTATCTTTCTGTTCATTCATTTGCAAACCAAAGAGATGAACTCAGATCTGCAGATGATGTCAGTTAAAGTGGTTGTAAAGGCTGAAGGTTTTTTACCTTCATGCATCCTATGCATGAAGGTAAAAAACCTTCTGTGTGCAGCAGCCCCATCCCCCCTAATACTTACCTGATCCTCATCGTGATCCAGCGATTTGAATGACAGCCTCGGCTGCCCCAGGTCTCTGCCTCATCATTGGCTGAGACAGCAAGCAGGAGCCATTGGCTCCCACATGCTGTCAATCACAGCCAATCAGCTAATGTGGAGGGGGGGGGGCAAGCTGTGGCTCCATGTGTGAATGGACACACGAAGCAGCGGGTGCCCCCATAGCAAGCTGCTTGCTGTGGGGGTACCCGACACAGGAGGAGCCAGGAGGGCCTGCGGAGGACCTGAAAAAAGGAGGATCCAGGCTGCTCTGTGCAAAACCACTGTGCACAATAGGTAAGTATAACATGTTTGTTATTTAAAAAAAAAATGAATCTTTAGTATCGCTTTAAATCAACCTGGCAAGTAAGAAAAAGTAGTTTTTATTTTAATAAAATGTTCCTCTGTTTTACCCCTTATAGTTTACTGTATTCAGCCCTAATTAAATCCATAGTCGTCTTCTCTTTTCAACTTTTATTTTCCTGCATATTTCTTTTGGCTCTATTTTATTAACTATTAATATTTATTTTTTTTTTGTTTTTGTTTAATATTTTTACACATTTAACATATAGTTACACATTTCCCTTTTAAAAACGCAAAATTGATGAAAAAAAACCACTTTATTTTATTTCTAAATAACTTGGCAATGCTTTGTACCAGAATCATAATTTTAGTGTAATTTTAAACAGGACAAATTACAGAATAAATGCACATAATTTATGTGCAGTAACACTATTTACTTCTGGCTCCATGCACACTAGTGTTTTTGTAAACTCCTAGAAGCTATTATGAGAATCTTTTTCTACTCCTAGAAGCAGACTAGTGTTATCCTTTGTATGTTTTCCCACGTACGCTACTTTAGGCTAGTAGCTTTTTTCAAGCTTTAACATTTAGAGCAGAAAAAAAATGTTTATGTGGAGTTTTTGGGAGAATATTCCTGGCAGAAAAAGATGCTGAAAGCTTCTAAACACTTCTAAATACTATTAAACGCTACTAACAGCTTTTTTCATGTACTGTAAAAATACTAATGCTACTAAACGTTTCTAAATGCTACTACAAGCAGGCACAAAACACTATTATCAGCGTTTTTCATCCACCATTTTTTATAACTTTTTTTTTCTGAGCATATAAGAAAACACTAGTGTGCTTGGAGCTTTAAACTAACACTGCTAAAAAAAAATATAAAAAAACCCCAAAAATGTCATTTGTTTTTTGTTTTGTTGCATTTTGTTGTCTGAGGAATGTGAAAAAAATAATTGTTGCAAGAAAATATAATGAAAAGAAAATTCTTGTTTGTACATTAAAAGAAACAATATTCTGTATGTATTACTTTGTTATCTTAAGTAAGGACAATGTTATTGCTGAATAAACAGGTCCATAGAAGAAATGTAAAAATTTGCTCTCGTCCGTTGGGAGTGAATAGGTGTGAGAGGCGAAGTGGTAAATGCAGAGAATGCATGAAGGTAAAAAAAAATTTAAGGATAAGTTCATCTGTTGTAACCTGTTACATGTTGCACCTGTATTCAGGGTGTGACATATAACATGTTGCTGCTGCAGCAGCCCCCACACCCTCTCGCTCCCCCATTGCAAACCAGGATCCTCTCCCCGCACCCTCCGTGCGAAGCTCTGCCCACCTGGACACATCATTATATAGCATGGGAATTAAAGCATTATTTCTTACTGCTCAAGGAATCCCTGAAAACCTCTAGAGCAGGGCTTCTGAACCAGGGTTCCATACAACCCTAGGGTTCCTCCAGAGGTTGCTAAGGGTTCCATGACACCACTGAGCTATTTAGCTATCTGTAAGGAGGTCATTTTCCCCAATGACCAGAAATGTAATTAAATCCACTTGTGATTAAGGGGATGACAATACCAGCTGACATGTTTTGGGGGACTAGCCCCCTTCCTCAGAGCAATGGCTGCTCCTCAACCCTGTCCCTCTTAAAAACAGAACCTCCAAAGGTTACACCCACCAATCACAATGGTCGGAGGGATCGGGGGACAGCACCACCTACAATGGTCTCACAAATGAAACAGCGACATCACTTAAGACCTTAGTTAAATATATGACCTTTGGAGGTTCTGCTTTTAAGAGGGACAGGGTTGAAGGTGCTGCAGCCACTGCTCTGAGGAAGGGGGCCAGTCCCCCGAAACACGTCAGTGGTATTGTCATCCCCATATTGGATAAAGTTGATGAGCGGACTTCTGGATTCTGTGGTTTATGTCATGATATGCCATAATTACCTTTTGGTTTGTGAGTATAATATGTTTTCTTATATCCGTTAATAAAGCACTAGTGATAATGCACTAGATGCTTGCGTCCTTTTGTTGTTTCTTCTTGTTATTTATGCAGTACTGGATTCCCTGATCTGTGGAGGGCTTGATCCTTCCAGCCTGGTGGCAACATGTGATTCTATTGACAAGCATCCCTATGATTTCTGAGCGCTGAAGTGTCAAGTTTCTTATATCGTTTTGTTCCCTCTAAATACTTACGTGAGCTCAATCTGGATCTAGCAATGTGCACAAGAGCGGAGGCTTGCCCTCCTCATTAGCTCAGACAAGCAGAAGGAGCCATTGGTTTCCACTGCTGTCAGTCACAGCTAGTGAGGAGGGCAAGGTGAAAATCACAGCCAGTGAGGATCGAACCGCGCTCTGTGAGTCGGCTTTGGAGCAAGCACACATGAGTGCCCCCTGAGCAAGCAGCTTGCTATGGGAGCACTTGAATGGGGTGGTGGGCCAAGAGTGCCAATGGGGTCCCAAGAAGAGAAGGATTGGGGTTGCTCTGTGCAAAACCATTATGCAGTGGAGGTAGGTATAACATGTTTGGTATTTAAACACATCATATGACATCCTCCCACTCTAACTGCTGCGCATGTGCGCCCTAGGGGGCACATGGCTTGGCGATCGGTGGTGTGCTGTGTCCCTGAGACACAGTGGATCACCGATCACTGAAGAGAGCTGATGACATCATCTCTGTCATGTGATCAACTGTGTCCAATCACAGCTGATCACATGTAAATAGGAAATGCCGGTTATGGGTAGTCCTCTCCTCCCGCTGTCAGCTCTTGAGGAGAGGAGAGCCAGTAATCAGCATTCTTCAGAGGAGACAGCTACACTGATCATCAGGGCCCTGATGATCAGTGCCCTGATGACCAGTGTAGCCCCATTAGTGCCACCTGTCAGTGCCCATCAATGCCACCTGTAAGTGCCCATCAATGCCACATACCAGTGCCTTCCAGTGCACATCAATGCCACATATCAGTGCCTTCCAGTGCACATCAATGCCACATATCAGTGCCCATTAGAGCTGCCTTTCTGTGCTGCCTATCAGTGCCAGTCAGAGTCGCCAATCAGTGCCATCTATCAGTTCCAGTCAGTGCCACCTAAAAGTTCCGATCAGTGCCACCTAACACTACCCATAAGTGCTGCCTATCAGTGCCATATATGAGTGCTGCCTTTCAGTGACCATCAGTGATGCCTGTCATTGCCGACAAATGATGCCTGTCAATGCCCATCGGTGCCACCTATCAGTGCCTTCTCATCAGTGCCGCCTATCCGTGCCCATCACTGCAGCCTCATTAGCACACTTCAGTGAAGGAGAAAAATTATATATTTACAAAATTTTATTACAGAAACTAAAAAAACTTTTTTTTTTCAAAATTTTCAGTCTTTTTTAGTTTGTTTAGCAAAAAATAAAAACCCTAGAGGTGAATAAATACCACCAAAGAAAGCTCTATCTGTCTCAAAAAAATTATACAAATTTTGTTTGGGTGCAGTGTAGCATGACCGCGCAATTGTCATTCAAAGTACAACAGCTCTGAAAGCTGAATATTGGCCTGAGCAGGAAGGGGGTAAAAGTGCCCTGTAGGCAAGTGGTTAAACAAAATTAAAAGGTTTATCCTTTACAATCACGTTAAAGGATAAGCTCACTTTTGGGAACATGTTACATGTTCCACCCGTTTTTAGGGTGGAACATGTAGCATGTTCCCAATGCAGCAGTATCTGCCCAAACCCCTCCCCTCCCCCTCCTGTGACTGCTGTTAGAGAAGAAGTTCCCCGTACAAGCTGTCAGTTTTTGAATGCTTGGCCATGCAGGGTTCCGCCCACACGGTCATGTTTATTCACAGAGTTCTCTGAAAGATTGAACTACAAGTCCCAACAACCTTAGGGGCTGTCAGGTTTTAGTTCTCATTGAACTACCACGGCACTGTGGAGCATCATGGTAGTTCATTGAATCTTCCTGTCAGTATATCTGCTTGCCTGTACATCCTGTAAGGGCAAGCAGATATACTGACAGATGTGCAGGAGATGTGCAATGCACCAACGATCTACTGATCACTGGTGCAATGGTTTACAGGCTCCTGCAACCAAAAATAATAAATGCATAATTTTTTACCTGAAACAAAAAGTGCATTTATTATTTTCGGTCAAAAGGTGAATTTATCCTTTAAGAACTCAACTTTTTCACCAATAGAGGGAGTGCTTTTGCAAAATATAAAATAAACCAGAAAAGTGCACTGTTCTTGTTATATACATGTCCAATTATTGCTAAAAATATGTGCAATACAACTAGTAATGTTACATAAAATGTTAAAAACTGTAAAATTGATATTTTATATAGTGAAATGTTCACATAAATCTAAAACGAAAATAGTGAACATTTGCAACAGAATATCTAGTATGATTTGACAGCCATGTACAATCAATGTAGTAGGAAATATTTTCCTTACATCCTACTTGTAAAAGTGTGCCTGTTCATTAAATAAACTGAATGGGCATGTCATTGCAGTGTTGGAGAGCACGTTGGTACCGTGGTGGCAAGTGCAAAAGCGGGCATCAGTGCAGTGCCATTTAAAGTGGGGGGGATGTGGGAGAGAATGATATACGTTAGTGTACAGGTGTGATACAGGGGGGAAGAGGATAGGGGTCAACTGCAATATTGGATGTAGGGTGTGGAGGCGTGGTAGTGGGGCAGTTTCAGCCATGGTGGTAAGAACAGGGGTCAGCTACGTTGATAGGAATTTGCAGTGGTGAGTGGTGCCTCTGAAAGCAGCTTCCAGCAGTGGTGAGTGGTGCCTCTGCAAGCAGCTGTTCAGATCCTGGCAGCAGTCCTCCTGGCCAGCAGCAGATGTAAGTATTGTAAGCATTACAGTTCCCAGTAAAAGCCAGGGTGTAGTGCAATGGTGTGACCTGATGAGGCAGAAATTAGAAGGCCACATCCTACAGCAACACGCACTCACAAGTTGCAGGGAATCTTCCTGCTGGATTTTGCTGTTGTAGATGGTGCTGGTCCACATTTAAATGTCAATGCTACCGTGCATGTGCAGTATTGTCTTTGGAATAAGCCAAGATGGCACATGCGTGGTAGCAACACGGTGTTGAAAACACTACTCTATACTAGTTTTCTAGTTTACTTTATTTTGAACATTTAAAAATAAAAAACAAACACAGACACAAAATAACTAATTATAAGAGAAGACAAACGGCTAAAGAAAATGTTTTAGTTTACATATCCGAAAAGGAGTGGGAAGAAGTACAAACTTATTTAATCCCACCTTTTCCATAATTAAGAATAAATTATTCAGAGTCCCATCACTATAAAGTTATACAATAATGAACCATTCAAATATAATATACTAATTGCCAATAATTTTGCTTTACAATCATACACTTTGGCATTTTGAATCGCAGGCAGAATCGCCACAATTCTGCCTTCTATTTCAAAACGCTTTAAATAACAAAACCGCGTTTCCAGGTGCCCTTCATTTTAATGGCACCTAAAAACATGGTTCGGTTCTGCTGCGTTTGTCATGCAATAAATCACACTGCAATCATGGCAAACTGCATCACGTGAAGTGTGTCACCCAAAAGAAGTTCAGAAGCTTCTTTTGGGTGACATGCTTCATACAATGCGGTTTGCCATGACTGCATCATGATTTTTTGCTTATCGATCACAGCAGAACCGTACCGCATTTTTGGGTGGCATTAAAATGAATGCCACCTGAACATGCTATTGTGCAATTTGTTATTAGCATTTGTTATAAGCATTCTGATACTTGATTCAAAACTCTGTAGTGTGAACGGGGCCTTAGAGTGGACCTGGCATTTAATGATAGTGCTGCTGACCTCTTATATCATGCAGCGAACCTAGCAGATAACAGTGATAACCTACCAGAATAGTAAGCCTCCTGTCAATAAATGCAACCTTTACATTTTACATGATCTACTGAAAAGAGTTGTAAATAAGTTAGTGACAGCAGATCTCCTGTGCCAGGAGCTGATTGCTGATATATGTGGGATGACTGCAGGGTAGAGGAGAGCAGCAGCACTGGCGCTAAATTCCTGGGCTTACTGCCTACACTTGTGCACTGAGACCCCACAGACTTCTATGGGGTAAAGGATAGTAGAATATGGAACTTACATCTCAATGTATCTATTTTGCCAGCATCTCCAGAAAGACAACAGGACCATATGTAGAAAGAATTTTGACTTTTCACGTACAAAGTACACTTGGCATTAACAGTTGATACTTTTATTTAATGGTTAATAATTAAAACAAAAAAAATTAAATTTGAACACAACAGTATTTAAACAACCTCCTATTGGACCCCATCAATATATCACATATTTTTTGTTCCAAATAATTATATATTTCTGATATATACAATGTTTCATATGGTGAACCATGGCCAGATCTAGGGGGGTGCTGGGGTGGGCTATGCCCTTCCAGATTTTAGTTGTGCCTCCTCAAAACTAACTCTAATCTGCCAATATACTATCCTAACCTGCCACTCTACTGCCCTACATTGGCACAAAACCACCCTAATCTGATACTTTACCGCCTTAGTTTGACATTATACTGCCCTAGCCTGACACTATACTGTCTTTGACTGACACAATACTGATCTCAGATATGCATTGTGTGTGGAGGAGAAACTCTGCTGTGTGCATTGCAGGGATGGGAGAAGGAGCTGTGCCCCTGTCCACTGCCCTTGCAGCAGTGACACCTGTATTTTGCTCTGCCAGCAGTGACCCCTGTCCTCTGCCCTGCCAGCAGTGACCCCTGTCCTCTGCCCAAAGGTGACCCCTGTCATCTGCCCTGCCAAAGGTGACCCCTGTCCTCTGCCCTGCTGACCCCCCAACCTCTGGTACCCTGACATTTTTTTACTGCACCTCCACATCGGACAGGGTAGATCCGGCCCTATAACACAAAATTCACATGATGGGATGTCTAGTTCTCTTCGCATTTCTTAGAATGAAGGTCTACTTCACTGAGAGAAATGGTGGAAATAGTCTGTATGTACTGCTGCAGGATGACACTTGAAAACAGCATGGTAAGTATTGGAGAGAACTGGAGGTGTCATTGGGAGAAGATCATCATAGTTTAACCACATCCAGAGGGGACTTATAATTCATTCACAGATCGATGCACACAGCAACGCCGATTTTGAAACGTGACTATGAGTGCGTTGAGAGGATCCCCCCCCCCCCCCCCCCGCTGTCACAGGAATGGGGATCGAGTAACGTGCTGGAGCCTTACCTACAGTAACTATCTGTGTAATGTTTAATATACTCCAAAAAGTATAAAAATCCAATTATCATATACACTGTATAGTATAAAGTATGATCGACAGCCTTGTCACAAGGCTGCTGCCATCATCCAAGCCTCACCTTGCCAGAGACAGAAGTGTCCAAAACTGATGTTAAAAGTATGCTGCATTTGCATATTACCACAGATCTTTAGGGGTGTTTTTATTTAAAAAATACGCATAGCCACATTATTATTATTATTATACAGTATTTATAAAGCGCCAATGGTTCGCTCAGCGCTGTACATTACAAAGGGGGACAGAACATGTGATAGAACATTACGAATACAATGCAAAACATGAGAGGATTGAGGGCCCTGCTCTTTCGAGCTTACAATCTAGGAGATATCCAGCAAATCTGCAAGTACATTTGTTCTGTGTAACTTGAGCAAAAACAAGTGTTCTTCAGGCCAATTTCTCTTGTGAATGAATATTTTATTATGGGCAACAGTAAAATACTGCATTATGGTCACTAGATGGAGCTGAGGAGCATAGGAAATATGTACTTTGTAGCAAAGATACAATATAACAGTTCTAGAGAACACTAGCAGAAATTGGCAAATAAATGTACCTTGGATTGGCCTGCACGTGAATCTTTCAATAGGTGACGATGAGAATTTTGATGTTTTTGATTATTCTTCCAACACTCTCCATTGCCCTGTGAATGGACAATATCTCGCCACAACTTCATCATTAGCATTTTATGCCACAGTAACAGTACAAATTTTTTATTTTTTTTTAAATTCCTTTTAATAACGATACTGACTAGCAGCAGGCAAAACCTTGTGAAAGGATTTACTAGTCTGGCAATGAGCAGTCTCAGAGCTTTCCCAAACAAAACAACCCTCTTCAGATTTTTCAAAAAAGAAGACACAGTTGAACACGACAATGTGAACCTTGCTTTGTTCAAGCAATCACAAATGAGGATGACACCCAACACGTTGTCACATTCATTAAGACTCTATGAAAAGGAAGATGCAGATGAGCATGACTATCCTGCTGGTTTAAGCAGCCAGGGATAGAGATGACACCTAACAGGATGTCACATTCAATAAACACATTGTCAATACACTAAAGGAATGGTTTCCAGTTACCCTTCGAAAGGGTTATCTGCTTTGGCAAGGACAAGCTGCCTAGTCTTCCCAGGCAAAGCATCCCTCTTCAGAGTTTCCACAGAGGACGATGTGGACAGACATTACTGCATGAATACTGCTTTGTTCAAGTAACCAACAGGTTGTCACATGAGGCTAATACACTCTGAGGGCCGGTTCACATTATAGAAATGAACTCTGGGTGCGTTTTTGTATGCACGTTTTTGCATGGTTGTTTTTGGTGCATTCCGGTGTGTTTTTTATGCATTCCAGTTAATTTCCCCCCTTTTTTTTCTTCAATTTAAATAGGGACGTGTTTTCCAGTGTGGTTTTGGTGCATTTTGGTGCGCTTCAGTGCATTCTAGTGCATTTTTAATGTGCTTTACTACTTTCCAGTGCAGTTCTGTGCAGAAAAGATGCAGCATGTTCTACTTCTTTTTTTTTTTTTTCTGCAACCGGAACACCCTGGAACTGCAAGCACTGGTGTGAACTAAGACATTTGTCAACCATATAGCCTACTTTCTGTGTGTTTTGGATGCAGAGAAAAAGCAACTGAAACGTATGTAGTGTAAACTGGCATTGAAGGAAAGTTTCCATTCACACTGTGAAAGGGTTATCTGTTCTTTTAATGAGCAGTCTCCTAGCCTTCCAGGCAAACAATCCTCCTCAGAATCGTCCAAAAGAAGATTCAGGTGAGCATGACTGTATGAGCCCTGCTGGTTCAAGCAACCAGGGATAAAGAAGTTGACACCAACAATTTATCACATTGACTATGTGGTCAATACATTCTAAAGGAGTTGCATCCACTCACCTTGTGAAGGGGTCATATAGTCTGCAAATCAGCAGTCTCAGAACCTTCTCAGTCAAATCAACCCTTGCCAGATTCGTCCAAAGAACATGTGAACGAACATGACTCTTTAAGTAGACAGTGATTAAAATGGTGGTGACCAAGTTGTCACAATTAATTAAGCATGTGGTCATGCCACTCTAAAGGAATTGCTTAATTCACCTTCTGCAAGGGCCACCTATTCTGGCAATGTCCATTCTTCCTTTTAGGGCCATTATAACTGGTCTCAGAGCCTTATAAAGCCAATCAATCCATCAGTCCCTTCTGAACAAGATGAGGACGACCTTTGTCCAGGTTGTCGAATCCTCCTTTTGTAAGATTGATGAAATTCCTTTAAATAGAAGTAAAGCTGTGGAAGTATTTCATGTGCCTCCAGAGGACAGCTTGACAATTCCCTTATGGTGACTGAATAAAGTGCCTGTTCTACAAGATTGGATCATGTTGTCACAGCAGGATGTCAAGGGTTTTGAATCACCCCTTTGGTCAGTGTATCCCTTATGGGATTGGCCAGATACATGACTTTACCATTAGAAGATGCTGTGGCCTTCAAGGACATACTCAATAACTGCATTGTTCTTTATCTTGGAAGGTGAAGTCTAATAGTGGTCGGTTTGGCTTCCTGCTTCAAGAACATCTGTTGAGTTAAAGGAGACTGAAGTTCAGGAGTCCATTTCCACGCTCACTCCAGAGATAGGTAGCTTCTGCATTTCTGGCTGGGAGTGAAAGAAAAAGCCAGCACATAATCCAAGAAGTCAGCAAAGAGCTTCATGTCAGAATGCTTTCTGGTATTTTGGGAATTGTGCCATCCATACATGTCTTATGGGCACTCGGTGGTTCCTCTTTGGACATAGGTACAGCGTTGGTGATGGACACATAGTCATTCAAGACAAGCATTTCAAGTCATATTTGGGTGATCTTTCATCCTTCATGTCTCAGATCCAGCAGGTCAGGTAGACTCAGTTGAAGTCTCACCACCTATCAAGTTGGGTTTCTGGACCGGTAGCAGTCAGAGGGCCTATGTTAGGAAGCGAGCCAAAACTTGTAGTTGAAGAAGCAGAATCTTCTGCACTTTCATTCCCATCTGACGACCTAGTGGCTGGTGGTTCAGTAAGACATCAGCAAAGTAGAAATTAGGAACTGCATTTCAGGCTCTCCTAGCCTTCAGTGACCTCAACCAGGGTGGACCTGGTGAAATTAGACAGCAAAACAAGGGGCACTTAGAGTTTCCCTCCTAAAGGAGGTTTCTCTTATTCTTGGGTTGGCCCAAGTCAATACCTTGCAGCTACCTGCTGCCTATGTGTTTGGTCAGAGGAATCTTTAGCAAACAATTTGACCAAGACAATCCTGGACGACAATAAATGGCCCAGACTGCCGCAAATCTTTTGAGAACTAACAGGCTTGGTAATCTCTTCCATACGTAGACCTGTTCACATGATCAGTCAACACTATGTTGCTTTCTATTCCAGGGTCCAGCATCCACAAGCAATTGGGGTGGAGGTGCTGATCACAGAGTGGATCTCCAGGACAGCTTATGTCTTTCTATCTCTCCCTCTGATTATCAGCTTCGTGCTGAGGCTGGGGCAGGGGAAGGTGATAGTTCTGGTGGTGATCCCAGATTGGTTGAAGGAGCTTTGATACCCTCTGCCCCCCTTCAAATGAGTGCCAAGGTTTCACTCCTTCTGCTGGTAAGATCGGATTATCCAAAGTCACATTCATCCAACGCCTGACAGGCGCGATCTCATGGCTTAAATCTTGAGAGGCAGAGGCTAATAGATCTCGGGGGGCTCTGTAAAGGTTGTGAATACTCCTATGAAAGCAAAGAAGCACAGCACTAACAGTGTCTATAGTGGAATATGACATAAATTCACAGGATTGCTGCTGTTCAAGGTTTTTTACACTGGGCTCTTCACAAGTCTGTCACATTCTGAAGTTTCTGTAGGTGGAGCTTGATTTAGCTTTATGCATAAGTACACTATGGGACCACATTTCAGCTATCTCTGCCTTCACCAGCATGCAATGGGCATCCAACACTCTGCTATACTGTCTTTCAAGCTGCAACATGGTTGAATCCTACCTAAGGGATTTTTTGTGAAGTGGGATCTCCCATTGGTGTGGGACTTGTTTGCATCAGATGCCTTCAATCAAAATGACCACTTGTGGTTCCTCTCGCTGAAAACTGCTTTTCTGATGGAATTACATCAGCCAGAAGAGTGTCCGTATTAGCAGCCCTGGGGTTTCTGGACTAGTAGCATTCAGAGGGCCTATGTTAGGAAGCGAGCCAAAACTTGGAGTTGAAGAAGCAGTATCTTCTGCGATTTCATTCCGATCTGACGACCTAGTGGCTGGTGCTGCAGTAAGACACCAGCAAAGTAGAAATTAGCCACTGTACTAGATAGGGTGGTACTTATGCTGATGCTCAAGATCATGCCAAAGTGGCCTTGATAGTCCATATCACACGGAAAGTTGTCCTTCCTACATCCCTCTTGGGGAGTATCCTAGAAGTTAGCCCATCAGATGTGGGTCAAGCTTTAAAATTTAACATCAAGACAACATCTGGCATCAGGAAGTCGGAACACTTGTTTGTCATTCCAGGTGGAGCGTGTAATGATTTTATGGCTTCCAACAAGATTATTGCCTCCTAGTTGGCGAAGCTCATCTCCTTGGCCTACAAGTTAAAAGGGCTGGCTGTGCCAGGGGGCATCACTTCACTCTCTACCCAAAGGGTCTCGACTTTGTGAGCAGCAGCAGGCTGAGTGTGCCCAGACACTATTTGCAAGGCAGCTACGTGGGGGTCAATCCATAAGTTCATGGCTCAATAACTGTATAGAAGCAGTCTTAATGACAGTTGAGTTTGGCAGAGGCATCCTGGCTTCTGCTTTTTAGCCAGAAATGAGGAGTGTGTAGCATTGTCCCTCCCCTGTGTGGCTAGTTAGTTCCCAGCTGTGCTGATATGGAGCTGTCAGGAAAACTGAAAATTGAATGACAGATACTTACCATAATTTTCCTTTCCTTACTGGCTCCATGTCAGCACAATTCCCACCCAGCTTGGTAGGACTAGTTACAGAACACTGAGGCTGCAAGTGGGCTCAAATTTATGAGTTAGGTCCTGGAAGCATGGGGGGGTGGGGCCCTTACCCAGCTGTGCTGACAGGGAGCCAGTCAGGAAAGGAAAATTACTGTAAGTATCTGTTATTCAATTTTCCATTATAAACAGATTAAAATGGGTCTTCCAAATATCATTAACTATGACATGGCCACACTAAAATAGGTCTAGTATGAACTTATTGACTTAGACTTGGAAAGGTAATTAGCAGAGTGGATCTCCTTGTCTTTCTTATCACATACTAATAAATGAATATGTAGCTACATTTAGGGAATCTCACTTAGGGACATCTCAAAGACATCAAATTTGCTGTGTAAATGTCAAGAAAGTAAATTCGAGAACTAATTTACTTGTCCATTAAGGGAAACCTAAGGTTTATTTCGGGAATAATCTATAAAAAATTTAATAACTAGAATAAGATGGGATTTTATTCACTAAATGATTTCTTGAATGTAAAAGGTGAACTTATCCCATTTGATACCCATAGACTACATTCACATCTGAACATTGTGTGAACACACATTTTTTTTTACGTATTTTTGCATCACATGCATAGGGAAGCCCATTTATTTGAATAGACTGCGGTACACACAACAAATGCTTCAGTTCCTGTACCTTTCTGGGCATTGAGCTTCCCACATTTTTAACCATTTGTTTTGGCATGTTTGCCAAGCATTTTGAGGCATGCTAAAAAAGCGCATCTGCTGGCCACGTTTGAGGTGCCATTAACAATGAATGGCACTGCAAGCGCCATAATGCACTTTACTAAATGCTTTGTTTTAGATAATGTGAGAAGTGATTGAAACACCTGTCAGGTTTTCAAACTACAGGCAGTTGAGCCATAGTTTTACTGTTCTCCCGGCCACCCACCTAAAGCTCACTATACTGCCGGAGGGCTTTGCGGGCAACATCACCTGTCAAGATCACCTATTCAAGTCAATGGGGCCTCATAATAAATGCAAGGTAATGGTAGGCGCACAGCTGCGGCGCATTAGCCCCATTTAAAATTGACATTAGGCAGGATCTCTTTCTGAATGGCTGACAGTAACTGCTTAGCCACACTCTGAAGAGCAATCTACCACAGATCACTTTTCAAGTGTGAACTTGTTACTGCATAACTGTTATAATTATTGGATGTACATTGGGTTTTCTGCAGCAATGCTTTGTAATGATGGACTCACATGTTGTGGCTGCATTTTGTAGTTTAACAGCTTATGTCCATGTATTAATTTACCTAGCTTGTCCCTATTCGCTAAAGAGACAGGCAACTTCTTCGTCCAGGTCATGCAGCGCCCAATCCATTCCTTGCTGTTTCCTCTGTGTTGCATCACAAATGTGGGAGTGCTAACGTGATGAAAACACATCCTTTCCAGAATGATGATCTCTCTGTGAATGCTCTGGCTGTTTGTGCCTGCATCAGATCTATTTAATATTTAGCTCTCACTTGCACCAGTGCTAGAGTGAGGGATAGTGGAATCCATAGTTTCTTCATAGGAACTGTCAGATTTTAGACTACAGACAGAGGTCATACATTAATCTGTGGAGTGCTATGCCGCATGTCTCATGTTTAAACACAAACAGAAACTCCTGACACTGGAATGTGAAGATTTACTCTACTACAGGCTGTGCATACAGGCCAACAAATGACAGCATTAAAGTGATTCTAAAAATGTAAATTAAACAAAAAATAACAAACATGTCTATACTTACCTTCTGCATGCAGTGGCTTTGCACAGAGCAGCCTGGATCCTCCTCTTCTGGGGTCCCCCTGCTGGGACTCCTGGACCCTCCCTCCTGTTGGGTGCCCCCACAGCAAGCAGCTTGCTATGGGGGTACCTGCTGCTCCTTCATGCATAGAATGCATGAAGGTAAAAACCTTGAGCCTTTACAACCACTTCAAACTACATGATCAATGAACATCTTATGCAAATGGAAAACACAAGGTGCAGGTTTATGCCTTTAAATGATGTATGTCAATTTGATATAAATAAAGCGTTATTTTCCAAACTAAGTCAAATACCATAAAGCAACCCAATCTTACTGACAGTAGAAAAAAAGACTAAGTGGTCCATATTGCCTGCTCCATTTTTTTAACTTCTACATTTTTTAAATATTTTTTTTGTGTGACTATAGATCTACATTTGTCCCAAGCATGTTTGAATCCACTTAAAAATCAAACACCTCTAGGTTCTCTAAACTGCAGGGATAGCTATGCCTCTTACACCACTAGCAAACAGAACAACTCTTATCAGATGAGAAGGGGAGGGGAACACCCCTCCACTCCTTCTTGGTCCCCCTTCCCTCCCCACTCTGGGAAGATATGGAATGTTCCCTCAATCCTCTCCCCCCCCCCCCCCTTTTTTTGCGCTGCCTTTCTTCTACATACCCCACATATCCTATACACTATTTCACTAAAACAGCTGCAAATTTCCATTCTTAATCATAGGCACTGCAGCACCTCCAAAATAATAGCAGTGCGTTGAAAAAAGTGAATAAAGCTCAACATCCTTCTAATAGCTTTTATTTCCATACACACAAATGCATTGGGAACACTACACATTCTATTCCAAATCAAAACATGATGAAAAATATATCAAATTTGTGTTGTTCCTCTAAAAAAATTGAAGAAAAGTGAATATTAGACTGTTCAAAAAAATAGCAGTGTTTGTATTCTTCTTTACAAACTCAAACATTCACTATATAAACTGAAAAATGTTTGAAGATTTTGCTTTCCTTTGAATCACTTAATGAATATTTCGTTGTATAAGCACTGTTTCTGAGAACTGCTGTACATCTGTGTTGCATGGAGTCAACCAACTTCTGGCACCTGTGAACAGGTATTCCAGCCCAGGATGATTGGACTACATTCCATAGTTCTTCTCTATTTCTTGGTTTTGCCTCAGAAACTGCAGTTTTGATGTCACCCCACAAGTTTTCTATTGGATTAAGATCCGGGGATTGGGCTGGCCACTCCATAACGTCAATCTTGTTGGTCTGGAACCAAGATGTTGCACATTTACTGGTGTGTTTGGGGTTGTTGTCTTGTTGGAACACCCATTTCAAGGGCATTTCCTCTTCATTATAAGGCAGCATGACCTCTTCAAGTATTCTGATGTATTCAAACTGATCCATGATCCCTGGTATGCGATAAATAGGCCCAACACCGTAGTATGAGAAACATCCCCATATCATGATGCTTGCGCAACCATGCTTCACTGTCTTCACAGTGTACTGTGGCTTGAATTCAGTGTTTGGGGGTCATCTGACAAACTGTCTCCGGCCACTAGACCCAAAAAGAACAATCTTACTTTCATCAGTCCACAAAATGTTGCGCCATTTCTCTTTAGGCCAGTCAATGTGCTCTTTGGCAAATTGTAACCTCTTCAGCACATGTCTTTTTTTCAACAGTAGGACTTTGCGGGGGCTTCTTGCAGATAGCTTGGCTTCACATAGGCGTCTTCTAATTGTAACAGTACTCACAGGTAACTTTACACCTTCTTTGATCTTCCTGGAGCTGATTGTTGGCTGAGTCCTTGCCATTTTAGCTATTGTTCTATCCATTCGAATGGTAGTTTTTCGCTTTCTTTCACGTCTTTCAGGTTTTCGTTGCCATTTTAAAGCATTTGCGATCATTTTAGCTGAGCAGCCTATCATTTTCTGCACTTCTTTATATGTTTTCCCCTCTACAATCAACTTTTTAATCAAGGTACGCTGTTCTTATGAACAATGTCTGGAACGACCCATTTTCCTCAGAATTTCAGAGAGAAATGCACTGTAACCAGCATGTACAACATATGCTGCCTTCCTTCCTTAAATAAGGGCAATATTTGCTACCTGTTTTTCAAAGAATGAATGACTTCACTAATAGAACTCCACACTGCTATTATTTTGAACATGCCCCTTTCAATTAGTGATTCAATTACACAGAATCAGCAGCATGCATGTCATGACTGTTTGGTCTGTTGGATTTCTATTAATCTACTACACCTGCTAGTAAATTATTTGCCATGTAGAAATATAATTTCTACCAAAAACAGTGATTGATCAGGTTAGTGATGTCTGACTGCTATTATCTTGAACACAACTGTACATATTTTATAATGTGGGAGTAACACTTTGAAGGGGAATAAGAACCCATGCGAATGACTGCCTATGCACTGTGTCATAAATTGGGGTTCCATTCCATTTTCACAAATAATGACAGTTGTGTTCATCACTCACTACGTCTATGGGACATACACTATATTGCCAAAAGTATTGGGACGCCTGCCTTTACATGCACATGAATTTTAATGGCATCCCAGTCTCAGTCTGTAGGGTTCAATATTGAGTTGGCCCACCCTTTGCAACTATAACAGCTTCAACTCTTCTGGGAAGGCTGTCTGCAAGGTTTAGGAGTGTGTCTATGAGAATGTTTGACCATTCTTCCAGAAGCACAATTGTGAAGTCAGGCACTGATGTTGGACGAGAAGGCCTGGCTCGCAGGCTCCGCTCTAATTCATCCTAAAGGTGTTCTATCAGATTGAGGTCAGGACTCTGTGCAGGCCAGTCAAGTTCCTCCATTCCAAACATGCTCATCCATGTTTTTATGGACCTTGCTTTGTGCACTGGTGCGCAGTCATGTTGGAACAGAAAGGGGCCATCCCCAAACTGTTCCCACAAAGTTGGGAGCATGAAATTGTCCAAAATGTCTTGGTATGCTGAAGCCTTAAGAGTTCCCTTCACTGAAACTAAGGGGCCAAGCCCAACCTCTGAAGAGCAACCCCACACCATAATCCCCTCTCCACCAATCTTTACACTTGGCACAATGCAATCAGGCAAGTACTGTTCTCCTGGCAACCACCAAACCCAGACATGTCTATTGGATTGCCAGACAGAGATCAATGATTCATCACTCCAGAGAACATGTCTCCACTGCTCTAGATTTCAGTGGCATGCTTTACACCACTGCATCCAACACTTTGCATTGCTCTTGGTGATGTAAGGCTTGGATGTAGCTGCTTGGCCATGGAAACCGATTCCATGAAGCTCTCTCCGCACTGTTGTTGTGACAGTCTAAAGGCCACACAAAAGTTTGGAGGTCTTTAGCTATTGACTCTGTAGACAGTTGGCGACTTCTGCGCACTGTGCGCTTTAGCATACGCTGACCCCACTCTGTCATTTTACATGGCCTACCACTTCGTGGCTGAGTTGCTGTTGTTCCCAGTTGTTTCCACTTTGTTATAACACCACTAACAGTTGACTGTGGAATATTAAGGAAAGTTCATGGATAGACTTATTGCACAGGTGGCAACCTATTATGATCCAACGCTTAATTTCACTGAGCTCCTGAGAGCGCTCCATTCTTTCACAAATGTTTGTAGAAGCAGTCTGCATGCCTAGGTGCTTAATTTTATACAACTGTGGCCATGGAGGTGATTGGAACACCTGAATCCAATGATTTGGAGGGGTGTCCCAATACTTTTGGCAATATAGTGTATGTACAGCTCTACCTTGAGAAACCTTTATGGTTCCATACATTGTCACAGATTTTTGTATTCTCATTTTTTTAAATGTAAAGATAAAAAATAACACATAAGGAAAGCATTTGTGAGGAAGGAGGTCATATGCTTTCTACACAGTGGCTGGGGCAGCACAGTGGCTAAATGGTTAGCACTTCTGCCCGGCAGCACTAGGGTCGTTGGTTAATTTCCCAAGCATGGCACCACCTGCCTAGAGTTTGCATGATCTCCCTGTGCTTGCGTGGGTTCCCTCGCAAAGACATGCTGGTGGATTAATTGGCTCCTGTCTAAATTGTGTATGTATGAATGTGAGTTCAGGACCTCAGATTGTACACTCCTTGAGGGTTAGGGATGGATGTGAATGTAATATTCCTAGTCTTCCCCCTAGCCCACACACCACCCCCCATTGACTTCTCCATCATGTCCAACAATGGCACTATCAGGCCTGCCCCGCAGGCCAGAGTACTTGATGTCATTCTGGACTCCAACCTATCCTTCCAGCCCCAAGTCCAATCACTAACAAACTCATGCAGACTCCACCTCTGCAACATCGCCAAAATACGCACGTTCCTAACCCCAGAAACCACTAAACAGCTCATCCACTCCCTCATCATATCACGACTCGATTACTGCAACTCCTTCCTTACTGGCCTGCCTCGCCACAGGCTATCCCCGCTTCAGTCGATCCTGAATACGGCAGCCAGACTCATTCACCTTACCAGCCGCTCCCTTTCCGCCAACCCCCCCTGCCAGTCCCTCCACTGGCTTCCGATTGCACAACGGATCAAATTCAAAATCCTAACACTGACGTACAAAGCTGTCCACCATACTGCCCCAAATTACATCACCGAGCTAATATCCAAGTACCACCCAACACGCACACTCCGCTCCTCACAAGACCTCCTTCTCTCTAGCTCCCTGGTCTCCTCCTCTCAGGCCCTCCAGGATTTCTCCATGGTGTCACCCATCCTCTGGAACTCCCTGCCCCAACCCATCAGACTATCACCTACTCTCCTCTCCTTTAGACGCACCCTGAAAACCCAGCTCTTCAGGGAAGCCCACCCCACCCCCTGCTAATTTGCCAACCTCCTCCACTCTTCCTACCACTCCATTCCCCACAGCTATCTCCTCCTGTACCACTATCCCCTCCCTCCTAGATTGTAAGCTCAAAAGAGCAGGGCCCTCGAACCCCTCGTGTATCGCATTGTATTGTTACTGTACTGTCGCATGTTCTGTCCCCCTTTGTAATGTACAGCACTGAGCGAACTATTGGCGCTTTATAAATATATATG
The DNA here is from genome assembly GCF_062004578.1 of Staurois parvus. Lineage (NCBI taxonomy): Eukaryota > Metazoa > Chordata > Amphibia > Anura > Ranidae > Staurois > Staurois parvus. The sequence continues at coordinate 5,451,562 of NW_028317922.1, forward strand.
TAAAGTGAAGTGTAAATTGACAGCACTATGTATGTACCTGTAATAAATATATAAATACTCCTCTCAACAAGATAGTCAAGCAAAAGTATATTTTTCAGTAGCTTTGCTTGTAGATATTTGATCATTGCTTAGAAATTGTTAAGGTTGTTGTTACAGGAAATTTAGCATTAACACATGAAGTTTTACTCCCAAGCTCTGTGAAGGATCCTTCTGTATGAGTGTATAGTCAGCCTATGACCTTTGTAAAGGTGTTAGTTTGTAATTTATACTTAAAGTTCTACATATTCTATAAAGCCCCCATACATTTCTTGTCTCTATTGAAATGAGACACATTAATATATAGAATTAACACTCTTGTATGTTGCTGAGAACTGTACTTTGTTTTGACCTGCTGCAATGCTCTCATTTGTGTCTATTATTGGCCTTGTAATTACTTTTATGCCTTTATTATTTGGTTCCCACACTGCTTTTTAAAGGCACCACACAGCTCCCTCTAATTTTCTGGCTATTGTAAATCTAGCAGTTATGCGGGAATTACAGTGGCAGAAGCATACTGTGTACAGGATTCGTCTCATTAGCCCCACAGTCTATTCAAGCATTTAGCATTTTTATCCAGCAGGTGTTGCTGTAGATGTCTTGGCAGAATGACTGTTAATTGTACATTATTTCAAGTAGTTTGATGGAAATTGCCAAAAAAAAATGTTTTTGGTTGAATTATCTGAAATACGCATGTGATCATTTGTTGAAACATTTTACTAAGATATTACAAAAAAATATTCTTTTGTTGTTTTTTTTAATTCCCCAAGGAACCAAGTGTGGCTCTGTATGAAGTATCTGCCCTGTGTGTGTACAAGGTACATTACACAAACCTGCAAGTCTGAATGAGCATTTATTATTATAAATGAATAAGCAGTGCTTATTCATTCATTCTTAATAGTTACAGATCACTCAGAGCTGTAGCTCTGTGTGTATCTGTCAGTGGCTGTGTTAACATGTACACAGCCCAGCTGATGGATCACTGAGCTCTTCAGCACTGTGTGAGCTTTCACTATTTATGAATGAGCGATCAGTGATGTCTGGATGGTGCAGTGTATAACACAGTCCAATATATCTGATCCTTCACTCATAAAACTGACAGCTCACAGAACGCTGCAGTGCTATGTCATCCAGCCCTTGCTGCCAGAGAGTGAGACTAGAGCTGTCAATCACAAATCCATCTTTTTCTCCTTCCTAGCAGTGTTGTCACCTGGGTGTAGGGGGGACCTGTCTGATCAAAGAAAGTAAGGATCAGATATGAACGAGACTAAGTGCTATAAAAAAGGCGTGCGCATCAATGCCCGGGACTAGGCGGGAACTGCGGTCATGTGCGGAGTTCAATTATAAGACAGTCTCCCAACATAGAGCAGAGCTGACACTGCAAGTAGTATGTTCCTTTTCCAAGAGTTGTCCCATTTCTCTACTTCCAGTGATTTACGTGTGTTGCAATAGGGCAGCAGGCTGAACCATGCTGCACCCAGCAGCCAGTGTACCTCTGTTACCTCGCTCCCAGTAACAGAATTAAACCTCGTCAGACATTTAGCACAGATCTCATGCATGTCCTATGTTAACCCTCTCCTGTACCATTAGTTGGGGTAAGGGCCTCTGTGATGCTGGTCAGATCCTGGTTGCCATGGAAGATGGACCACTAGGGAGGGAGCCCGGTTGGTGCCCCCTTGCTACCATGGGTACCCCCCTAATCAAGGTACCACGCCTCAACTGGTTGCTTTTTAGCTTTTTATTATAAACTAGTCGCCCTTAGTAACAGCCTTGTTCTTCCTTAGTGTGCTTGTTTGACACTGTAATGATGTATACTTCATACCCCTCTAGTGCTTAAACAAGCCCAGGTTCTTTGTAAACGCCAGCCCCATTATGCATCCCTTTAAATAATTTCATAAGAGGCTTAAGAAAAAGATCAACAGTCTTTACTGACCTTTTTCAGTACATGATAACCAGGAAAAAGGGCAAACAGTTCCTCCCATAATCCTAACTAACTATTACATGGCCCAGGCATACATTGTGAGTATTGGATCAGCACTTTGGAGTCAATAAGTGGACCATAGTTAGTGGCATAGTCTATAGCTGGTGGCATCCCAGGATTCTCAGTACTGGTAGTCTTCCTCTACAGAAACAGCAGCAGCACACTGGAACGCACAGGGACTGGGGCACTCTGGGCTCCCCATTGGGTTTTGAGCCTTAGCTACCCTTTTTATATCACAGGTGGGCCAGCTGAAGCTCAAAAAGCCCGCTAATCGGTAGAAAAGATTTTAACCATTCCCCAACCCAGCCTGGGCCAATACCTATCTAAGCAGTTTTCAACCTGCCTACATGCACTTGTTGCCCCACTGACTTAATAATAAAAAAATTCTCATAATAGATCTTCTACTTTAAAAAGAGGAACTTCCCTGCCATATTCCTATCCCTACTCTATAAACCTGTATACCTGATTTACCTGAATATATATCCTTATGAATTTTTCTTCATACTAACTTATTTTTGCCCTGCCTCTGTGTTGCTTGGAACCCTGTTCCAGCACCACCATTTTTAAAACTGTCACTGTAAAGTGCAAGCATATGGCATCATGCACTTCATCTCATGCATGGCCCATACGATACTACCAACATCTGTTGGGGAAACAGAAACGTTCTTGAAGAGAAGACTTTTTTTCTCCCCAGCAAAACAATGTAATGTAATTTTGTATGGCACATGCACAAGATTTAGCACATGACAACATGCACTTGTACATGCGCAGTATGACAATACTGCAAGATCTTGAAAGATCTCATAGTTTAGGAGGGGTTTCCCTGAAGGCATTGGTGAGATTGCAATCCCAGAGGCAATTTGTGCGGCCTTCAGGGCAGTGGTGACGTTACAGTGATTTAGTGAAATTTATACCCAAGGGCCCCAAAGTCGAAAAGCAAGAGTGCAATCTTATTAAGGTGAATTTGTATTCCATTTTTTTTTTTTAAGTACTGCCTACCAGAGAACACCACAAGATCCCTACTACTATCTCTTTATTATACAAAAATCCTCATATGTATCCCCTCTTCTTTAGTTTCATATGATTTCATGTTCTGCCAACTTCCAACTTTTATGATCCCACTGATGCTGTCTACTAGGACAATGGAATGTCAGTTAATATAGGTCCGTGATTTAAAAATCACATATGTACAGTAGTATGGTTTTTGCTAATGTATAGAGAGAGAATCACTACCAATAATTCTAAAGTATAAAAGTTAACAAATTAGGAATGATGGCTCATTTGAAGTGAATGTTCTCCAATGGTTGAAGAGATGCAATGGTTGCACCATGTTGAAAAAAATCTCTGTGATCATCTTATCAAGTTAGCAAAATAATAATAGAGAAAATAAGCATAAGAGGAGTAAACTAATAGCCTTGGAAAAACATATGCTGGCTGCTTTTGTGCCTAGTAAAGATCCTGTAACTTATGGTATCCTAAGGTCTAATTCAGGCATGCTCAAAATGTGTCATCTGATGTGGCCCACGACCTCAAACCTATGGCAATCCACACAGCCTCCTTCAGGTGCACTCCACTCTACTGAATGATTGCCAGTCCTCCATAATCGTGGCGGCTTTCATACACAAGCCACTATTGTGGCCGATTCCCTGTTCTCTTTCCTTCCCAACACACAGACATGGGGAGAAGAGCCTTTAGCTTATTGGATTGCATCTAATGGCATCCATACAGGGGTTCTAAAGGTAGAGTGGTGTAATGAGCTTGGTGTCATTCCAGGAGCATGTGAGTGCATTATGTGTCATTTTATCTTTGCTAAATAAAGAAGTTTATTGCACTACTAGGGAATGTGTTTCCCTGTTCTCTTGTCTTTTGTTTAGATTGTCCACAGTCTTTGTTTTGGCAATTCAAGGGATGGCTGCAAAGACCCTGATATTGTGAAGGCTGCAACACTGGTTTGGAGATAAATTGACTGGTCACACCTGAGCGCCAGAGTGGGATTAATGGTGATCTCATTAATAAAAAATTAGTTTTTTGTGATTAGGATTAAACAGTGGGTAACAGAGGATTGGTTTTACAGAAAATGATGATCCTGGTTGTTGTTTAAAATCTTCATTATGCTTTTCAAAATAAAAAATTTTGAACCATTTTATTTCATTGAGGTCCGTGATCAGTTACCAAATCACTTAAGTGGCCCATGCTCTTTAAAAGGTTGAGCATCCCCTGGTCTAATATATTCAAGTGCTGAATGCAGAAACATGACAGAGGTCCTCTCAGGATAGCAGTATAATTAAATGGGCATTAGGTTTATTCTAGACATCACGGGAATGGTTGCTGTAGATGAGCTGCAGTGCAATGTACTTGCTCAGTGCCTATATATATATTAGGCTCGGGGCAGCTTGATTTGTGAAGAATGTGTGCTGAGTTAAAGCTATAAACAAACCCCCAATCCCTGCACAGCAAACAAAATTTCATTCTTAAACCCTAAGTCTCGGTTCACACTACTGTGACCTGGAAGTTGTGCGACTTACAGTGCAACTTTACCAGGTGACTTGAGTTCCACTTTGAAGTGACTTTGAAGCAACTCTGAAGAAACTTTCAGGGAATGCCTGGGTTATCTTCTTGTAATGCTGGATTCCAATCACATGAATACAGATGAGGATCCGACTTGGAGGTGACTTCCATTAATGTCTATTGGCACAAGTCAGATAGAAATCGCCTTGAAGTAGTACAGGAACTTTTTCTAAAGTTGGAGTCACTTCAGTTGTACTAATTAAGACAGGTCTCCTTGACTAACATGGGATTTCAAATGTCATGCGACTTGGGGTCTCACAGGTTGCATCTCAAGTCGCGGCAGTGTGAACCGAGCCTTACACCAATAGTGATTCACACCTATAGTAAATACCAAATCAATAAATAAATAAAGTGAATAAAGTTCAGCATTTTTAAATACACAATCCCTACATCCAAATAAATAAAGTGAAGCATTCCTAAATACACAATCTTTACATCTAAATTCATTAATTAGTACAACCCACTACATAACGTGCTAAAAATGTGAAGAAACAAAATATTATTATCAATAGTGATCACACATATACATAAATAATAACTTCAACTAATCATGCCTTTAGGGTGTGCTCTCACCTGGAATATTAGACCTCTTAAAGTGGTTCTAAATCCAAAACATTTTTTATCCTGATTCTCTGCATAATGGTAAAACATATTTTACAGCTTTCTGAGCTCCCCCACCTCCCTAAATAATTACCTGAGCCCCAGATCAATCCAGCACTGTGCACCAGGAAGTGAGAGAAGAGAGCCACTGCAGATGGCACAACATTTGATCAAATGAGGGCTCAGGTAAGTATAAGGAGGGTTTGAGGGGGGATATTACTACTTAAACATTTTTATCTTAATGCAAGGAATGCATTAAGGTAAAAATGTTTAGGACAGCCATAGATGGAGAAATCTGGTATTCTATCTTAGAACAAGTTCCCTTGGTGTCTATTTCTCTGACCCAGCGGCTGTCACAACTCTTTGTTTTACATCGGGTCTATAGAATGCCCCATAAACTGTATAGGTGGAACCATAGCGAGGCCCCAGACTGCCCTCACTGTGGGGGATCCCCAGCAGACCATTTGCTGTAGTATAATTAATACTATTAATCATGTATTTCAGATGAGTTTACATAATCATGCATTGACATGTAAATGTATATTGTTGAAGTGGCTTGCAAACTTGTCCCCCACATTTGAGGAATGGCGAACGCAATTTAATTCTAACCTACTGCAGGAAAGGCAGATACTGAAGCAGTGAGGCACTCCCCTTTAGTCCAACAAATTATGGGCTTCAGACTCCGGGCTTACCCCCTTAGCCCTTGTGTCCCTGTGGTTACTGCAATGCTATAGGCCAAGCTAAACTATTACTTCCTTAGATGAGGATTGTGCAACTGTGTGACAGATTAACTAACTAAGCTAAATGGTAGAGAGGTAATTATTGAGTGTTACAATGGCTCTTACCTTCAAGCATAGCAGTTGGCTGGCTCCCGCTCTGTATTCTTAGGGGTTGACCAATTGATATACACTTGTTATATCTCACCATTCTGTTGGCTAATTTACATAAGAATGTTTTTTCATTGATAATTTCAGTTTAAATTACTTATGACAGCCTTGCTGTTATGATATGCTAAACTGATACCCTTTCTTGTTTTGTCTTCGATCTGATATTGTATGAGTAAGACTACTATTGTACCATGTACTGTACGGAGTCATATATTAGACTTTATGGCTTTTTTTCTGTATTTATTGTTTAATTTTTCTTTTCTTTTTTTTTTGTTTTGTTTAGCTTGTTTGGTTTTGTTGAATGTAAAGTGATAAAACCTTCCATAAAAAGTTATAAAGGCTTTCTACTGTAAAAGTTTAAGAACACTCACATTCACATAGGTAGATTGCTCTCTTATCAAATTCCCATATACCATTGTCTAATAAAGCTAATAAAGAACAATTCTGCTTCCTCAAACTCCTGGAAATGCTCCTAGAGTGATGACCTCATACTTGTGGCTCTGCCTTACGCATTATGCCCTCAGGACTTCATCACAGGGTGGAGCTAGGATCAGTTCATCATGCTTTATAACACTCTCCCTTTCCTACCATGTAGACTCTGCTGAACAATTTTCCTAATGAGACAGGCCTGAGTAAACTGATAATCCCACCCACTGTAGCCTGGGATAGCAAAATACACTATCTTTCCCAGATCGAATATGAGGTGCAGGGGCGGACTGACAACTCATGGGGCCCCCGGGCAATAGGAGATCATGGGGCCCCTGTGTCCTTGTCCAAACTCAAAAAAGCCTATGAAAAAGGTACATGAGGCATCTCATGGGACCCTCTACTGACCTCGGGCCCTCGGGCAGTGCCCGAGTTTCCAAATGGTCAGCCCCTGATGTGGTGCTATTTAGGACTCGATGCTTCTATGCAACCATCCATATTGCAACTATTTCTCCTAATAAAATACCTCTAACATTTAAAATTCTACTAGCTTATGGATAAAATATCCTCTAGAAGGAAAAAAATACTTGAATAAAAGGGACCAAATTCCACAAAATAAAATACAAAAAAAATACATACAGTATATATCCGTGAAACTCCATGTATAAAATCAAATATAACACGATAAAAGCTAATAACAATCTACAGAATATTTTTTTTTAATTCTTACAACAAAATCACATAAATGTGTGAAACTGCGCAGTGGTCTCTCCTAATTAATCCAAAATATATTTCAGTCCAAATAGCTATAAATATACATAACATCCCAGTCCTTTAAAAGAAAAAGTCCCCCCACCCCCGTGTTCAGTGTACAGACGGATAAGTAATCCAGTGACTTCACTTTTTACTCCCAACAACAATGAAAATCCAACCTTGCACATTACCTCAGTAAACTATGTTTTTAATAAATTGAGAAATATACTCAGAAACAGAGAAGTATAACAAGCATATAGTGTTCTCAACTGAATTTTTGAAGTGTAAAAAATCACATTTGTTTGTTTATGAGTGTATTTTTATGTAGTTTTTGAGGGGTTTGTTTATTTGATTTATTCATTATTTTGTGGCACTAATGGTGGTGTAATTATTTATATTGCAACACTAAGGTATATATAAAATACTAATAATTAAAAAAACAAAAACAAAAAACTATTGCCCCTATCAAATAGTATACCTTGCATATATTAAATTAGAGTTTATAGAAATTCATACTTGAAGTTGGACTACAAAACACCTCCACCTAATCAACCCCTGCCCCTCTCAAGAAAAAAATTATATGGCTTACATATATCAAAAAGGGCTTATAGAAATATATACCATATATATCAAGCTATAAAAATGTGTGCTGCGTGCTAATTTTTTAGGCCTTGTTAGTTTGGTAACTTCAGTGGGGACGCAAAAAAAATTAACCAAATGACAGTCAAATTTCCTTGTCTTAAACCAAAAAGTATCTTATATTGGTCCAATATGTGTAATACAAAATTCTCTCAAAAGCGAAGTATGGGCTGATTAAAAAAAAAGAACATTATGCTTACCTATGAATACAGCAATGCTGTATCTGTCAACCTGCTGGCTTTGCACAGAGAACTTCCCCTCCGCTCTGAGCAGAGAGCTGGTACTGTCAGTCTTTGGCTCCTTGCTCTGTCCCTCCAGCGCTCACTGGGAATGAGGGGCTGGCTCATCGTCACAGCAGATAGCTGAGAGGATGAGCCAAGTGCTCGTCCACGGTTCTGGGTGGATCTCGACCATATGGTCGGGATCTTTTCACAGCCTAGACTGGTTCTGTGATGTCAGCCGACAGCAGATTTTAGCCCACTGTTGGTTGAAAACGGGCCCGCAGGAGTGCAGAACAAACTGCATTCCTTTCTGTGATTATTAGGAGAAGTATAGCAGAAAAAAGCTTTGGCCACAGCTGCAATACAGTAAAGCTCTTATACTTTGTCCAGTCCATCCAATACTGGAATGCCTATACCACATATGTTAGTAGGAGGGGCGGACTGACCATTTGGAAACTCGGGCACTGCCCGAGAGCACGGGGTCAGTAGGGGGCCCCATGAGATGCCCCTGGTACCTTTTTCATAGGTTTTTTTGAGTTTGGGCAAGGACACAGGGGCCCCATGATCCCCTATTGCCCGGGGGCCCCATGAGTTGTCAGTCCGCCCCTGGTTAGTAGTTTGAATTTCTCAATTTTCAGATCCTATAGGAAAATTTGAGAACTTCTCTCAGGCTTTCCAGCTCTGCCCTTCCATGACAAGACTCTGTTTTTGACACAGATGCTGTAAAGCTGACCCTACATTACTCAGGTTTTTTTTTTCAGCCAATCATAAAATAAAACAAATTCTCAATAAAATACTTGTTTTTACACTTTTTAAAGTTGTTTTCCTGTTCTTTCGTCTCAGCGATTACAATCTCCCATGGCCTCCTTTCAGCCACTTACTGTCTACAACAGGAATCTTCAAACTTTCTAAAAAAGGGCCAGTTTTCTGTATTTTAGACTTTAAGGGGGCTGGACTGTGGCCAGAGGGAATAGAAATTGGTATCAGTGGAAAGAACAGTTCCTCACTGGTAGTGTCCATGGCAGGAATAGTTCCTAACCTTAGGTGTCAGTGGGAGGAATAGTACCTCATCACTGGTGTCAGTGGAAGGAATTGTGCCTCATATCAGTGTCCCAAGGGCCGGACAAAGGCAAGCAAAGGGCCGCATCTGGCCCACGGGCCACAGTTTTAAGACCACTGGTCTACAAGCACGTACTCCACCAATGTTTGAATGGCAATTCCCAGGGAAGTTTTTCTGATGGTTGTATCAGTGGGGTTGATTTACCAAAATGGGTGCAGCTGTGCATGGTAGCTAATCAGCTTCTAAGATAAGCTTGTTCAATTAAGCTTTGGCAAAAAATCTGGAAGCTGATTGGTTTCTATGCTGAATTGCACCATATTTTGCACTCTCCAGTTTTTGTAAATAACCCCAAATGAGTCCTACCTCTGTAATGTGTGTTGCAAAAAACAATTTAAGATTCTGTCAGAAGCCAGTGTGCCTGTAGTCTGCAACAAAGGACAGTTTGACAACATAGGAACACAATATAGAGATAGGAACAAAGTGCTGTCATTCTATAACATGAAGTGCCTGAACAAGGGTCTTCATGACAAAATCACCAGTTTTTACTTTAATAGTAGGTGGACTGACTTTTTAATGAGTGCAAACCCCTTGTCAGGTTGGCATTACACCTATGTAATGCCTTCCTTTTAATTTGCATCCCAACACACCTTGAGCAACTCTAAATGCACGTGTTGCAGTGTACCACAATGCACAGTGTCTGGCTTGGGTTATGATGCATTGGCAGCCCCTTTAACATGAATGGGCTGTCTTAACACATCAAACCTTATTGTATGGCATACTGCACATTGCCATGCAGGCTGTAATTCATTGCATTGGTGTGAATGGGCCCTTAAATGTAAGGCCATGTTTGCAAAGAAAATAATTAACACTCTGCTCTGTTGAAGACCCAAGCTTGCTAAAAATGTTTTTAGTCAACACTTCAAAAACTTTGACATGCTGGCTTCCTCCACTGTGCTCTAGTTTACACACTCCCTTTTTTTTTTGCAAAGCAGCACACCACAGTGCATGGTAGCGTGTTACTATGCCTTTTTACTGTGCACTGTGTTGCAAAAAATGGCACGTCTAATTTTTTTGCATTCCATTCATCGGAATGAGCTGCTTTAGTACAAAAAATGTCCACAAAAAATGCATGTATTAAAGAAATGCACCTGGGTTCCAAGGTATGAACGGGCCTTTTTTTGCATTGCTCTGCAATAGAACTCATTGATGTGAATGTGTCCTATTGAAAGAACAGGGTATATTTTAAAAGATTAATAGAGGCTCTTCACTTAAAGTGATAGTAAACTGCAAAAAATAAATCTAATAAAATCTTCTTCCTGCAAGTTAAGAGCATCATGTGCTAGTATGCATCACATACTAGCACATTATAAAAGACTTACCTAAAACAAAGCACTCCAATGGAGCTCTGTCATGGCTTCCTGGAGCTTCCATCTTCACCAGGTCTTCCTTTCGGGTTTGCGGGCTGTGGCTGTTTGACTGGCCGAGTCGTGGTGATGTCACTACTGCACATGCTCTCGGCCAAGGCACGACTCTCTCAATGACATCACCAGCGCGTCTAAAGTAAATTTCTCAGTGGTTAGCACTTCTGCCTAGCAGCACTGGGGTCATTGATTTGAATCCCAACCATGGCACTACCTGCACAGAGTTTGTATGTTCTCCCTGTGCCTGCGTGGGTTTCCTCCAAGTACTCCGGTTTGCTCCCACACTCCAAAGGCATGCTGGTAGGTGAATTGGATCCTGTCTAAATTGGCCCTGGTATGTGTATGAATGAATATGAGTTAGGGACCTTAGACTGTATGCTCCTTGAGGGTTAGGGACCGATGTGAATGTATATGTATAGGTAAAGCGCTGGGTAAATTGATGAAGCTATATAAGTACCTGTAATAAATATCTCCTAAACAGTGCATGTTTAGGTGGTATTTACAGTACTTACAGGTAAGCTTTATTAACCGCTTAAGGACCGCTCTATAGTAGATATACTGCTACAGGGCGGCCCCTATGCTCAGGATCATGTATATATACCTCATTCTGCATGTCGGGGTAGGGGGCGCGCGAGCTACCCACGCAGCCATTTGCGGCCGCGAGTGTCAATTACCGGGTCCCGGCCGGTGGTTATCCGCCAGCGCCCGGTGATTACCGGCGATCACCGACAGGGAGGAGGGCTGCTTTATTTACCAACAGTCCTCCTCCCTGTCGGTATGGGCACACTGCTCTGGATGGCTGAGCACAGCCATCCAGAGCAGTGTGCTTACAGTGAAGAATACACACCCCCCCCAGTAAAACACTCCCATCACACAGTTAACCATTTGATTGCACCTCATGTTAACCCATTCCTGCCCAGTGCCATTAGTACAGTGTCAGCGCTTTTTTTTAGCACTGATCACTGTATTGTTGTCACTGGGGATGTCAGTGACACCAAGTCAGTTCCCCCCAGTGTCAGAATGCCCGCCGCAGTCCCCCTATAAGTCGCTGATCGCTGCCATAAGTCGCTGATCACCACCATTATTAGTATAAAAAAAAGTCCAGTATCTATACTGCCATTTGTAAACGCTATAACTTTCACATAAACCAATTAATTTACACGTATTGGGATTTTTTTTTTTTAGCAAAGACATGTCATAGAATATATTTTGGCCTAAATATATGACGAAATTTGATTTTTAAAATTTTTTTACTGGACATGTTTAATAGCAAAAAGTACAAAATATTGTTTTTTTCTCAAAATTGTCGGGCTTTTTTTTGTAGTGCAAAAAATAAAAACCGCACAGGCGATTATATACCACTGAAAGAAAGCTCAGTTTTTGGGAAAAAAGGACGTAAACTTAATTTGGATGCAGTTTTGCATGCCTCCAAAAACACAATGTTAGTGGGATCAGCCCCTGCCAGCACCTGCGTTTAGCCCCTGCGCTTACCCCCCCCTTCTTCCCCAGAAACTGCAGTATCAGTAGGTCACTGTCACTTGATACATTGCACACAAAACCGCAGTGTTCTGAGGATCAGCCCTGATCTCTGCTAGCACTTGCCGGTAAATTTTGATGACTCTCATATGCAGCAGAGTGCCAGTACTAGTGCCGCTCTACCTTTTGGTGAACTGGCGAGCACCAGTGGCCTAGTATATCCTGGTTTTTCACATGCCAGCACTGCAGTATCACTTGGTGACGTGGCGAGTCCCATAAGTGCAGTACAAGCTGGTGCGATGGCGAGCACAAATATTGTCCCACAGCCACCAAGAATTCACACACAGGCGCATAGTGTCCTTCTGGATGTGCTTGCAAATCCCGATTGGCAGCCCACAAATTTTGCAGCACCGTACTTTCCCCATTCACTGCCCAACCTGGAATTCAGGTGAAAACAGCAAATTTAACTACTCCCCTTGATTTTTTGGAGCTGTTTTTCACGGAAGATCTGTATGCATTGATTGTGGATCAAAGCAATTTACTGTATATGCACAACAATTTATCGCCACCAAATTCAAACCTCGCCAGACCATTCGTATGGAAACCCATTACGGTTTCTGAATTTCAAATTTTTTTTGGGCCTAACCCTCAACGTGGGCATTACTAAAAGGAAATTAATTGTGGTTGTATTGGCCCACAGACCCAATTCATCATATGCCTGTGTTCTCTGCTGCCATGACCAGGCATAGATATGAGAATATAATGTGTTTTATGCATTTCAACGACAACACACTCTGTTGTCCTCAGGGTGACCCGGAATTTGACCAGCTCCACAAAATTCGTCCCCTCATAAATCACCTTAACCAAAAATTTGCAGATATCTATACTCCCCAGCAAAACATCTGCATTGATGAGTCCTTCATTAATTTTTCCTTGCATTCAAACAATTTCTCCCCAGCAAGTGTGCCAGATATGGGGTCAAGATATATAAGACCTGTGAGAGGGCAACAGGCTATACTTATAAGTTTCGGATTTACGAGGGAAAAGATAGTCACATGGAGCCCCCCCGATGCCCAGTCTACATGGGGAGTAGTGGCAAGATAGTTTGGGACTTGGTATCCTTTCTAGATATGGGGTACCACTTATACGTGGACCATTTTTATTCAAGCGTGACACTATTTAGACATTTGTATAATCTTGGAATTGGTGTATGTGGCACTGCGCGACCTAATGTGTGCCCACCATTAGAAGTGGGTGGATGCAGGACGGTATATTCTAATGGTGGGCATACCACACACTTTTTCCAACAGAGATTTCTTCTCTTTATTGCATTCAGCCCACAGGCTGCATAAAAAAAAAAAAGAACATATATGGGCAGCACAGTGGCTAAATGGTTAGCACTTCCACCTGGCACTACTAGGGTCGTTGGTTCGAATCCCAACCACGGCACCACCTGCCTGGAGTTTGCATGTTCTCCCTGTGTCTGCGTGGGTTTCCTCCGTGTACTCTGGTTTCCTCCCACACTCCAAAGACATGCTGGTAGGTGAATTGGCTCCTGTCTAAAATTGGCCCTAGTGTGTGTATGTATGAATGTAAGTTAGGAACCTTAGATTGTACGCACCTTGAGGGTTAGGGACTGATGTGAATGTACAATATATATATGTAAAGTGCTGCTTAAATTGACGGTGCTATATAAGTACCTGAAATAAACAAAATATATGCCCAACAAGGACTAGCGACGTACTGGTACATTACTGGACTTTGAATGATTATACCAGGATGATGCCTACAGCTGCAGGCATCATCCTGGTATCATTTTATTCAGCCAGCAATTGGCTTTCATGTTAAAGCAACCCTAGTGGCTAATTAGCTGCAGGATTGCTTTTACAAGCAGCGGGAGACGATGCCCTCGCTCCCCCACTGCCTTCCATGGCCTTCTCAGGCAGACCCGTGCCATTGGGGGAACCAGAGAATGCATCTGGTGTTTCTGTAAGCTGACCATAGAGCTGATTAGAGACCGTAATGGTGTCATCTCTATAGTCTAAGAAATCATTGGAAGCTACGAGCATTTCGTCACTTCAGTTTCGCAGGATATAAACAGCGCCATTTGTAAATTGGGAAAGCATCTGATCACACCGATCTTGGTGAGATTAGATAATGTAAAGGCAGAGGAGATATCTAGAGTCTGATAGACCCCACATTTCTCAAAAAAGAATATATGGCAACGACCATTGAAGTTTTAGGGGATATTTGCATTCCCTGTGATAGCATTAAAAGTGATAAAAAAAAAAATGAAAGGGACAATATATAATTTAAAAAATCAAAATAACTTACAAAAAAAAAGCACCCTCACCCCCCCTGTGCGCGCGTGCACCTGCGTGTGCGAGCGTTGTCTCTGTGCCGGTATGTAAACAGCAGTTGCACCATGCATGTGACGTATCGCAATGAACGTCAGATCAAGGGCAGTAATTCTAGCACTAGACTTCCTCTGTAAATCTAAAATGCTAGCTTTTAAAGCGTTGCCTATGGATATTAAAAATGTATGCAGTTTGTCACCACATGCATGCATGCACAGTTTTAAAGCATATCATGTTTGGTATCTATTAACTCAGTACACCATCATCTTTTATATTTTACCAAATAATTGGCCAATATATTGTGGTTTTGTGCATTAAAAGTAAAAAAAAGTGTATTTTTTTTTTAAATTGCTTTTCAAAAATCGCTGCGCGAGTATTATGTGCCATAAAAAATTGCAGCACCTACCATTTTATTCACTAGGGTGTCTTCTTTAAAAAAAATATATTGTTTGGGGGTTCAAAGTAATTTCCTAGCAAAAAATACAGATTTTTTTCATGTAAACAAAAAGTGCAGAAAAGGTTTGGTCTTCAGGTGGTTAGAAGTGTGAATGATGTGTGGCATAAACTTCTAATGCTGGGCATAAAATGCCCCCACCCCCCAAAATGACCCCTTTTGGAAAAGTAGATACCCCAAACTATTTGCTGAGTGGCATGTTGAGTCAACAGAAGAATTTATTATTTTTGCACACGTGTTTGGAAAATGACAAAAACATTTTTTTTTACACAAAGTTGTCACTTAAATGATATATTGCTCACACAAGCCATGGGTATATGTGGAATTACACACCAAAATACATTATGCTACTTTTCCCGAGTATGGGGATACCACATGTGAGAGAATTTTTGGCAGTCTAGCCAAGTACAGGACCCCAAAATCCAATAAACACCTTCAGGCTTTTAAAGGGCTTTATTTCCTCATTACACTTCCTGACTACCTATCACAGTTTCAGGGGCCCTGAAATGCCAGGATAGCACCAGCCCCCTCCCCCTCCCCCCAAAATGACCCCTTTTTGTAAAGTAGACATCCCAAGGAATTTGATAAGAGGCATGGTAAGTATTTTGCAGTTCTTGTTTGTTGTCGCAAGTTTTTGGGAAATGAAGAAACAAAACAAAAACATGTTTTCTTTTCTTTTTTTATATTTCAAAACCTTGTAAGAAAAAGTTAGATCTGCAATACTCATCATGCCTCTTTTTAAATTTCTTGAGGTGTCTACTTTCCAAAAAGGGGTCATTTGGGGGGGGTGGGGTGCTATCCTGACATTTCAGGGCCTCTGAAACTGATAGGTAATGAGGAAGTGAAATGAGGAAGTTAAGCACCTTCAGGCTTTCAAAGTGGTCATTGGATTTCAGGCTCCTGTATGTGGCTAGGCTCCCAAAAAGTCTCACGCGTGGTATCACCATACTCGGTAGAAGTAGCAG
The DNA here is from genome assembly GCF_062004578.1 of Staurois parvus. NCBI lineage: Eukaryota > Metazoa > Chordata > Amphibia > Anura > Ranidae > Staurois > Staurois parvus. The sequence goes on from NW_028317922.1 coordinate 5,467,406, forward strand.
ATTGTATTTTGGGGTGTAATTCCACATATACCCATGGCTTGTGTGATAAATATATAATTTAAGTGACAACTTTGTGCAAAAAAAAATGTGTGTAAAAAAAATAAATCTTCCATGAACTAAATATGCCTCTCAGCAGATAGCTTAGCGTGTCTACTTTCTGAAAATGGGTCATTTGGGGGTGTTTGTACTATCTTTTAGCACTGCAAGAAATGTGATAAGCAGTCAGAAAGTAAAAGCTGCGTAAACTCCATTATCTATACCATAGTTTGTAGATGCTATAACTTTCACACAAAGCAATCAATATACACTGATTGGGATTTTTTACCAAAAACATGTAGCAGAATACATTTTGGCCTAAATTTATGATGAAATTTGAGTTTTTTGGATATTTTTTATGACAGAAATGAGAAAATATAATTTAAAAAAAAAAAAATTTCCAAAAGTTTATTTTGTTGATAGCGCCAAAAATAAAAAGTGCATAGGAGATCAAATACCACCGAAAGAAAGCTCTATTTGTGTGAAAAAAGGACATAAATTTCATTTTTGTACCATATTGCATGACTGCGCGATTGTCCGTTAAACTAGTGCAGCACTGTATAGCAAAAAATGGCGTAAATTGCAGTATCTATACCATAGTTTGTAGACGCTATAACTTTCACACAAAGCAACCAATATACACTTATTGGGATTTTTTTACCTAAAAAATGTAGCAGAATACATTTTGGCCTAAATTTATGACTAACTTTGAGTTTACTATATATTTTTTATAGTCAAAAGTAAAAAATATTGTTTTTCTTCAAAATTTTCAGTCTTTTTTTGCCTATAGCAAAAAATGAAAAGCGCACAGGTGATCAAATACCACCGAAAGAAAGCTCTATTTGTGTGAAAAAAGGACATAAATTTTGTTTGGGTACAGCATTGCGTGACCGCACAATTATCAGTTAAAGTGCAGCGCCGAATAGCAAAAAGAAGCCTGGTCATTAAGGGAGGTAAATCCTCAGGATGGCAATTGGTTAAAGGCTTACCTGTAGGTAAAACATAACAAATTTACTACCCCTTTAAGCCAGACATAGATGTTTCCAATCTCAGACGGTTCAGCAGGGACCTGCCAGGATTCAAACCGTCTATGGGCAAGATGATTGTACCCAATTGAATTGTATGACTAGGGTACAACCGGCCTGTCGGATTATACATGAGACTATTGCTAACAGCAATGACTGTGTTGATGGGGGAATCAAGTGTTTTTCATGTTAGCCTCATTAGCCCCATTATTTTACATTTTTTCACACAAACACTGGGGAAAAAGTAAAATAAACCATTGAATAACTGTACAGACATAACATTAAATAAAGAAACAAAAAGAACACTACATATAATAATAGCTCAAAACTAATCTTAGAAAGTATAGTTGATGTGTAGAATAAACTTCCAGCAGAGGTTGTAAGTCAGTCAACAGTAAATGGCTTCAAAACATGGTTGGGACAAACATAGATCTATACGCAAATAAAAAGGTTAAAAAAAAAAAGAAGCCGGGCAGACTTAATGGACAGCTTAGTCTTTTTTTCTGCCATCACTTTTCTATATTTCTAAGTTAAGTAGCCGAAATACACCTAAATATCTGAAAAGAGAAAAGAGTAGATTTTTTTTCAAACAAGATTCCACCTACACAATCCAGTGATACCCCACTAAAGCTGGCATTTTTTCACATGTAAAATGCACCAAAACATACATTTCAAAAATGTATGAGGCTCACTGCAAAACAAAAGGTGCAGAGGCTACTTTGGTGTGTTTGTTGCGCACAGAACAGCGTATTCAAGTGAATTGGCTGCCCTATGCTGTTGCATGCCAAATGCACAGAAAAAGCAGGAAAATAACATGGTGCATTGCACAGGTGTGAATGGGATATAAATAACTGAATAATTTGGTAATTTTGTAGTAAAATAAATTTCACTAAAACTACTCAATCTGTCCATACTTCTAATAAATAGACTCTTTATGGGCCCCTTCCAGGTAGGTAACATTAAACTTTGGCATCTAACAGCTTAGGACCACATAGTACCACAACAACGGAGGAGCCACAACCTCTGTAGTAAAGAGCACCACAAATGCTCAGCTAGAAGCTGGGTGTCTGGCACAGAAACAAGTACACCCTACTAAATTTTTAATTGCCCACAGAGTATATGCTGAGAATAGTCCCAGTCCTCCAAAGCTGGCCATACATTGATCTTTTTTTTTCCTTCATCCTGCAAATTGAAAATGAAGAAAATGACCCAATTCCCCAGTCCACGCATTCGAGGTGGATGGGTGATACACTCCCCCTGTGCTATTGTGTTGTGATGGTGGGGAGACTTCCCTGCTGTCAGAACAGTGTTGCCACCTATAGCGGCACTGATTGTTAGGGAAAAACTCCACAGGCTGGTTGTGTAGAAGTCAATCAGTAGACCAGTAGAACTGTCTGAATTTGGATCCATGTATGGCTGCCTTAAGTCAAGATACATGTTTGTCTATAGGTTGTAATTGTTGCTGCTTTGAAGTCATACCGAGGAGGTCACATTTACAGTTCCTGTAGCTCCAAGTATGTCATGTCTAGAGTTCCTGTGTGACATGAAAGGGCCAGGCTGGGTGTGATATGTCTGCTGGCCTGCCTTTGGATCTTCTGTTCCCTCAGCAGGGACTTGCTGATAGACAATCCCAGGATAATGTGTTTCCTGGGGGAGGTGTGAAAATTCTTAGATCCCTGTGTGGGGGAAGAGACCCAGTGACTGATTCCCTATGGTAGCAGGGCTCTTTTATCTCATGCTAATGAGTCTGACAATGATGTTTGTATTTCCACAGGCCTGCCCAATGTCACAATTGCCCTTGTACTGTACTGTACTGTACTTCAAAATAAATGGTCTCCTAAAGTAGAAGCCGCAGTCAAAGATCTCTCCCATACATTTGTACAGTGCATACAGATGATAGAACTAGTACATACAGATGATAGAATAATTTAGCCCAATTTGCCCAATCTGGCTATTTATGGGTAGAACTATGGGCATTACCTGATCGTGCAGACATCTTTCTGCACAAGGCTTTTCTAGATTCAATAGGCCAGGTTCGATGTTTCTTGGCTAACCTCTATAGCCAAGAGGCTGGTGCCAATGATGTCTGCTAAGTGCCCCCTCTTATCTCTCCAAAAACATTCACGTGATATGAATGTAAGATTTTTTACTACAATCTTTCCCATGAAATGTATTTGGTGGCTGAATGTTGCAAGATATGACAACCAAATTATTAATGTCCATAGATAGGGAAAGGCTAGCCTTACACAACTAGATTTCACCCCCTGTGGTCTAAACAAGAGAAAATACTTGATCCCCCCCATCAACGCAAAACAGCAAAGATGGAGGAATCTGCAGTGCTAGCTATTTTTGTTTGTATGGCTCCCTGGAAGCTGCGTGGAAGTAGATATTCCATGCACATAACAATGCTGTATAAAGTAGCGGTGGAGTTGATTTACTAAAGACATAGAGGCTGTTTACTTACTAAAGCTTTGCTGACTATTAAAATAGAGTGAAGTTCTGTTCATTTTGATTACCCATTCTCTGTAAGATATCATGCACATGATTGGGTGATTGAAGCAAACCCAGCTTTACCTATTAAGCAAAGTAAACTGCCACTTTGCAATGTAAACTTTTCACTTATATTAATCTGGCTGTAAACTAGTAGATTTTTTAAAAAATCTTTTGAAAAATGTTTGTACGTTCGACAACTGGACAAATGTCTTTCAAAAGTACTTAAAATTGTTGTTTGCTTTTAATATTAGATTTTGGAATGAATGTCATTTCCTGAACGAAAACCAGATAAACGTTCAGGGCTAGTTCACACTAGATGCAGTTCAATGCGCTTTTTCTGTGCATCAAAAATGCATGCACAGTGTTTTCCATGTATTCCAATGGCCCTAGTTCACACTAGTGCAGTCAGTTCCAGTCAGTTTCAAGTGCAGAATAAAAAGTAGAACATGCTGCATTGTTTCTGCACAGAACCATACTGGAACATAGCAAACTGCATCAAAACTGCACTGGAACTGCATGTGGTGTGAACTGTTAGCAGAAACGTATCCGGAATGTGTCTGGAGTGCATTTTTGTAGTGTGACCTGGCCGTCAGAAATTTGTTAGTCCAATAAATATTTTCTATACTGTTCTTTTGAATTTTCTTGTTACTGTGGTCAAAAACAAACATCAATTTGACTCTACTAATGATTAGAAGATCACTCTTAAAGTGAAATTCTAGTAATGTATAGCCAGCTTCAGTGAATGACATGAACTTGTGCTAATTTTTATCAAACAATCAAGAGTAAGCCAAAATCCTGCTTTCGTTTGTTTCCGTTCATGTGATTGGGTATTCTTTGCAAATTGAATTCCAAGCTTCACCTTATCCTCAAAGCTTAGTTCACATTGCAGAATGAATATGCTCTGCTGCTTTAGTATATCAACCCTAGATTTTTACATAAATCTGTCAACCCAGTTAAGTACTAATGTGTATAAATATGTTTTTTATACATGGCTGCTTAAAGGAGAAGTCCAGCCAAAGTTTTTTTGGCTGTATATCTCCTGTGGATCACAGGAGTGCAGTTCATTCTGCACTCCTGTGACCCATTTTCAGCTGACAGCAGACTGAATCTGTTGTGGACTGATTTCACTCAGCTGGTCCAGGCTGGGGAAAGATCCTTCAAAGTTGGGATCCACCCCAGAGTCTGGAGTGGCAGAGCAGACAGCGGTGACTGACAGTCCCTCTCTCTGCTCAGAGAAGAAAGGACAACTCAGTGATCAGCGCTCATCCTAACCCTAGGTTCACAGCTAAGCAATTTCTGCAGTGTTTTGCAGAAACGCAGTACAATCCATTTAACATGATTTCCTATGGGACACGTTCACATCTCTGTGTTTTCTCCCAGTGCGTTTTTTGGAAAGGGTCAGGGACTTTTTTAACACAAAAAGTTGTGTTTTTGGTTCTATAGACTTCAATGGAAATGCTGCAGGAAAGCACGTAGTGCTTTTTTGATGCGTTTTAAATCTGCCTAGCAACAAGAAAAAAAAAGCCTTAGATTGTACGCCCCTTGAGGGTTAGGGACTGATGTGATTGTACAATATATATGTAAAGCGCTGCGTAAATTGACGGCACTATATAAGTACCAGAAATAAATAAAAGCATAATGCATCCAAAACACAATGCAGAAACGGCTCAAATGCAAACTGCATAGGTGTGAACCTAGCCTTAGAGCCGGCAGGGGACAGATGCAGCATCAGACCAACGCTGCATCCACCTAGGTAAGTTTAAATAGGAAAAAAAAGCCCTAATTTTCTTTTAAGTGTTAAACACACATAAAAAATTACGAAAATGCGGACATACTTATTTATTTAGAATGTGTTATGCATGCTTATTCTTAATATAGTGCACTATAGTGTATTTCCAAACTCTTTTTTGTTTACAAAATGTTTTACACTGAACATAACATTTTTGGGGTTTCATTTGCATTATACAAGAAAAGGGGAGGGGCATGTGGAATTCCAATTTTTCCCTACCTAGAGTCATCTATGCAAATCAGTAGGTCTGGCTGTGGGTTTTTTTGTTCTTTGACATCGCAGCCCAAACTTGTGTACAGCAATATTTTTTACACAGCTCCCTGTGTAGTCACCATTGGTTTGTATATAATTTTCATTGAACTGGAGTGAATGGACATTTGGATTGTGGCCAGGGTTTGTTGTTCCTATACACATTGCCTTTTGGTTACAGTAAGCAGGCTGGTAGATGCAGTCATACAGCCACTGCATGGCACTACAGGAAATACTCAGACAAGTGAAGCAATATGCAATTACAGAGCCTGCAGAGGAGGTGTAAATAAAAGTAAGGCCTTATCTGTTTTTTACTTGTCCTGGATTCTCCCAACTATTTGGCCTTTCTGCTGCCCCAAATGTATTTTGTTACAGGTACTTATATATGTATGGATGCATTCATGTGTTCCTTACATTTGTGCAGCACCCCCATATGTATGTATGCATTCACATATGCATTTTATTAATCTGTGCAGCACCACAAATTTCTAAGGCACTTTATAGGGTATATAACGTCTTCATGACCTTAAGGAATTTTAGGTGATCATAAACATCAGAGGCTGATCAGACGTGCACATATGAAGTAGAGGTCAGTGGAAGGAATCACAGCGCTCAGTGGAGAACACGATATCTGAAGCATCCAGAAGAGCTTCATGCCAACTACTCTAGGAACTCTTCAAGACAGTGAAGATTTTGCTCAGCACCCATCAAAACTGAGTTGCCTTAACAAGGTAGTTGAAACTGCACGAAGAGTGACCTCCAATTTTCAATGGCAGCCTTTCTCAACCTTTTTAACACAGAGGAACCCTTATAATAATTTTCAAGCCTTAGGAAACCCCTGGAAATAATTATTAGCAGGAAATTTTCATTAAGTTTCGGATGCATTCATTAATTGAAGAATTTCTTTTCAACCTATTTGTCATGTTGACCCAAATCGTTTTTGAAATTAGTTTTGTATATTCATTCCAGGTGGATTAGAAAAAATTTGGAGTTTTCTGGAAGATTGCTATATATTTGATATATTATCAAATTGGACACTAGTCCAACCCACCAAGAGAAATGAGCTGATTGGACAAAATTGACTGGTGTCATGTGAATCCAAATTAATTAGCTAATAGTAGAATCTTCCACTCCTCCACCAGTCCATCCCCCACAGTTACTACCTTTTGTACCACTAGCCCCTCCCTCTTAGATTGTAAGTTCCAAGGAGCAGGGCCCTCCTATCCCTATTGTTTCCCGTTATATTGTAAAGCGCTGAGCAAACTGTTGGTGCTATATAAATCCTGTATAATAATAATAATAATAATAATAATAAATTAAAGAATTGAACGAAATTCAGATCCATTGTCGAACAAATTCAAACATTGAATTCATTTGCCCATGGGCTTAAATTACTATTGCTTCATGTCACATCATCCGAATTAAACAAATGAATTAGTTAATTTCATTACAATTTTTTTTTTTTGATTCATGCCTGACATTCATTACTATATATATTCAGAGACTCGTATACATCTGAACCTCCGAAAATTAACTTTTCACCTGAAAAACTAAACGTAACGAAACACATATGTCTAATAATGACCATATCTACAGCTCATGGTGCATTAGTGTGGTGGTCAGCGGGAAGAATCCCCCTTACAGATAGATCATCCGTTTTAGTTGTTACTTATCTGAGATGCAAAAATTGCTCCTTCCTTAAGGAAAACCTAGAAACCTCTTGAGGAACGCAAGTTGGTAAAGGCTGTTATAGGAAGAAGAAAGAGGGACACTGAGGGTTATTTTCTAAAACTGGAAAGTGCAAAATCTGGTGCAGCCCTGCACAGAAATCAATCAATGTCCAGGTGAACAAGGTGACTTTAGAAGCTGATTGACAACCATCCACAGCTGCACCAGATTCAGAGTGCACCAGTTTTAGTAAATCAAACCCACTATTATCACGCATGCCTCACTCATTGGATGAATGTCATAGGTGCTTCCATCTCAACGGTTTGCCATGCACTATAGACAGTGACTAGACAAGTCAGAAGACCTTGTCCATCACTGTTGTGTCCAGTGAGGCAAGCTGGAAGGAGTGAAATTGCACCTCCACATCTCTTTCCATTGCCTCAACGGGAACCTTCTTGCACAGAAATTGTCTGCAGACATTGCAAGACATTTAGATGCTGTTGTGCAGAATGCTGAGCATTCTCTGAAATCAGTGACCAGCTAGTTTGGGTGCCTGAATTTCAGCATGTTTTGAGTACAGCACAGTCCAGCTGTTTCCTATGGGAACATGATGCTTCCTGCCAAAAAGGCACTTTTACTGCCTCCAGAATGGACACTCATTCTAGGTTCAGCTTTTGATGTGAAGTTGACAATTACCACAGAACAGGTCTTTATTTACACATCAAAGGATACATTTAAGGAACAGGAGTCACCTTTCCTGTGGGTCTCCTACATCATTCACTGCTCCTACAAGCTGCCCTTGAAATTAACACTAACATTGAAGGTAATTACAGGAAACGCTGCAGTCAGAAGGAAACATCTCACAACATGAAATATCTTGTCATATAAAGCAGCATTTTTGTATTGCTCAGCTGTCTGTAGGCACTGCAATGCTATTCAGATGGTTGGGACTACTTTCTCTTTTATGATTTACTTACACATTAATCTAGCTGGTAATCAGCAAAGCACAATGTCTCTGAGCTGTAAAGGGCAGGTAATAGACTCCCAATGTCAAACTCATAAATATTAGTGGGGAAAGCCTAGTTCATTATGATTTGGATGTCCAAAATGTGATACCAATCAGCAATGTGCATGTATCTGTACTTTATAGGGTTAAAGTGTAAATGTTGCTCATTCAAAGTGATGACAATGATTTTGAGTTTTAAAGCATTATACTTCATGGCTTGGTGACATTCCAAGTGATTTTCTGGACTGTCTGTTCATTCTCCCTCTAAATTATACATCCTCAGGATCGCCGCTGATCTTAGTTTCATAAAAGGACACCTATATTGCCAACATGTGGAATAGACTCCCTCATGAACTAGCTCTGGCCAGCATAGTAGATTGTTATTAAAAAACCTGGATGAATTCCCAAATGCACAAAATATAACTGGATACTAGGTAATAACAGCATGGGTAGTTGATCCAGGGATTATCCGATTGTCTCCTGGGGGATCAGGAGGGAACTTTATTTCCACTGGAGCAATTTGGATCATACTTTATTTGGGTTTTTTTGTCTTCTTTCGGATCAATTGTGGGTATAGGATTGTGTATATGGAGGTTTTCTATTTATTTTTTCTATTGGTTGAACTAGATGGACTTGTGTCTTTTTTTCAACAGGACTAACTATGTAACTAGGTACACTTTCATGTAGTAAGATGTTTATAAATATTGTACCCTTAATCTGGCAGCTATGATTATTTTGCATTACCAAATTTAGTTTTGAAAAGCAATATTTGTATTCAGGCTTGGACTGGCCATAGGGCACACCAGGCATGTGCCTGGTGGGCTGGGGCCGCCTGGATAGGAGGGGTAGCATATAGAAGAACTGAACTGTCCATTTTTCTCCTGCAGCCGCTGAATGCCCACTCCTCCTCCTCTCTCTCCTGCAGGAATTCAGTGGCTGTAGGAGAGAAATTACTATTTTACTGAAAGAGTAGTTGATGCATGGAATAAACTTCCAGCAGAGGTAGTGAGCCAGTCAACAGTAAATAGCTTCAAACATGCTTGGGACAAGCATAGATCTATACAAAGAACAAAAAAAAAAAAAAAAACCCACCCCCCTAAAAAAACAAAACAAAAAACAACAACAAAAAATAGAAAAAAACAAGGAAAAAAAACCACACACACACAAAAAGGGCAGACTCGATGGCCCACTTGTTTTTTTTCTGCCATCACTTTTCTATGTTTCTAAATGGGCAGACCGCTTCCTCTATATGCCGCCCTGCTGCCCCTCTTATCCACCTCTTGCTGCCCTGGGCTCTCGTGTACTCCATCGGTGGCCAATGTACTCTAAACAGGCCACAAGGATCACAGATCTGTCATTCGGTATCCTACCCTGGGAATTAAATAAGTTGCATGAGACATAAGAGGTGCACTCATTCCAGCACATAAAGCAGTTTAGAGGTCAAGGAATAGTACACTATATACATAAAAGTCCAAAGCCACAGAACCTGGCTGCTTGTATTTTACAGTATGCTGGGTATATAATTCTACTAATCAGATTGAGAGTGACAGTTCTTTCCAAATGCATTTACAGTCTAGTGTTTCACGCTGCATATACAATAGTCAAAGTTTGTTCAAATTTTTTCTTTTTAAGAACATTCATTCAATTTTCTAATCAGTGTTGGGGATAAATTGACCTGCGTTTGGGACCACAGTGATGAGAGAATTAAAAGGAGCAGGATGGAAAATTGTCCTTGAACAAGTTCCCAACTGTGTATGTGGTTTTCGCTCAGTAAATTTTGAAGCATTTTCAAAATGACATTTGCCAAGCCTCTAAGAATTTTTGTATGAATGTTTATACAAAGAGTCATTCAAAAATCTATTAGTGTATGGTCAGCTTTAGGATGCACAGGCTAAGCTCCAATAACCCCTAAAGCTGGCCATACATGGATCCTTTGTTTTTGTAATTCAGCCAGCAGACTGAATGAAAAAACAAACAGATTTCCCCATTCACACAAACAAGATGGATGAAGGAATTTTCCCCACTTGAGACACGGGGGCTGACTTACTAAAGGCAAATAGACGGTGCACTCTACAAGTGCTGTTGCTCCAGAGCTTAGTAAATGAGGTATTTACAAAGAATATCCAATCACTTTCAAGAAAAAAAAACAGCATTTTTGCTTGCACATGATTGAATTATGGAAGTCATCAAAACTTTTGCTCATTTACTAAGCTTTGGAGCAACTGCACAGTCTATTTGACTTTTGTAAATCAACCCCATTGCATTCTGACAGTAGGACTCTCTGCTGTCAGAATGCACTGATCAGCACCTGCAGCTGCTTGGCTGCAGCCACTGATCAACAAAAGTTTTCCAACATTCCAGTTCAACAGTAGATCTAACTATTGACTTCAGTTGAACAGGGATACCCACACATGGATTGAAATTCAGCTGATCTCTGCTGAACTGGCCAAATTTCAATCCATCTATGGCCAGCTTAAATCGGTAAGAAACCAAAAATGTAATATATGGCAGCTTACTAATCATTAGATGTGGTGGCTGCATTCAATTTCTTTTTTAGATATTTTCCCTCTGTTTTCACCAGGTGTTCTGGCCAGTAACACACCTCCTGCTTTAGAGAGGCACCACTCTGGATGCAGGAGCACAGGTGGCACCTTTGGACAGCAGCTAAAATAATCTGGAGGAGAGGAGTGTTAGAGGAACTAGCAGGCTTAAATATATTAATAAATTGAAGCCAAACTCCAGCTCACACTTTACAAGCAGTTACAGCAAACAGTTTGTTCATTTTAGGATAAAGGTTTTATATGAATAAATAAAAGCTGAGCATTTTAAGTAACCCTGTCAGTGATAAATGGTTTGTCTTTTCTCTGTAACCGATACATTGTGCAGGAGAGCTTGTTCTTTTGAAGAACATCAGACTTACTGCCAGATCACCAGATGAAAATAGAAGAATGCTTGAAAAAGCAAACTAATGCAGCCACCACATGTAAGAATTGTTAAGCTGAAATAAATTAAATGTTTGCTTTTGGGTTTAATACTGCTTTAAGATTCACCTCTAATGTTAATCCACAACAACAAATGTTGCTATATTTGACAAGAAAGGATAGTGATTTTTGGCAGGATCTAGACTTTTTCTGCTGTCTACATGTTGCACAAACCTTTTGAAGTAGCTGATTCCTCTATTCTGTTAGCTTCTGTTCACATCATGGATGTACGATCAAACATGCACACTTTTTTCCATATTTCCACGTGTCACATTTAGAGCAGCCCATTCATCTCAAAGGGCTGCTCTATGCAAAACATGCAAAAAAAAAGTGTCTGCACCATTTAAAAAATTGATCTGCAGCAAAATACATGGTGCACTCATTTGCAAGATGTACATAGGTGTCATTAAGAATTAATATCACTGCCATGTGTCTTCAAAAGGGTTAGTGTGTTTTTGTGCTTTAGTGGGAAAGCACAAATTTTATACCCATTCATGGAACGCATTGCTGTAAATGAAGCCTAATACACTCCTTTTATCCTTTATTTATGCTTTTTCACTTTGTATGTTCCTTCCATACCAGCTTAATTTATACATTTACAGAGAAGTGACATTTTTCCTACAACATTGATCTACTTAGATGAATTGTTGTTCCTGAAGGAACTTACAACCTAATGTACCCACCATAGCCACAAACGTGCACACACAAACCAAAGAGGGGAAGCTATTTAACAGTATATTTTGGACTGTGGACTAAATTAATACTAGGAAACTTATGCAAACACAGGGGAACATACACAATTCATGCAGATAATTCATTTGTGGTAATCAGTCTTAGTACTCTAGTTTTATCCATTCTATCTTTTGCTTACTTTGTCTATATTTTACCCATATCCACCATTTACTCAACCCTTCCACCTAGTAGCACACATTCTGCCCTCTTTGATCACCTTTGTCTACTTTGAACCATTGCTTGCCAAATGTGTCAGTCTGCTTATATCTGCCTCCAGGACAGTGATGCACCTAGCTGCTGCTTGTAATGATTCTGCCAGGGCAAGCTTAACCTCCCTAGCGGTCTGATTATGTCCATATTTCTGTGCTCAAAGCAGTAAATTTTTCTGCATGGAAATATGTATTTTTTTTATTGTAGGCCTGTAATTTTTAGGAATAACTCACTGAAATCTGTCCGAACAAGAGTCTAGTAAACATCCCGGATATGTTAAAATTTGAAACACAAAATCATAAATTATAATTTAGGAAATAATCATAAAAAAATAATAATCTAATAATAATACATTTAATTCAATAATAAAATCAAACCAAAAACACTGAAACTTGAAATAGAGCGCCAAGTTTGCACATCACTGAGGAAAGTTGCAAAATCGTTTTCAGTGTCTGATGACGAATTTCCCCACAAATCATTATCACTCAATCCTGCAAGTGGTTCTGATTTACTATCGCTGTTCTCTAGCTGGTCTAAAACCGCTTTTGACCTAAAGGGACGCTTTTTGGATGCCATGGACGTTTCTCAGTTTCCAGGCAGAAAGAACAGTAAAAATGCAGGCAGGGCACAGGACAAAGCACTAGGGACAATATGTATGTGAAATGGTTTGATACAGTAATGTTATACTATGTGATTTTAGTGAATTTAGTGAATGTCACTTTTTGTCATTTTCAAATATCCCACCAGTTCTGTCCCCCGTACGTCCCGACATCGCAGGGGACGGAACCCAGAAGACAGATGCTGGCATCTGCCGGAGGACATTACAGGGGACACTGCGGGGGGGACATCGCGGGAGCGCAGGACAAGGTAAGAGAAGAACAGATCCTGGAGTAGCGCCGCATGGTAAGCCCAAGTGTAGCACGGGGTTACCGCTAGTGGTACTGAAACTTTACCCCGAGCTACACTCGGGAATACCGCCAGGGAGGCTAGAGATTTGGTTAGGGCCTGCATCCCCCAGCAATGCTGATGTACCTGAACAGTTTGAGAACAGCTGATGTGGAGTGTTATTGTGAGACTAAATTCTGGTTTAAGTAGCGAATGTGTAAGGAGTAGAAGCAAAGTAAAAGGGAGGTAATGGAATAAGCTATAAATTCAGTGGCAGTTGTGCCATGACTCACAGGGGAGGACAAAATAGTGTTTAAGGAGTGAATAAAAAGAATGTCTGTCTAAAGACCTGAGTTTTAAACTACATTTGTACTTTAGACTAGTATGCTGCTTAACATGCAAATTCAAACTGGCAGTACTTCTGCAAAACCTCTTCTAAGGTTTGACAGAACCCTAGGAGATCCATTACAAATACAGATTTGAAGTGTTAGGCGCTTCCTTCACATGACTACACTTAGGTCTGGAAACAACTTGTGAGACGTGGGAGGGAACATGCTTACGCTACCCATGCCTCAAAAGTTGTGATGTTTCAGAAGGGTTTGCAGACATGCTACAGGTGTGAGTATTCACATTATGGTACCCACTCTGTAGTTATAATTGAAAGTAATTATCTAAAGCCAGAACACTGGTACAGAGCAGTGTGGAGAGAACCCAACTCTATTCAGCCAATCACTGCAACAATACCAGCCATAAACGGGCAGATTGGGGTACACTGTCAAAGTGCAGTGAATATAATTAAATCAAGCCATTGAATAATATACGTTGAATTTCTTTCACATCTGGTACATTGTTGTACTTATCCCACTTGGATGTAAATTAGTCCTAAAGTGTGCGGTTTAGAAATGTACTATTGAAAATAATGGGACAGAACTACCAATGCACTTTAGGTATAATTCAGTGCAGTTTTAGGTGTGTCAGAATATACCTAAAAGGTAAAGACTAGGACCCTTATAGGAACTTTCATTGCCAAACAGCAGCTTTGCACTATTCTTTAAGATCACACAGATCATACCTTTTATTTGTGGTACAAACATTTGTAAGAGCTGGTTATCAAGTAAGCAAGGAATTTACTCATTTTATGAGGACCAGTGCAATGTGGTGTTTGGCTCTTGCACACAGTTGCCAAATCCTTCAAAGTTTATCTCAGATCAGATAGTCTATGTGCAATTTAATGTGTAAAAAAGAAATCCATGCTTTTTCATCAAAGATCATTAATTTATTTATAGGAAATTAATGCACAGTAGCACTACTTACACACACTAGTACATTTTAGTATAAAAAGACAGTAAGATCCATGATAAAAAGTTTAAAAAGAAGAATAAGTGCTTGCCAGATGGATGCACATAATGGAGACCGTGTATTTCTCATGATATGCTTCAAGTGCATCACATAGATTCAGGCACCTGCTCCCAACAGTGTTTAAACAGTCATCTATGTACACAAAAAAAAAAAAAAAAATTACACACACAACACATTACCTCTCTAATATACACATATTCCTGAAAGTTTCCTATAGCACCCTTCAAATCGGTATCCAAACAATCCTCTATAGTCTCCTTCACTGAAGGTAGAACCTCAATTTACCTAACTCTAGACATCCCTCCTAGGGATGAGAATTCAATGCACTACCACTATGCATGCGCAGCCAGAGGAAACACTACCTACATTTCCCCTATATAAAGCTTTTCTCAAACCAGGTGTCTTAACTATTTCCCTTATCATGAGCACGCTGATTTTTTAACGGAATCCTTCAGATTAACAACTCTATTTTAGGCTGTAACAGAATAAAATGCTGTAACATTGCCATGTGCACTATGTATTAAGCAAGAAAAAAAAATCCCTGCGTTACTCTGTCCCTTTTGCTCACATATTAGACTTTTCTACTATAGTTGAGGAGGATTGCAAGGTCTTGTGAAACAATAGAGGAACAAAATTCAAGAGATGAGCATGTTCATATACAGTGAAGGAAATAAGTATTTGATCCCCTGCTGATTTTGAATGTTTGCCCACTCACAAAGAAATGATCAGTCTAAAAATCGAATGGTAGTTGTATTGTAACACAGAATAGCAACAAAAATTCTAAAAAAATACAAAAATTCTAAAGAAATGCAAGTCTAACAAATTATGCACTGATTTTCATGTTCATGAGGAAAATAAGTATTTGATCCCCTATCATTCAGCAGGATTTCTGCCTACCAGGTGTCTTTCATACAGGTAACAAGCTGAGATTAGAAGCGGTCTCTTAAAGGGAGCGCTGCTAATCTAATTTTGTTACCTGTATAAAAGACACCTATCCACAGGAGCAATCAAACAATCAGATTCCAAACTCTCCACCATGGCAAAGATCAAAGAGCTGTCCAAGGATGTCAGGGACAAGATTGTAGACCTACACAAGGCTGGACTGGGCTACAAAACTATCGCCAAGCAGCTTGGTGAGAAGGTGACAACAGTTGTTGCAATCATTCACAAATGGAAGAAACACAAAACAACTGTCAGTCTCCCTAGGTCTGGTGCACCATGCAAGATCTCACCTCGTGGAGTGTCAATGATCATGAGAACAGTGAGGAATCATCCCAGAACTACACGTGAGGATCTTGTTTTGAATTTTTTGTTGCTATTCTGTCTCTAAGTGTTACAATACACCGAACATTCGATTTTTAGACCGATCATTTCTTTGTGAGTGGGCAAACATTCAAAATCAGCAGGTGATAAAATACTTCTTTCCTTCACTGTAGAAGCCATAGAGCTATAGAGCCATGGGCATAGAGAGGGCCAGCTGTGACACTGTGTATGCTTGCACCAGGTGTGTAAGGCGACACAAGGCTACATGACAGAAGCAGGCCCAAGGTACAGTAAACCATGCACACAACATTACAAAGAAAACTGTCTCCTAAGCCAATAGATTTAGAGCAGGCAACTCTGCTTCATACATAGTGCAACAGGCACGTTTCTTCAAACTATACCCAGTGATTCTAATGATAGACCATGCTTACTATTATAATGGGTGGGTGTCTTGCACCCTCACTAAGGTTCAGCACAAATTCCAAAGCTCAGCCACTGAGATTTACACCGCTGTTCTTGTGAATAGTGTGGTTCCATTCATTCAATTTAAAGGATTTCCTCGTTCAGGGATATGTGTGAAGCCCCTACAACCCTATAGTTAAATCCACTAAAGAGGGCCCAGCTTCTGAGATCCACCTCTAGCCATCTGAAATCATGGCAATACTTCAGCATGTGAAGATTTGGAAGTCATCAGGTTTTAATTCTTCTTACACTGGACACCAGTATAAGGCAGAAGATGTTCCTATATTTCCACTGAAAGTGTAAAACCTTTTACAGCCTCCTGTGAACAAGACCCTCCGATTAAGGGATAGTGCCTATGTAAAGAACCTGCTGCGCAGTATAATGAATAGTATCTATACAATGACCATAAACATGTTGCACATACGTAATGTTGAACATACAGTAAGTTTGATTACAGAGCATCTTTTACAGGGATATATCCTGCAGTTTAGTCCATACTGTGATCTTGCCATCTCAACTGAGGAAAGGCTTTGTCCGGGATGAAGTGACTTTTACACCAAAGACATTGAGACGGCTGAAAACCAACCCAGTTATGCTGTGTGATTCTTTGTACTGCAACAAGTTACAGTGTAGAAAATCCAAACATGTAGACATGACATGCATTAGCTGTCCTGGGACTAAGGTACACGGCATAGGTGAACAGGTCAGCACAGGTCCCCAAGTGCACACATAATCTTCTCTAGATCACCATGGTCTCCACATTGAAGGGGCAGGAGGCGGCTGAATCTCAGGGGTCCTGTCACTGTCCTGCATAGGCTCTGTCCCTCCCTTGACAATATCAGATTCCTCTGCATCAGAACAGCTGTCATCGGAGGAGGATCCCAACAATCCCAGGCCACAGGAAGAATCCGAGACAGGAGAATCCAGAAGCACATCAAGGACCAGATCCTGTATGTTCCCCTCACTTAAAGGCATAGACTCCAATAGATGGTTGAGCAGCTCTGCAGCCAGGCCGGAATCAATGCCAGGACAACTAGACACAAAGGTGTGCACCTCATGCATGCACTGGATGTAGCCTGCAGCAAAACGCTCGCTGGCCTCTCTCTGCAACCGGTCAGTCTCTGCAAGGAAAACAAGGCAAAGAAACATCAGTACTCTCATATCACATCATGATTTTTACAGCTGTCAGAATATGCGCACCTACCTTCAACACTATCATAACACATACTAAAAGGTCATACCATCTATAGGCCATCTTTACTGCTAAACTGAACAGACATTTACACTTAGGGAATTGAGATGAACCTTTTATTTTAGACCTTACCTGCATAACATTGATTTAATTGAGGGGAATTAAAAATAGAGGAGAATGTTCACTTAGATTAGTAAATAAATGGGAAACATGTTCATTGTGAATATCCAATCATGTGCATGGAGGGAAAAAACATTTTTTGGTTGCAAGCAAAGTGATGCACTTTATTTACTAAGCAAGTGAACCATGTCTTCCTATTTAGTCCATCAACCCCAATCTATTCTAAACCAGGTAGTTATCAACAAGAGGTTCGGTTTGTGCTACTAAGCCATACCGCTGATACAAATATGCAGACGGTACATATACATTTAACATATTAAAAGGGTCCTAAGGATGATTTAGCCTTTAAAGTGCATGCCCTGCAAGAGTTAAAAGGAGAACTATAAGAATTAAAAAACAATTAACATACATTCTCACCTAGGTGGGCACAGCATTAATCTGATGCTGTATCTGTCCCCCCACCACTGCTAAGGCTGAGATCTGACCAACTAAAAATAAAACGCTTTTCACTCAGTTCAGATTGCTCAGTCAGCAGAGAGCTGGTGAAGGTCAGTCTCCAGCCCTATATTTTGCCCCTCCAGTGCTCACTGAAGCGCCAGGCTGTGGAGGGGGTGGGAGCAGCTGGCACAGGCTCTCAGTGGCTAGTAGAGAGGCTGAGCCAGCTGCCGGTCAGGAATCTGGGTGGATCCTGACTTTAAAGTCAGGATCTCTCCAGAGCCTGGACTGCTTCACTGAAGTCAGATGTCAAAGGGCTTTATACAGGTCACAGGAGTGTTAAGTACACTCCTGGAGCCTACAAAAGCTTACTTGTTTAGTCTAGGGGCCAGTAAAAGAAATGTTAATTACCTGATCCTCCTGTTCCCCCAGCAGACGGTGCTCCCCCATGCTCCAGTGGTGGACTGTCCTTTGGTGCCTCCTTATCCAGTGCAGGACTATGGTTCCTGCATCAGTCTCGATGATGTCAGGACCTTGGACTGTCAGAGCATTGGGAAGAAGATGCTGCGGGATTGGTTTAGCAGTGCAAAAGAAGCCTGCAGGAGTGGAGGATTGGGTAAGTATATCTACCTTTCCATGCACGCTTGACCTAAACGTATAGATAACCCCTGCGGTGCAGGGCCTTGCAGATGCAGCCCCCCTTCAAGGGAGAATTATCAAGTTTCCTGGGCTTTACACCTGAATGTGCAATGTAGAACAGCTATTTTTAGGGAAAAGAAAAAAAAACGCATTGCTTAAATACATATATTGACCTGACAAATTATTTATAATCTGTTCCATTCTGCTGACTCACAAGCTTCAGCACTGCCTGGATGGTGACACAGGTTTTTCCTACTATAGCTTCAATCATCTGTCTGCTCATTGGACTATAAAAAGTATCACGATGATGAGATTCATCCTGTACTTTGTTCTTCCTTCAAGCTGTCTAACAGTTTCCCCTTCACTGCCTAAAATTGTGTTAGACTGACAGCACCATACGATCATGTAACGCCATACTGTTTGATGGGTCACTGTTCATAACCTCCAACTACAATTGTTGCTTAACAGGGATAATATAAACCCAATTTTCTACTAGCAGTATTTTAAATGATATATTTTAAGTATATTTAATAATTTTAGTTAACATATAAAAAAGGAACAAAGGTTTTTTCTTTAATATTTTCCTAGGATTCAATTTTAAGATACATTTGTGCCAAACTGAAAACCTCCTTCCAATGTAGCCAATTTATATATACATTGTTACTAAATTGTAACAGCGAACCTAAGTAAAAAAAAGAAAAAGAAACAATATTGCAGTCCATAGCAGCATTTGTAGGATAACAGCCAGAAATATTATCCACATATTCAGCTGCAACCAGATTAGACGGTAAATTTGTGTCGCAGATTTACAATTCAAATACCCACCAGCTGATCTGCTCTGTAAAATCCTTTGTACCCGTTTCACAGTGAGCTCTAAAACCTCTGCGTTCTCCATCTTTGACTGAAACTAGTAATAGAAAAAGAAAAAAAACAAAAACACGAACATTAATATTGTCACAATCCCGTTCATCATTTGCTACTGTAAATTTTATAGTACTGTATTTATTTGGTTTATGATTTACAGAGTGGATGTTATGTTTAGATTATCTATTAGCCATTTATGCACTTAATTTCAAACGGGTGGTTAACTGTGTTTAAACACTGTGGAGTTGACTTACCAAAACTGGAGTGTGCAAAAATCTGGTGCAGCTCTGCAACCAATCAGCTTCCAAGTTTTATTGTCAAAGCTTAATTGAACAAGCTGAAGTTAGAAGCTGATTGGTTACTATGCACAGCTGCACCAGATTCTGAGTGCTCCAATTTTAGTAAATATCTCCTTGTGTGTTTAAGTTAAACTGTGCAGTGGGCAGTATAGTAGCTTAGTGGTTAACAGTGCCTTGCAGTACTGGAGTCCTTGACTCAAATTCCAGCCAGGACACTATCTGCATTAAATTTGTATGCTCTCCCTGTGCAAGCATGGGTTTACTCCAGGTACTTTGGTTTCCTCCCACACTCCAAAAGACATGCTGTTGGTTACATGATTCCTGTCTGAAATTGGCCCTGGTATGTGTGAATCTATGCATGTGAGCTAGGGACCTTAAACTGTACTCTCCTAGACTGGCACACACCTCATTGTCAGCTAGGATGCCCCTTAGCTCCTGCAGGCTCTCGTTTATTCTTGCCCTTCTCCTCTTCTCAACCAGCGGTTTTCTTGTCTGAAAAGAGAATGTAAATTTAAGGAAAAGTTACACACACCTTCAAAGTGGGAGAGTGATTGAAAAACCCATGAGAAGTGGAAACACATGCACAAGGCTGCCAGTTGAAGACTAATAATAAAAAAAATTGAGAAAAAAAAATTCGAACAAAAATGGAGTTGCCACCCATAGTACAATATTCCTCACCTCATTCCACTGGGGAATAAATGACAATGCCCGATTCAACACTATGGGCAGAACTGTACTTTTTGTTCCAGGGTTCTGCTCTCAAATTCTGATTTATAAATATTAAACAAATATTCCTATTCTGCACAAAGTAGGAGCCTCAGTTTTAAAGGGTATATTCATATGCAGTAAATAATTTGCTGAAATCATTTTACAGGTAAAAAGTGGATAGCGAAAAGGTTGAAATATATAAATATTACTCTGCGTTTTCAAAAAAAGTGATTAACATTTTGATATTTATTTATTTCAGGTACTTATACAGCGCCATCAATTTATGCAGCGTTTTACATATATATTGTACACTCACATCAGTCCCTAACCCTCAAGGGGCATACAATCTAAGGTCCCTAACTTACATTCATACATACACATACTAGGGCCTAGACAGGATCCAATTACCCTACCAGCACGTCCTTTGAGTGTGGGAGGAAACCAGAGTACCCGGAGGAAACCCACGCAGGCACAGGGAGAACATGCTAACTCCAGGCAGGTGGTGCCGTGGTTGGGATATGAACCAATGACCCTAGTACTGCCAGGCGGAAGTGCTAACCATTTAGCCACTGTGCTGCCCACTATATAAAAATAAACCTTCATTTGTCACCAATTTTAACACTTAAAACATCTTTAAAGCCTATAAACAGCCACAAACAATAATGCATTTACTTCTGTTACTTTTAGGACATAAGCAAATTGTATAAAGATTACATTTTCTAATACCGAGGACTGATGTACATGAGTAATTATCCATTGTAGGTAACAGATTTCTGTTCTCATTTATAAGTCCATTCCCACACCAAGTATAAGTAAGATATTGGGACAAATCATCTTCTTCGTACAAGTTATCTTTTACCAAAGAAAACTCCAGGCTAGTTGGACAAAATGAGAATATTGGATAGGAGGAAAAAAAAAAATCGCTTTCAGAAGGATTTGCGATAATCTGATTTTTAATACACAGCTTCTGACAGCCAATCAAGACAGTTCATGTGACAATAGCCAAAAGGACAAGCACACATTTTTTCGAACAATAACAGAGCAAACAATTTTTGTTTAATCAGTACAGTATTTGTCCAAAAAAAAAACATATTGAGAGACCATGCATGCTCGGAAACTAAGAAATACATTACAATACAATACATTATATCACTTCTGAAGTTGTGTTCTGTCTCACCTCTTAATAGTCAATATAAGACTAGCATGCAAACCAGAAAAAAAAAAAAAAAAAAAAAAAGGAGGACCATTTGTCCGATATTCCCATCATGTGTGTACTAGGCATTACTGCTTACGGCTCTAGGTTTGCACCCAGTAACAATGTTGTTGTTTTATTTACAAAGACTATTTTATTTAAACACAGTTATTAAACTCCATTGCTTCTAATAATGTGTATAAAATAAAACTCAAATGGAAAACATTTCATTGACTGTTTTTGTCCCTTTCAAGAATTTAGTTGTAATTGTCAAGCCTATAAAGTGACATGAAATTCACAAAGTATTGTTATTAGTTCATGGATGGGCTGCATATTTTTAATGCTAAAAAAATAACAACTTGAATTTAAAACCAGAAAAAAAAGCAAGTTATATATTTATATTATTCTCCCTGAATCCTTTGTTTTGTATTCTTTGAGGGCTCATTTACACTACTATATTTTAATGCTCACATTCTAAAATGTATGCGTTGTGGTTCCCCATAATAGTGTCTGTTCCCATCTGCAGTGCGTTTTAAAGAATACATGTCCAGTTTTTTCTGTGTTTGAGTACACTGGGAAGCCAACGCCAGAGCATCAAAATGCATATAACGTGTTGACAACCGATATTAACATACCCTGATCAATTGCTGTTGACTCTATCCTCTCCATATTCTAAATTCAAAAACCCATTGAAAACACGCATCAGCACTCATGGCAGCACTCCAGATAACAGCACACTGACACATGACAATGCACCTACCTAATGCTACAAAAACATGCACCTCTACACACATTATTATTATTAGCAACACTTTGTGCAACAAAACCACTGCATAGATCTAAGTGGGCTCTGACAGTTGCTTGCTTGTCTTCCTTGTGGTAAAGACATGCTGGTAGGTTAATTGGATCATGTCTAAATTGGCCCTTGTATATGAATGTGAGTTACGGACCTTAGATTGTATGCCCCTTGAGGGTTAGGGACTGATGTGAACGTATAATATATATGTAAAGCGCTGCGTAAATTGACAGCACTATATAAGTATCTGAAATAAATAATAAATAAAAATAAAAAAAACACAACAGTGGATCCTACAGGCACAATCACATAAATCCAGTGTTAGGGGTTTGAGAAATACAACAATCATATTTATAACAATGCTCACTATTCTTTTACACAGGTATATATCCCTGTATACTACAAAGTTGTAAGTGAACTTCCAACACTGTAAATTAAAATCATACACAAACAAAATCCATAACCAATTCCCAATCAATATTTCATGTAGTTCCAATCCCTCATCAATCCTTCTATATGATATTATCATACAACATTTATATATCACTAACAGTTTGTGCAGCAGGTTACAATACAAAGGGAGAAAGTACAGTTACAATACAGAAGGATTAGGAGGGTCCTGCCCATTGAGCTTGCAATCTAAAAGTGAGGAGAGGTAATACCTAATCCTGATGAATCCTTCCATGTAATACAAATTCTTCATCAATCCTTCCATTGAATACCAATTCCTCATCAATCCTATGTAATACCAATTCCATATCCATCTCACCATCTAATACCAATTCCTTATTCTAATGTCAATTCCTCATCGGTCCTTCTATATGTAATACCAATTCCTTATCTATCTCACCATCTAATGCCAATTGTTCAATTGAATGCCAATTCCTCAACAATCCTTCCATGTAATAAAAAATTCTTCATCAATCATTCCATTGAATACCAATTCCTCATCAATCCTTCTATGTAATACCAATTCCATATCCATCTCACCATCTAATACCAATTCCTCCATCCAATGCCAATTCCTCATCGGTCCTTCTATATGTAATACCAATTCCTTATCTATCTCACCATCTAATACCAATTGTTCAATTGAATGCCAATTCCTCAACAATTCTTCCATGTAATAAAAAATTCTTCATCAATGATTCCATTGAATACCAATTCCTCATCAATCCTTCTATGTAATACCAATTCCATATCCATCTCACCATCTAATACCAATTCCTCCATCCAATGCCAATTCCTCATTGGTCCTTCTATATGTAATACCAATTCTGTATCCATCTCACCATCGAATACCAATTCCTCCATCTAATGTCAATTCCTGATCAACCCTTCCATGTGATACAATTTTTCATCAATTCTCCCAATACCAATTTCTTATCCATTCCTCAGTGTAATACCAATTCTTCATCAATCCTTCCATGTAATATAAATCCATCAATCCTTCCATTTAAAGTGATATTAAGCCCAGAACCAAAAATGTAATATGTTGCAGCTTACCAATCATTAGATGTGGTGGCTGCATTAGTTTTGTTTAGACTTTTTTCCCTGTTCTGTCTTCACCTGATGATCTAGCCAGTAGCACACCTGCATTATACAGACACCACTCTGGATGGAGGAGCACAGGAGGCAGTGTCAGAAGTATCAGCAGATTTAAAATACACAAACAAATTGAAGCTGAACCCCAGCTAACACTTTATAAACAGTCACAGCAAACAGTCGTTTTCCTTTTAGGAAATGTTTTACATAAATAAATAAGAACATTGTTAGCACCCCTGTCAGTGTAAATAGTTTGTCTCATCCCTGTAACTGCAAGAGAGCTTTTCTGTAAAAAAATAAAAAATAAAAAAAAATAAATAAAAACAGATTTACT
Source organism: Staurois parvus (assembly GCF_062004578.1). NCBI lineage: Eukaryota > Metazoa > Chordata > Amphibia > Anura > Ranidae > Staurois > Staurois parvus. The sequence continues at coordinate 5,491,688 of NW_028317922.1, forward strand.
GGCAGGATCATCAGATGAAAATAAAAGAAAGCCTAAAAAACGAACGCAGCCATCATAGCTAGGACCTGGTAAGATGCAATATAATAAATATTTGCTTTTGGGTTTAATATCATCTTAATAATAAATTCCTCATCAACCATTCCATGGAATACCAATTCCTGATCAATCCTTCTATGTCATACAAATTCTGCACCAACCATTCCATGTCATACCAATTCCTGATCAATCCTTCCATGTAATACCAATTCCTGATCAATCCTTCCATGAAATTCCAAATCATTCCATGTCATACCAATTTCTGATCAATCCTTCCATGTCATACCAAATTCCTGATCAATCCTTCCATGTCATACCAATTCCTGATCAATCCTTCCATGTCATACCATTTCCTGATCAATCCTTCCATGTCATACCATTTCCTGATCAATCCTTCCATGTCATACCAATTCCTGATCAATCCTTCCATGTCATACCAAATTCCTGATCAATCCTTCCATGTCATACCAATTCCTGATCAATCCTTCCATGTCATACCAATTCCTGATCAATCCTTCCATGTCATACCAATTCCTGATCAATCCTTCCATGTCATACCAATTCCTGATCAATCCTTCCATGTCATACAAATTCCTGATCAATCCTTCCATGTCATACTAATTCCTGATCAATTCTTCCATGTCATACTAATTCCTGATCAATCCTTCCATGGCATACTAATTTCTGATCAATCCTTCTATGTCATACTAATTCCTAATCAATCCTTCCATGTAATACCAATTCCTAATCAATCATTCCATGTAATACCAATTCCTGATCAATCATTCCGTGTAATACCAATTCCTGATCAATCCTTCCATGTCATACCAATTCCTGATCAATCCTTCCATGTCATACCAATTCCTGATCAATCATTCCATGTAATACCAATTACTGATCAATCATTCCATGTCATACCAATTACTGATCAATCATTCCATGTAATACCAATTCCTGATCAATCATTCCGTGTAATACCAATTCCTGATCAATCCTTCCATGTCATACCAATTCCTGATCAATCCTTCCATGTCATACCAATTCCTGATCAATCCTTCCATGTCATACCAATTCCTGATCAATCATTCCATGTAATACCAATTCCTGATCAATCATTCCATGTAATACCAATTCCTGATCAATCCTTCCATGTCATACCAATTCTTCCCTCTATCCCCAATTTGTGCTCCATCCTCCCATGTACCAGGGTAGAGCTGAGTAAGGCCAGCACTGATCACAGTGGAATACAATGAGCCTGACATGTTGCCCAGCACACAGCAATGGGTCAATGCCTATATCGGGCACACAGACAGGAGCGCAGCACAGTGCACAGTATCCCCCCTCTCTCTCTCCCCGAGTCCTCCGGACATCCGGGTGTACATTCCAGGGAGGTGAGCCGCAAGAGAAGTGAGGTGTGGGCCGATGTACATACAATGTAGGGCGGTGTATAGGTCCGGGCCTGCAGGCCGTGCCGTGTGTAGAGAAGCCAGCTCTCACCTGCCTGTCCCCCCGCTCCATGGTGTGGCTCTAGGCAGAGTATGGGCTCCCAGAGAGTGTTTATATGGCGATCTCTCACACCTGCCTCTCCCCCCGCTCCATGTGACTAGACAACGTTCCCCGGGTCCCTTTGTGACGTCACCCTGCGGCTGCTCGCTTCTCCCAGCCACTCGGCCTTCTTTGCATGTGAATGAGAGGCCGCGGCTGACGTCACGTGACATGAGGCCCAATGGCAGCGCTCCCTATTGTCCCGAGCGGCAGCTGCTGTGTAGGGCAGGAGAAGGTGGCAGAGAGCTGACGGAGATTGTTTGCTTGGCGGCGCCGCCCGCTCCTGGTTTGCTGGGTTGGTGTTGTGAGGTGTGCATGTCTCGGCCCCGCTGTTCTCTGGTCATTTCTTTCCAGGCTTCTAGGCTCAATTCATTCTCTGCCCTCCTCACTCCGCTTCATATAAACACAGGAGAGTAAATACACTTCAAATGTCCTCCATCAATGGCCCCTGACTTGTAGGTTAGGTTCACACTGGAGGCATGCACTGCCACAGGATGCTGGCCTGTAATATGAAGGTCCAATGACCGAGATTTACTAAGACTGAAGCATTCAGAATCTGGTGCAGCTGTACATGGCAGCCAATCAGCTTCTATGTTCACCTTGTTCACTGAAGTTTTGACAATAAAACCTTGAAGCTGATTGGTTTTATGCAGAGCTGCACCACATTTTGTACCATGCTGTTTAAGGGCCAGTTCACACTACATGCGTTTCAGTTACTTCTTTTCTGCATCCAAAACGCACAGAAAGTAGGGTATATGGTTGTCAATGTCACAGTTCACATCAGCGCTTGCAGTTCCACATGAAGAGAAAAAAAGCAGAACAAATTGCATTTTTCCTGTACAGAACTGGAACGTGGTAAAACGCATCAAAAACGCACCAGAACGCGTCAAAAATGTGCACACAGAAACACATCCGGATCACATTTGGACTGCAGTTCTATGATGTGAACCGGCCCTTTGTAAATAACTGCCAATGTGCTGTAAATGACAAAATGCACTGTAACCTTTATTTTTTTTTCTATTGAACTTTATTGAAATGTCACAAATCACAGTTAGGGTTCATGTACACTGCAGCTGATAAACTGACGTTCAGGAGCTTTTCTGCGTTTTTTTTCAGCAGCCCCTGAACTCTCCCTAATGTTTTCCTATGTGTCCATGTACACTATGTCGTTTACAGGCAGTTGAGTTTACAGTCTTTTTTTTTAATGCACCAAACTGTTGTTCTATATCCAGATGCTGTCCAGAGCCTTTTTTCATCATCAGAAATGCATGCAAAGCGTTTTCCATGTATTCAAATGGACCCAGTACACCAGCGCAGTCAGTTCCAGGTTTTGCGTGAAGGAGAAAATGGTAGAACGTGCTGCATTATGCTCATGATGGGATCCATAGTGAATACAACCAGAAAAGACAGGTCATCTCAACACATACTGCTCTCTCTGCTTCTGTTCTCTCTATTCCTCTCAAAATGTCTGAAATAGTTAATTTTGTACTATTTTTCAGTGCATTCTGGCATTTTGAAGGTCTCCTGAGGTTATCTTTAAAAAACTCTTCTAAACACAAATGCTTATAAACGCAGTATGCAAACGCGGCTAAACTGACATTTTTTAACCTACGTTTTCCAGCAGTCAGTTTCCATCGTTCAGAAGTGTTTTCCAAACGTCGCGTGTCCATGAGCCCTTAAAGTATATGTAAAGCCTCATCTTGTAAAGCAGAAATGAAAAGCAATATATATATATATATTTATAAACCTTTTATTCTATAAGGACCTCTGTTAGCTGCATAAAGGGCTTACAGAGCTGGGGGTGGAGACTGCAGGGGGTGTGTCAGCAGGAGGCAGAGAAACAGCAGTACACTGATCTTCAGCCCATGGACGCACAGACCTCTACGTTCTACAAACACAGGAATACTGAATAGGGCTAAACACAGCTAAACATTCAGTCTGAATGCTACCATTATCTTCTTTATATGGTGTTTAGGGTCCCTATGCATTCAGAGACAAATGCCCAGAATGCAGAATACATGTGTTTAGGCATTCATCCCTTAACCTCCCGGGCGGTATTCCCGAGTGTAGCTCGGGGTAAAATTTCAGTACCACAAGCGGTATCACCGAGCTACACTCAGGCTTACCATGCAGCGTTGCTCAGACAGTACCTGCAGCGCTTACCTTGTCCTTCACTCCCGCGATGCGTCCCCTGCAGCGTCCCCGGCCATCTCCTCCGGCCGATGCCGGCATCTGGCTTCCGTGTTCTGGTACCTGTGACGTCGGGACGTACGGGCGCCGGAACCGGCGGCAAATTTGAAATTTTTAAAAAATGTCATTCTTTGTAAAATGGTTATTATATAGTAAAACATTGCTGTTTCAATGCATTTCACATATATTTTGTCCCTAGTGCTTTGTCCTGTGCCCTGCCTACATTTTGACTGTTCTTTCTGCCTGGAAACTGAGAAACGTCCATGGCGTCCAAAAAGCGTCCCTTTATGTCAAAAGTGGTTTTAGACCAGCTAGAGAACAGCAATAGTAAATCAGAACCACTTGCAGAATTGAGTGATAATGATTTGTGGGGAAATTCGTCATCAGACACTGAAAACGATTCTGCGACTTTGCTCAGTGATGTGCGAATTTGCCTCTATTTCAAATTTCAGTGTTTTTGGTTTGATTATATTATTGAATTACATTTATTATTATATTATTATTTTTTATGATTATTAATTAAATTATAATTTATGATTTTGTGTTTTGAGTTTTATCATATCCGAAATGTTTACTAGACTCTTGTTCGGACAGATTTCAGTGAGTTATTCCTAAAAATTACAGCCTACAATAAAAAACTACATATTTCCATGCAAAAAAATGGTACCGCATTCAGCACCAAAAATCGGAAATAATCATACCGCTAGGGAGGTTAAAGCATAGGGCTCTAAATGCAAATACAACCCAGTACAGCATTTGCCCTGTGTCACAGACATTGACAGGCTGCAGGCTGAATCTGTGCTCTGGGATTGCACACCCAGGAGCTAGACGTGCCAAGTCCAAGGAGCCATACAGTCCATAAGGAGCACAGGGCATCATGGGATGTATGTAATCTGAGAGGGACATGTACAGCACAGATCCACAAGCAGAAGTGGTGTAGAGGTGGGTAGGCACAGCATGAGGAATTCTAAAACCAAAAAAAGGAATCATTGGAAAATATTAACAAAGAAATACTACACACTTCCTTTCACATGGGCGTTCCATTTTTATTATCAGTTCAGGCACATTTTTCAAAGAAAAAACGGATCAGTTCACATCCGTTTTTCATCAGTTTATATCCATTTTTTACATCCTTTACAAATGCAAAAACAGATGCAGTAACAGTCCGTATGTCCATTTACATCCATTTGTCATCCGTTTAATCAGTTCACATCCGTTTTTCATCTGTTCTTCATCAGTTTACATCCGTTTTTTTACTTCCTTTACCAATGCAAAAACAGACTGTATGTCCATTTACATCAGTTTTTCATCCGTTTACATCCGCTTTTTTTCGTCCATTCTGTTTTTTTTTTATGGAATAAAAATAGGGTTTACTTCCGTTCAAAAAAACGGACGTTAACAGATGGGGAGTTCTACTTGTGCCGCCATTTGTGGCCTCGGCTGTCAATCACCGGGTGTCGGCCGGTGATTACTTGCTGGCACCCGGTGATCAACGAGTATCTCTGACAGGGGAGAGACCTGTGTATAAACAACACAGATCTCTCCCCTGTCTGCATAGCAGAGCCATACAAAGCAGTGTGCTTACAGTGGAAAGAACACACACAGCCCCTATAGTGAAACAGCACACAGTTACCTCTTTGATTGCCCCAGATGTTAACCCCTTCCTGCCCAGTGCCATTAGTACAGTGTCAGTACTTTTATTAGCACTGATCACTGTATTGGTATCACTGGGGATGTTAGTGATGCCAAGTCAGTTCCCCCCAGTGTCAGAATGCCCGCTGCAGTCTTACTGATCACCGCCATTACTAGTAAAAAATAAAAAATTCCAGTATATATACCGCCATTTGTAAAGGCTATAACTTTCACATAAACCAATTAATTTACATGTATCGGGATTTTGTTTTAGCAAAGACGTAGCAGAATACATTTTGGCCTAAATTTATGATGAAATTTTATTATTTTTTTTTTTACTGGACATGTTTGATAAAAATAAATAATGCACAGGCGATCAAATACCACCAAAAGAAAGCTCAATTTGTGGGGAAAAAAGGACATACATTTAATTTGGGTGCAGTGTTGCATGACCGCGCAATTGTCAGTTAAAGTAACACAGCTCCATATTGCAAAAAATGGCCTGGTCAGGAAGGAGGGTGAATCCTCTGGAGGGCAAGCGTTTAACATGTAAACAGATGACTATCCACTTACATCCGCTAGTCCATAGAAATACATGGGTGTCCATTTTTCATCCGTAAACGGTCAGTAAAAAACGGGCATACGGAACACCCATGTGAAAGGACCCTAACTTAGGACATGGTCTAATAGGCTAAAGGAGGGTGTATGGGAGGCTTTAGGTATACTTTAACCTCCCGGGCGGTATTCCCGAGTGTAGCTCGGGGTAAAATTTCAGTACCAAAAGCGGTAACCCCGAGCTACACTCGGGCTTACCATGCGGCGTTGCTCAGGGAGTCCCTGCAGCGCTTACCTTGTCCTTCACTCCCGCGATGTGTCCCCTGCAGCGTCCCCGGCCATCTTCTCCGGCCGATGCCGGCATCCGGCTTCCGTGTTCCGGTTCCTGTGACGTCGGGATGTAAGGGCTCCGGAACCGGCGGCAAATTTGAAATTTTTAAAAAATGTAATTTTTTTAAAAATGATTATTATACAGTAAAACATTGCTGTTTCAATGCATTTCACATACAGTTTGTCCCTACTGCTTTGTCCTGTGCCCTGCCTACATTTTTACTGTTCTTTCTGCCTGGAAACTTAGAAAAGTCCATGGCGTCTAAAAAGCGTCCCTTTCTGTCAAAAGCGGTTTTAGACCAGCTAGAGAACAGCGATAGTAAATCAGAACCACTTGCAGAATTGAGTGATAATGATTTGTGGGGAAATTCGTCATCAGACACTGAAAATGATTTTGCGACTTTGCTCAGCGATGTGCGAATTTGCCTCTGTATTTCAAATTTCAGTGTTTTTGGTTTGATTATATTATTGAATTAAATGTATTATTATTATATTATTATTTTTTATGATTATTAATTAAATTATAATTTATGATTTCGTGTTTCAAGTTTGATCATATCCGGAATGTTTACTAGACTCTTGTTCGGACAGATTTCAGTGAGTTATTCCGAAAAATTACAGCCTACAATAAAAAAAACTACATATTTCCATGCAAAAAAATGGTACCGCTTTCAGCACCAAAAATCGGAAATAATCATACTGCCAGGGAGGTTAAGTATTCTTTGGCTTTTATTTCCCAATGTTCCACAAACGTATTTATTTTAGTAAAACCCACTTATTATATATGTACATAAATAAATAAATATAGACTGTTCCCTTGAACAATGAATGATCACTCAACTTAAAGTAGAACTAAAGGCAAAGCTTTCTCTTTTATACTTTAGATTGTACACCCCTTGAGGGTTAGGGACTGATGTGATTGTACAATATATATGTAAAGTGCTGCATAAATTGACGGCGCCATATAAGTACCTGAAATAAATAAATAAATAAATACATTTTAGTTTTGGAAGGAGTGGAGAGGGATAAGAATACCTTCCAGGTTTTTTTGCTGTCTGTGTCCCCTTTAATGAGAATCATTCTCTCTCTTTGACCTGTTTACTGTCATCATCAAGAGTGAAAGTGAAAGCAAATTCCAAATTTTGGATTGTCAATAGGACAGTAATAGAGGGGAAATCTTCCAATAGGGACTATTCCGGTGACAACCAGGAATTGTCTCACTTTGGAGGGATTTCCTTTCATTTCCTGTTTTGGCTTTAGGACAGGAAGAGAAGGTAAATCACCTCAATGGGTCACAGAGTTAAAGATAAAATAACAGGGGTTATAATCTTTCTTTATCCAAAATGACAAAAAAAATTGCCATTAGTTCCACTTTAAGCTGACTATACATAAAGTTTCATCCAGCTCCTGGTGAGGACGCGTGCATTTACTATTCATTTCAGTAGGCCTGCTCAATATGTATGACTGCTTGAAAAATGCTTCTTGGCCAGTTGTGTTGACAAAACTTGCTAAACTGCAGTGCAGCCACAGAGCAACAAATGGTATGACTCCTTGCAGTATAGCACGTGTATTTTATTGCAGGAAAACAGAGGTATAAATGGCCCCTAAAAATTGCATCGTTAAACTTTTATGATGCAAAGAATGAAACACAGGAAGAAGTTATGCTGGGAAGTTTTTAGGAATGCAGTTGTAGATTACATTCACACTGCTGTGCAAATGTGCATGTTGGCATGTATTATTATTATGTGCACTAAAACACGGTATAACAGCATGCTGTGTATGGGCAGTGTGTTGCTACTCTGAGGCTCATTTAAACTCTCTTAAAAGCGATACACTGCAGGTCACTCTTTAGAGGGCTAATGCTAATGTAAACTAGTCCTAACATGCATACATGAAATAAAAAACTGAACCTTCCCCTCCGGGCACCACAACACATGTAATAAAGAATGTGTTTGCTTGCTGTGTGCTGGAAGCAAAGAAGGCAGGTAGGTTTTTGGCCCACATCAATGTGCCAAAGACACAAGAAAGCATGCAGAAGTGTGAATGGGCCCTAAGACAACTATGAACTTTTATTTCAATTCTGCATTTATATTTCAGAGCATACCATGCTGACAAGTAACATACTCACACACCTGTTACCCACATTAAGACAAACTGTCACCTTTCACATGCAGGGCAAAATGAAAGTACGTCTGCAAAGGGCATCCCCCAATCTACTTTTTACTCACTTTGCAGGTATTTACTCACTTTGCAGGTATTTACTCACTTTGTTGTATATTATCACCAGCTGTGATGGACTAAGAAGCTGCAAGGGATCCCGGGCAATATAACTATAAGGGAGGTGGTTGGGATGGGGGCTTCACAGAGGCACTGTCATTGTGCCCTGCATGGCCAAGGTGCTAGTGTCCCTTTGAACAGTAAGTGTAGGCAACTGCGCCTTCCCATCGAGGTAACACACATATGCAGCATCACAAAGGTGAGCTTTTGGCTGCTTCCACACTGCTCCTCTGCAAAAATGCAGTATAAATTACCCAGCAAGCACCTGCGAAACTTAGATATGACTAAAAAAACACACCAAAACGCAAACACGGGTGTGTTTTTGAAGCATTTTTAATGCATTTTCTATTAATTTCAATGGGGAGTTTCAGTTATGGTGTGATTTCTTAACTTGCACCAAACATGCTCCAAAAATGCAGCAAGTATGACTTTTGAAAAACGCAGCTGACATGAAATAGACTGGTGTGAAGAATTCCAAAAGATTTAAAGGGATGTATTTTTCCTCCAGTGTTTTTTTTTACTGAAAAACTGATCAGTGTAAAAGGACCCTTCTTTGTGTGGTGCTGCATATATTTGATAGGTTTTTGTGATGGATGGGTACACCATCAACGACAGCTAACCACTGGAAGCCATTCACAGTGATCACTAGTTTTGGAACCCTCCCTTGTATCTTTTTCTCCATTATACTGTAGATACATTATATCTATTTCTCCTCACTAGAGGAGAAATCTGGAAAAAAAGTTTGTTAAAAAATAGGGATACAGTAGTTAGATCAGAGCTTCAGAGCTCATTCACACATGAGGTTGGGAGGTGGTAAAACTATGCAATCACTGCCACATTTCTGAATGGGCCCTTAGAGCTTGACACAAACAGGTACAAATTAAAAATAACGTACACATAAGTGGCGTCCCCATGCACATCAGGAGTAGAATTTATTTTGGGTTTGTTTCATGGTGGTGGTTCATGGTAATGGCAAGAAATATACAACTACAGTGCCTTGAAAAAGTATTCATACACTTTGAAATTTTCCATATTTTGTCATGTTACAACCAAAAACGTAAATGTTTTTTATTGGGATTTTATGTGAGAGACCAACACAAAATTGTGAAGTGGAAGGAAAATGATAAACGGTTTTCACACTTTTTTTACAAACAAATATCTGAAAAGTGTGGCTTGCATTTGTATTCAGCCCCCTTTACTCTGATACCCCTAACTAAAATCTAGTGGAACCAATTGCCTTCAGAAGTCACCTACTTAGTAAATAGAGTCCACCTGTGTAATTTAATCTCAGTATAAACATAGCTTTTCTGTGAAGCCCTCAGAGGTTTGTTAGAGAACATTAGTGAACAAACAGCATCATGATTGTCAAGGAACACATCAGACAGGTCAGGAATAAAGTTGTGGAGAAGTTTAAAGTAGGGTTAGGTTATAAAAAAACATCCCAAGCTTTGAGCATCTTTCAAAGCACTGTTCACTCCATCATCTGAAAATGGAAATAGTATGGCTCAACTGCAAACCTACCAAGACATGGCCGTCCACCTAAACTGACAGGCTGAGCAAGAAGAGCATTAATCAGAAAAGCAGCCAAGAGGCCCATGGTAACTCTGGAGGAGCTGCAGGGATCCACAGCTCAGGTGCGTGAATCTGTCCACAGGACAACTATTAGTCGTGCACTCCACAAATCTGGCCTTTATGGAAGAGTGGCAAGAAGAAAGCCATTGTTGAAAGAAAGCCATAAGAGATCCCATTTGCAGTTTGCAAGAAGCCATGTGGGGGACACAGCAAACATGTGGAAGAAGGTGCTCTGGTCAGATGAGACCAATATTTAACTTTCTGGCCTAAAGCAAAACGCTATGTATGGCGGAAAACTAACACTGCACATTACCCTGAACACACCATCCCCACTTTGAAACATGGTGGTGGCAGCATCATGTTGTGGGGATGCTTTTCTTTAGCAGGAACAGGGAAACTGGTTAAAGTTGATGGGAAGATGGATTGAGCCAAATACAGGGCAATGTTAGAAGAAAACCTTGTTTTCTTCATCATGAAAGGGTTAAAAAAATGAATTACATGTTTTTAAATTACTACCACAATCTTTCAGCAAAACTGATACCACAGGTTGTGTTCAGCAGGCATTACTGCAGTCATTCACAACCCATTCAATGGGGTTGTACCACAACCACTCTGCAACTATGTGTAATGAATGCGGTTGCTCATGGTGCAACAGGCACAACTTATTACCTCTGAGCCACCTGCAAAATGCCTCTAAAAAGCAGTCCACTGTGGATCACTTTTTAAAGAGGAGTGGCAATGGTGACTGCACATGTAAGTGAACCCTTAAAGAGCTACAGTGCCTAAAGAACCTTCAGCATCTGACATTTCCAGGAGTGTCAAATCACCACCCTTCTGCTTCACTCATTGGTTCTATCCACTAGCCCAGCAATGGGCAAACTACGGCCCGCGGGCCGTATACGGCCCGGCGGACCTTTTAATCCGGCCCGCGGAGCTAGGCTCCCGCTAGGCTCCTCTCACAGTCCGCCCTGAAGACCGGTGTAGCATGAAAATCTGTCTCCTATGAGGATCTGTCCCCCTCGACGTATCTGCGCATGTGCCGGAGATCGCCGATCAGCTGCTAATGCCTGAAACTGGACCAAACGCCCAGATACGTTGAGGGGGACAGATCCTCATAGGAGACAGATTTTCATGCTACACCGGAACGGCGCGGGAACACGGCGAGAGGAACGCGCGGAGCAAAGGTAAGTGAATTGACACAGGGGGGACTTGGGGACTTAATATGGGGGATGAATTAATATGGGGAATGAATTACTATGGGGGATGAATTACTATATGGGGGATGAATTACTATATGGGGGATGAATTACTATGGGGGATGAATTACTAAATGGGGGATGAATTACTATGGGGGATGAATTACTATATGGGGGATGAATTACTATATGGGGGATGAATTACTATGGGGGATGAATTACTATATGGGGGATGAATTACTATATGGGGGATGAATTACTATGCTTACTATGGGGGAATATTACTATACTTACTATGGATGACACATACACATCATTCATCTACTCTTGGTCCGGCCCCCAAGTCCAATATATGAACCCATTGCGGCCCTCAAGTCAAAAAGTTTGCCCACCCCTGCACTAGCCCCTACATTAATTCCCTGTCATACTGAAATGACAGAGTGTAGTAGGGGTACCAGGCTACAGGGTAAAGATTTTTTGGGTGCTGTAGTTCTTCAGGAGAGCAAAAATCGGCAGCATGAGTGTCACGTCAGGAAAGTGTTAACTTTTTTTTTAAGGGCATACTTACCTTTTTATTCCAGTGAAAGAGTTATTTTAAACATTTTGACAACTGCATGAGCATTCAGAGCTTACTATTTTTATTTGTCTGACGTGTCTTAAAGGTATGGTTGTGGAAAGCCTGCAATTATGTACATAATACAAGACAAACCTGATCTAAACTGTTATTAATAAAAAGAGGCAGCATGAAGAAATGGGGAGGGGGGTAAAGAAGAGAGGGGGGAATAATCAAATAAATATTATACCCCAGTTTTCCTAGTTTAGCTTTTATAAAGAGCAGTGAATAATTTTACATGTGTTAAAGACATAAATGTATGGTAATTATTTTAAAATAACATATTGCATTAGCATAGCTTCCAATAAAACACAAATAATTGACACCTTTTTACATTTACTTTCTACTGAATTGAAGGAAAATAATTAGCCCTAATGTGTTGTTTGCTGTGCTTCCATCCTCTTTGATATGACTGGAAGGGTGATAGTTACTGGAAAGATTACAGAAGTATAGAGCAGCAGGGGGCGTCACGGTTATTGTGTCCAGCCATCAACTGAGGTTATGTATGAATGGTGTAATACAGATTCAAAAGAGACAAGAGTTTATAAAGTTGTTTCCTCTGTTTAGGAAACATACAGCCAGCAATGTGTTAATAGAAAAAAGATGTTGTGTCAACTTTCCTTTTGTTTATACAACACCTTGCAAATACCATAGTGGCTGATAGCAAAATGGCTGACCTTTCCCCTTTCTTCAGAACTGTATACAAAACAATTGGAGCATAGAGGAGCTATGTTTTATGTGATCAGGGAGGTCTTCATGTGGCACAACTATGTCCAGGGCACAGTTGGGACCTCTTTTGGAGGTCTGAGCGTGAAAATTCATACTCTATTGCAGTCTTTCTCAATCCTTTTAAAATATGAAACCACTAAAATAACTTTCAGGTCTCAGGAAACTCCTGTCAATGATTACTGTATTTACAACTCATGACACATTAGGGTAAACAGTAAGTCAGTTGAAACATGCCCCCTGTATTGGTGATCACTGAAATACCCTCTTACATAAGTGGTCAATTAAATCCTCCCTCACATAGATGGTCAGCGGATACAGGCTTCCTTCACACTAGTAGTCAGTGAAAGAAGAACCCCTTTACATTGGTAGTAATTGGGAGAATTGGGGGCCAGTACTCTGGTGGTCAGTGGTACCAATTCTTACATTGATGGTCAGGGAAAGGAATGCTTCTTATATTGGTGGCCAGGGGAAATAATTCTCCTCACATTGGTGGCCAGGGGAAAGAATGTTAATTACATTGGTGGTTATGGGATAGAATGATCCTTACCATTGGTGGTCAGCTGAATGAATGCTCCTTACATTGGTGGTCAAAAGAAAGAATGCTCCTTACATTGGTGACCTGGATAAAGAATACCCCTTACATTAGTGGTCAGGGAAAAGAATGATCCTTACCATTGGTGGTCAGTGGAATGAATGCTCCTTACATTGGTGGTCAGAGGAAAGAATGCTCCTTACATTGGTGACCTGGGTAAAGAATACTCCTTACATTGGTGGTCAGGGAAGAGAATGCTCCTTACATTGGTGGTCGAGGAAAGAATGTTCCTTACATTGGTTGCCGGGGGATAGAATGTTCCTTATATTGGTGATCAGTGAAAGAATGTTCCTTATATTGATGGTCAGGGGATAGAATGCTCCTTACCATTGGTGGTCAAAGGAAAGAATGTTACATTGGTGGTCAGGGAAAGCAATGCTTCTTACATTGGTGATCAGGGGAAATAATTCTCCTCACATTGGTGATAAGGGGAAAGAATGTTCCCTACATTGGTGGTCATGGGATAGAATGATCTTTACCATTGGTGGTCAGTGGAATGAATGCTCCCTATATTGGCAGTCAGAGGAAAGAATGCTCCTTACATTGGTGACCAGGGAAAAGAATATTCCTTACATTGGTGGTCAGGAGATAGAATGTTCCTTACCATTGGTGGTAAGTGAAATGAATGCTCCTTACATTGGTGGTCAAAGGAAAGAATGCACCTTACATTAGTGGTCTGGGAAAAGAATGCTCCTTACACTAGTGGTCATGGCAAAGGATGTTTATTGCATTGGTGGTCAGGGAGAAAAATGCTCATTGCATTGTTGGTCACTGGAAAGCATGCTCATTACTTTGGTGGTCAGTGGGAAGAATGCTCCTTATATAGATGATCAGTGAGAAGCATGCTCCCTGTACTGATACATGCTACTTATCTGAGAGTCATAAACTGGTCAAAGAACCTCTAGAAACCTCTGGAAGAACCCTTGAATTCCAAGGGAGCCCTGATTGAGCAAGGCAGCTCTAGTGGTACCCTGCCTGACAGCACTAACTAATACTTTTACATGCATAGAACTCAAAACTAGCCAAAACCTTTTCTCTGTATTTTGGATAGAAAGGTGAAGGGTTTGAAGGTTTCTTCAGCTTGTTATTGCTGTTGGTGTCCCTACTGGAAATTTCCCCAATTTCCTGTAATGACCCCAGGACAGAAAGTTAGGGCCTCTCCTACATATGCACAGACTGAAAGTAAACGTTTTTCAGAAAAGTTTATAAGGGTTAGAAACTCTGTCAGGTTTAGTTCTGTTTGTGTTCTGGTTGGGGAGATTTCCCCTCAGGTGTCACTGGGACAGCAAATGATGGAAAATCTGTCTTGAGTTTTAGTTGGATTTCCTCTTTGAAATCTAAGCACTAAACTGTTCCACCGTACTCCCCGACTGAGTAAAAAAACGTGTGTAGATGGCTAGGTAACAGGACATTTAGAATCATATGATTTGGTAACTAAATGACTTCTAATACACTTCACATGCACATGAACCCTTTCATATATGATAATCTGTAAAGAGTAGCACTATATTATTTCCAGATACTTCAGCTTTATTAGCAGAATTTTATAGAAAAAAAAGAGTGGATGGGAATTTCCAAATATTGTTTTAATGTGATTACTGTTTCAGTACAATAACTGACAGACTGAACAAAAGCAATAGACATGCCAGTGGCCACACCGTGTCATATTTTCTTTTCCTCTGTGATCAGCTTTATAAAAAGAGTCTGTTGACATAGTAAAAATGTGCTTAACAGTCAAGTCAAGCAGTGCTGGGGTCCTTGGTGAAATTGCCACCAAGGATGTTATTAGCATGGAGTTTTTGTGTTTTTTCCGTGTTTGTGTAAGTTGTTCTATTTCCTTCCACAATCCAAAAAATGTACCACTTTAGCTGGCTTCAACCTATTGTGAGTCTGTGACTACAATAGGAACATTTCATTATAAGCCCCTTGGGGGCTTGAGACTGATACTGTTCTCTGCAAAGCATTGTGAAAAAAAATGTCAGTGCAATATGAGTAAAATTGTTAATTCTACATTGCCTGTGAAATGCTTAGTATGCTATGTAATCCAGCAAAGCACTGGGATTCCATAAATGGTGGCTTGTAATCAGTGACAACTTTGTATATACTTAAATCTTGTTATAGACAGTAGACAACTATCATCCAGTATGCCCAATTGCAGCTAAGTTGTGTGAATCCTCTTGTCTATGGGTATCAGAAGACACTACCAGGCTATTGTATTGTAGTAGGGGTTGAAAACAATGTTCAGTCTGTACTTTCGCAGGAGAAGTCTTTATTGGAGGAGGCTGACTGCATTCTCTCCTTTCCATTCTAAAGGCATGAAACAAGTACATTTAGGTGACCCAAATTATGCCAAAAATGGTTAAAATAAAAACTTCTCCCAAAGGTTTTAGTGTGCCTTCAAGTCCAATCATCTTTGAGTTTGGTTGCCATCAAAATACCAGTGCTGACTCTAGGGTGCAATGTAACATACAGCATATATGTGACAGCCCAATTAAACTTTCATCCTAAATTACCTAAATACATTCAATGTGTATCACAACAAAAGGCATGCACAGTCTTACAGTTTGTTTTCTTTAAAAAGCAACCACAGCCTGAGTAGAAAAGCCTGTCCCCAGCCAGCATGCTGCTGAGTGGGACCGTAGTGGGAAAGTAGTGATCTCTTTCTGAGGTCTGATATGGCCCTTGCTGAGACAGAGCTCTCCAATGAGAGGGGAAAATGAGCTTTGCTGGTTACAGTGATTAAAACCAATGCATCTCTACAGAGATCAAGGTCCCATTTCTCAGCTGTTGGCAGGGGATAGGCTTTCTGCTCAGGTTGTGGCTGCTGTAATGTAGAAATAAAACAAACTGTAAGATGTTGAACACCTTTTGGTGTAACATATTTAGTTGATTTGAAGAGAAAGTTTAGTTTGCCTTGAATGGGCTAAGCATATAGCTCTGCCAACAAGAGATGCTAATTTGCATAGTGTTTAAGAACATTTAGAAGCTGTTTAATTAATAGAAAAGACGAACCATAACTGACTACTGAAACAGGCTTATTCATTAAGGCAAAATGTAAAACATGTTGCAACTAATAGGAATTTTTTTTATTGTAAGCCTGTTTGGGAGGGGCTCTCGCTCTTAATGATTCATGTTATTGTGTGTGTTTTAATTGGATTTTTACTTTCTCTCTGTGTACTATCACGCTGCCCTAGATGTAATAAACATAAAGCATTGTTCATTGATATAGCAAAAGTAATGAGAAGTTTATTTGGTTGCCTTGGTTTGCTGCACTTTAGGGTCAATTCACTAAGAGATAACTATCGCGTGAATTTTCGAGTTAAAATAAATCATGCGGTATTTATCTCAAAAGTAGTCAATCCACTGAAAATCATGTGTTATTTACCGAATGCTTAAAATATTTATGTTTTGTGAAATTTAGCACTTAAATTGTGTGTTATTTTTAGTGTTTTTTTCACTATTTTTTTTGTTTCGCAGGCACTGCACCACAAGGCACACAGCGATATTATGAAACTGAAAACATTGTAGCATGCTTTCATTCACAAAGCGATCTCCTTCTGATGAAATGTTACAATTTATTTTCATTCCTAAACTCAGAGAAAAACATTTTCACACTGATACATTGTATACTTTGCATTTCCTGGCCAGTGCAGAGTTCTTCTAAGGTACCTTTCAGACGAGGTGGATCTGTCAGCGTGATCCACCTTCTCAGTGGGGGATCTCTCCACTGATCCCCGCTGAGCGGGAGGATGACAGGTCTCTGCTGATGCACAGACACTGCCTGCTGATTTCAATGGGATGTTTGGATGGAGATGGACTGCCTGTCCGTTTCCACATGATTTTTATCCGATCCAATCCGCTGCATCCCCATCCATCTGTTTTTGGTGTACAGGATCAGATCGGATGCTGGCGGGTATCCGCTGACACCCTCCAATCCATAGAAGTCTGTGGATGGACCAATCGGGTCTGCCAGAAAATCGGACAGGCGGACCCCATTGGTGAAAGGGGCATAATTGTTATTTTGTACATTTCTAAAATACCACCAGCAAACATCAGATGATAAATAACAAATGTATGTGTTTTTTTTAGTGAATTGACTTGTTTTTTGCTGTATTTATCTCACTATTTTAACAAATGTGCGGTATTTACCTCACATTCGATATTTTAGTTTGATGAATTGACTCTTTTATTAACTCATGCGATATTTCTGAAACATGAGTCACCTTCATATGAGTGACCTTCATATTGCATTTGGTAACCTTAATGAATTGACTTCTTTGTACTCAGATTTATTCTCAGTACTAACTTACTATAGAAGTAAAAAATTGTCATGCTTTACAAACCCAGCATCATGGATGCACCCTGCATTGAATGATTATTAAAAAATAGTAAATAAATAGTTCTTAAAAAAGATTTAAAACTTACTTTTATAAATATGTGAATGTTCTAAAAAGATTCAATATAAAACAGACTAAAAACTATGTTATATCTCCTTTGATGCAGACTTCCTTGTGCTGTAACCTGCTGTAGTAAGAGTGCTGGAATCAAAAAGCATTGATTTGTCTTTGTAAGAGTGCCCACTAGTGGCTGTTACAGGAAATTCCTATTCTGCAAAGGTTAGTTACCTGGCTTTAGTGTTTACACCCTGACTTCAATGCCATGAGTTACAGACCTAGATCAAGTATGGAGGTAAGGACTTCTGACTTTACCATTTCTGATCTGAATTCTTCCTCAGTAGCTTAGAAAGTATTGAAGCCAAAGGGTCACCACAGCAGGCAGGTAGCCTTTATAGAAGGAAATGACAACCCTCAAAATACCCTTTAGAAAGGATTACTAAAGGTGCCTACAGATATCAGAGATGGTTGCAGATCAGCGAATATTTGTAGGTCTACATTCACCTTCCCCATCATGACATCGCTCTTTTGGTGCTAAATCCCTTTGACCCTCTTTCCTCCTCAGTTTTCCTCCTTGGCCTGATGTCCAAACATAATGTGTATTATTTAACTACAAAAAGTGTTATATTGCACCAGCCCTTTTCTCCCAACTCTATTTTCATAATTTAAAAAAAAAACTCAGTGCAAAGAAAAAGTAGTCGTGGAAAAAGCAATTGTGGGTTTAAATGATTTGCAAAGATGAATTCCAGCTATGATTGTTATTATATACTTGCAGTGGTCCAGCTTGGATAAATGTAAGTTTGCATATTTCATATCTGAGAGTTCACTGGGGAAGCCGACACTCACTGTAGTAGTTGTAGTTACTACAGTAATAGCCGTACCAAGCAGCTTCTCCTCTGCACACTGACCCTTGGATATTCTTGTTTGGCACTGTCGCCATGAATAGAACAACTTGCATTTTATTCAATGAATACAAGGCATTTTTGGATTGGATGAGGTGGAGAGGAAGGGCAGTGATGTCATGATCTCCACTTCGTCCAGTCAGAGGACTCTTTATATTCATTTAAAAAATATAAGGTGCTCTTTGAATGGTTGCTCCTGACAACCCCCTGTGGTCAGTGTGCAGAGGATGAGTTGCTCAGCACAGGACCTGGAAGTTAGCAGCTAATACTGTATGCTGACTACTACAGTGATTGTTACCTCTCCCAATGGTCCCTCAGGCATGAAATATGCATGCTTACATTGGTTTGGGCTGCAACAAAGATCATGCCTGGAGTTCAGCTTTAGCCTTGGTTCACACGTGTGTTTTGTGATGCAATTTGAGATACTAAATTCGCATGACAACTAAAATTGAATGTATTCCTATTGAGGGCATTCAGATACATGCGGTAGAGTCACAACGCATTTTTGAGAAAGGGTCCTGTGCAACTTTGGGACTGTGCGATAAGAAATTGCATTCTGTAGAGTCCAGTGTGACAATTTTCCTTTGCAGAGGAGAGAGAGAAAACTGCTGAAAACCACAGTGATGTTCAAAGACAATGGCATGCAATTTGCACTGCAATGATCACACTACAAGACAGAGCAATTTCCATACGCATAATAAAAAGGAAAACAAATTTAATAAAACATTTTTTTTAAAAATTGAAAAAAAAATTTTTTTTTTTTATACTGTCACCAGTTAATGTCCCTGATCACCACCACACCAGTTATATGATGACACTGTACTGCACTGGTGACAGTATGTAAAAAAAAAATGGTGAAAACATTTTTTTTTCATTTCTTTATTTTCCAAAAAAGTATGACAAAAAATTACTAATGCCTCTTACTAAATACCAAAGACTGTCTACTTTCCAAAAAGTGGTAATTTGGGGGATATCTGTCTGTCCTGACATTTTTGGGCCTCAAGAAATGAGATAGGCCGTCAGTACATCAGGCTAGATCGATTTTCAGATACACTATATTGGTAAAAGTATTGGGACCCCCCTCCAAATCATTGGATTCAGGTGGTCCAATCACCTCCATAGTCACAGCTGTATAAAATCAAGCACCTAGGCATGCAGACTGCTTCTACAAACATTTGTGAAAGAATGGGTCGCTCTCAGGAGCTCAGTGAAAATAAGCGTGGTACTGTGATAGGTTGCCACCTGTGCAATAAGTCCATCTGTGATATTTCCTTCTTACTAAATATTCCACGATCAACTGTTAGTGGTATTATAACAAAGTGGAAGCAACTGGGAATAACAGCAACTCAGCCACGAAGTGGTAGGCCATGTAGAATGACAGAGAGGCGTCAGCGCATGCTGAAGCACACAGTGCACAGAAGTTGCCAACTGTCTGCAGAGTAAATCGCTAAAGACCTCCAAACTTCATGTGACCTTCAGATTACCACAACAACAGTGCGTAGAGAGCTTCAAGGAATGGGTTTCCATGGCCGAGCAACTGCATCCAAGCCTTACATCACCAAGTGCAATTCAAAACATCAGATGCAGTGGTGTAAAGCACGCCGCCACTGGACTCTAGAGCAGTGGAGACGTATTCTCTGGAGTGACAAATCACACTTCTCTGTCTGGAAATCCGATGGATGTGTCTGGGTTTGGCAGTTACCAAGAGAACGGTAGTTGCCTGACTGCATTGTGTCAAGTGTAAAGTTTGGTGGAGGGGGGATTATGGTGTGGGGTTGTTTTACAGGGGTTGGGCTTGGCCCCTTAGTTCCAGTGAAGTGAACTCTTAAGTCGTCAGCATACCAAGACATTTTGGACAATTTCATGCTCCCAACTTTGTGAGAACAGTTTGGAGATGGTCCCTTCCTGTTCCAACATGACTGTGCACCAGTACACAAAGCAAGGTCTATAAAGACATAGGTGAGCAATTTTAGGGTGGAGGAACTTGACTGCACAGAGTCCTGACCTCAACCTGTTAGAACACCTTTAGGATCAATTAGAGCAGAGACTGTGAGCCAGACCTTCTCGTCTGACATCAGTGCCTGACCTCACAAATGTGCGTCTGGAAGAATAGTCAAACATTCCCATAGACACACTCCTAAACCTTGTGGACAGCCTTCCCAGAAGAGTTGAAGCTGTTACAGCTGCAAACGGTGGGCCAACTCAATATTGAATCCTATGGACTAAGACTGGGATGCCATTAAAGTCCATGTGCGTGTAAAGGAAGGCATCCCAATACTCTTGACAACATAGTGTATATACCATAGTTTGTGCACTCTGTAAGTTTCCTACAGACTAAATAATATGCACTAATATGGGTTATTTTCACCAAAGAAATGTAACAGTATACACTTAGGCCTACATTTATGAAGAACAATTATTTATTTGTGAAATTTTATAACTGAAACAAAAACTTGTTTTATTTTTAAATTTTTGATGTTATTTAGTTTTTTTAACAAAAAATTAAAAATCCTGTGATGATTAAATACCACCAAAAGAAAGCTCTAGTTGTGTGAAAAAAATGATAAAAATTTAGATTGGGTACAGTGTTGCATGACTGCTCAATTGTCATTCAAACTGTGAGAGCGCTGAAAGTACCCCTGTTAGTAAAGCTTAACTCCACGTTTTGTGTTTTGTTAAATAGTTAGCTTGTGGCAAGCTGGTCCAAACAAACTATTGCCTTTACTAAATAATGTGTCCCCTGTTAGCGCTGTATGAACTGTATGTAGCATCACCTATACTTAGTATACAGTGCTGTGTCTCAGCACCAGGAAGGAGACTTCTCTTCCCATTCCCTTTGAGTCAGGCTGAGCAGTGATCAGCCATTCACGGGAAGCTTTGCATTTTATAAATTAATACAAGGCTTCCCCTAATTGGCTGAGGTGGAGATCGTGACATCATCTGCCCCTCTCCCCACCTTAGACAATTAGAGGAAGCCTTGCATTTGTTCATTAAAATATAAGGCCTCCTGTGAATGGCTGAGCTGCACTCAGCCCAACTCTGTTTTGTTCCAGTACTGGGACAGTAAGTCCTCGTACTACTGCAAACACACAGAGCTGTATACTGTTTGTAGGTGATGCTACATACAGTACAGTTTATACAGCACTGACAGAAGCTGCAACTGTTAGTAAAGAAAATAGTTTAGTTTGGGCCAGCTTTGCACAAAAATACTATTTAAAATAACACAAAGCCTGGAGTTAGACTTTAACACTGACAGGGTGATTACATTGATCAGATTTTATTCATTTATGTAAAACTTTTATCCCATAAGAAAGAGTTGGCTGAAGTTAGGCTTTACTTGTTAGTCACTTGTGGAAGGGCAATCTAAATCTACTAGTCCAACAAACACTACCCTCTCCATGGGTTAACCCTTTGAGGACCATAAGATTTTGGAACACCAAAAGAATCATTTTTTTTTTTAAAGTTCGTACACTTCAGTTGCTGTAACTAAGCCATTTCATGAAATATTTGGCAAAAAGCTAGATCCATTTGTTGATAAGAACTAATATTTTGACTCAAACTAAAAAAAAAAAAAGTATTTTAAGTTCTTAATCAGATGATACAGGCAATTAAAAACATGGGACAAATACATCCCTTGGTCCTCAAAGGGTTAACAATGCTGCAGTCCAATGGTGGTTATCATTTTCCTCCATATGTACAGTACAGTGAGTGTAGCCACCCTAAGATAGGAAGTGTGTTACTGAGCAGATCACCAAGTGAAAGTACAGGAAAAAAAGCCTAAAAAAAGAATAATGCAGCCACACATTTAGGGACTGGTAATCTGTACTATGTCACATTTTTGTTTTTGAGTTTAGATAAGATTAGATTTTTAGTTGTTCCAAGAACAGTGACAGCCTTCTAAGAAGGGATTTCTCTGAATTTGGAGTGATTTCCTCTCACATCTCAGACATCATGTCTGCAGGACAGGAAAAAAAGGGACTCTTGAGAGGGACATAAATGGGAAAAAATTCTGACAGGTGTTTTAAAGTGACACTAAACTCTGGTTTAAAAAAAAAATCTATTCAATTATGTATTATTAACCAAAAAAGTACATTTAATTGCTTTCAGATTCATTTTTGTTTTTTGCTGCTGTGATCTGACTTCCTGTTAGAGGGTGGCTACATTTGTTCTCCGTGGTCCCACTTTATGTAAGAGCATAACCACCTCCTCTTGCTCGCTTCCGAGATGCACTAAGGATTCTAGACTATGAACTATGGGATGTGTAGTGTGCATAGAGCAGTGCGCCCAACACGCACTGCTCATTCCAAACAAATAGAAGTGACAAAGGATGAGGAGAGGTTTGGGAGCTCACGGAGGATGTTACAAGCAGGCAGAAAAACACAGTAAGAAACCATTTACTGAAAAATAGTGTACAGGGCCATTGGATGTGTATGAATGATTTTTGAGGCATAAGGGTAGTTCAGTGCAGCCTTTTTCAACCAGGGTGTCATGGCACCCTGGGGTGTCTTCTTGGTTCTTTGGGGGTTCTTTGGCAATATGCAGAAAAATCCATCTAATTTCCAACAAGTCAGCAAGTTGGTCAAGACTGCAATTTTGTAACACAAAGCCATAGGTTTTTACGGAGCAGCATTACAACCTTGGTCACTGTGCAGGCCAGCCAATGGCATCCTAATAGCCAGTGATGTCATTGGTTGATAAGGAGGATGCTGGACGTCTGCCCAGCATCATGTTTGCCCCTCCCCTGCCCCTCCCTATCAGCTTGACTACTGCAACTCCCTCCTCACCGGCCTACCCCAGTGCAGGCTCTCCCCGCTTCAGACCATCCTGAACTCAGCGGCCAGACTCATCCACCTCACCAGCCGCTCCACCTCTGCCACCCCCCTCTGCCTATCCCTCCACTGGCTCCCTATCGCCCAACGCATCAAATTCAAACTACTCACTCTGACCTACAAAGCCGTTCACAACACTGCCCCAACCTGATTCCCAAGTACCACCCTACCCGTACCCTTCGCTCTTCACAGGACCTCCTTCTATCTTGCTCCCTGGTCTCCTCCTCACACGCACGTCTGCAAGACTTCTCCAGGTCCTCCCCCATCCTCTGGAACTCACTACCCCAATCCATCAGACTGTCACCTTCACTCCTCACCTTCAGGCGCTCCCTGAAAACCCACCTCTTCAGGGAAGCCTACCCGACCCTCACCTAACTGCTGCTCCCCTTCATTCCTCCTACCACTCCATCCCCCACAGCCACTTCCTCCTGTACCACTACCCCCTCCCTCCTAGATTGTAAGCTCGAAAGAGTAGGGCCCTATAACCCCTCGTGTGCTGTTTGTAGTTGCTGTAATGTTTCATGTATTGTCCACCCCTCTATTGTACAGCGCTGAGCAAACCCTTTGGCGCTTTATAAACTCGATGTAATAATAATAATAATAATATGTGAGTAAAGGAGAGCAACTGAGGGAGAAGAGAAACATTAGAATACTAGTCAGTAGTCAGTATCATTGTGGAAAGGTGGATTTGCTTTGTAAGAATGAATCATCTGTAAATAAATCACCTCTAATGTTGGGTGTCTTACTTGTGTGGATTTGAGCACAGGGATCTCTTGTTTGTTCTCTTGTTTGTTACTTGTGTGGATGTCATGTGGATGAGCCAATGGCTCCTGCTGCTGTCTCAGCCAATTAGAAGAGGGAATCCCGGGATAGCCAAGACTACAGTGCACATTGCTGGATCGAGAGGGGGCTTAGGTGAATATTAGTGGAGGCTGGGGGGGATGCTGCACACAGAAGGTTTTTACCTTCATGCATAGAATGTCTGCATGTCAGCACTGCATGCTCCTAGCACAAAGACCAGGGTGTCACTGAGAGCCCTGGGTCCCGTTCTAACAATCGGGATCCGGAACTCCTGATTCCGGGTCACATGATCACTGTGATAGCGTCTGATCAGCTATAAAAGTGATTAGTCACTGTGAAGCCCACCTCCCTTGTTTTTTTTTGCTCTCTGAATGTAGGAGAGAGATGCTCTCTCCTTGCAGAGAGAGAAAAAATGCAACTGTTTGTAAAAAAAAAAAAGATAAATAAATATTAAAGAATAAAAGAAAGAATACGTAGATCAAGGTTTGACCTAGTTCAGTGCTAGGGTTAGTGTTTGGGTTAAGGTCAGGGTCAAAGGTATTTTTTTTTTAATTTTTTAAAATTGGTATCAGTGTCAGTTAGTGTCAGTGTCAATGGGTTTTAGGTAAAAAAACAAAATGCACACTATTGTTTCTGGGCTGTACTACAGTTACAAACAACAAATAACATACACATATATGGTATCGCTGTGATCAAAGAGCTGAAGAATTTATTTTGGGTTGTTCTTGGTGGTAGGTTATGGTAGTAAAAAGAAACACACAGCTAAGTTAAATAAATATTTTTTTTTACTATTTTGGGCCAGTTTTCCTTTGATAAAAAAAAAAAAAATAATGGGATATCCATTACCATTTACCTCCAAATGAAAAACCACATTGTCCTGAAAAAAACAAGGTATAATCCACCTGGATGTACAAAGTAGTTTTGATGATTTGTATGGTTTTACTAACATATATCAAAGTTGTAAAATTTGACTTTAAGATTTGTTTTACCCTTAGGTGTGAAGGAGTTAATCTCTCCAAAATGAATAAAAACATTTTTGCTTTAGATATACTTTAAGGCCTCATGCACACAGGATGTTAAAAAAAAACTCATAGAAGCTGTCATCCTGGCAGCAGCGTTTTTGTAGAGAAAATGACTGATACTTGTAAAAGTATCTAACGCTTTTACAAGCGTTTAGGTGCATTTACTAACATCACGCACTTGGGTTTTAATTAATTTAATTGGCCAGAATGATAATTTATTCTGGCCATTGAAATGAATTAACGTTCAAACGTTAAACGGGCCTAGCGTTTTGACAAGTTTAGGTGTGTTTAGACTAGTTTAGATGCATTTAGCCACGTCAAGCATTTTTTCTGCCAAAATGCTGCTGCTCCTGGAAGCACTGGCCCTGGGGTTTTTTTTCCTGCTGGTAAACGCTACTGCTACTAAAAGCTTCTAAAAGTCTATGTGTGCATGGACACATGGGATAACATAAAGGGAAGCATTAAAAAAAAAACCTGTTGCCCCTAAAAGTGACTGCAAAAACACCCTGTGTACATGAGGCCTTATAGTGTGCACCAGGAGATGGGCATAATGGTCAGAAGATTAACCAGTTCTCAGACTGTGGAAACTGTTTGGCCAGTTTTGATCCTCTGGTGCCCCAGTCATTGAAATTCCAGGATTCTGACAATATCTGCTCACGTTTGGTCCTACCTCTGGTGCTGGCATCAAAAATGATCATGGAAGGCCCTGGTGATCACTGTGAGAACCTAGAGTCATCTTTGCAACAGTATTGCAAACTGGCTGAACGAATGTCTGGTATCTGGCTGAACGAATGTCTGGTATCTTTTTAACTTTGCCATAAGGATCCATTTGCACCACCAGTCAAATGTTAAAGTGTGCAGAATGGTTCCCACTGGTGTGCATTATACATGCGTGCTGTGATCGCAATGCTTGCTTTATTTTCTTTTTTATCTTTATTAAACCTGACAGTCAATTTACCTCCATGTGCTGGTGTGAGCTGAAGTAGTAGGACATGAGGCATATTGCCTTGTCAATCCAACAACACATCCAAACCAAGGCTGGTGTGAACAAGCCCTTACTGCGTTCTGCAGGGTAAGGTGACCCTGTAAATGCCTTATAATTCATGATATATTTTCTATAATATAATACATGCCAGTGATTACTGCTCAGTACGCTTCTCATTGCCTGCCTCGCCACTAATTAAATGTCCGAGAACCAGAAGAATGAAGAAAGCCTTTGTGCCTGTAACTTGATGCTGATGGCAGTTGGCAGCTGCAGGTCCCACAATAAAGGGCAGTCTGTGTCTCAGGGCTGTGACAGGTGTTCAGGCTACTGCCCCGCTCTGGGGGGATTATACGGACTTAATATATGAGACCCCCTAACTACACATCCCTTTTATAAGAAAATGCTCATTGAAATTGCCTGAATTATGTATTTAGTTCTAAAGATGACTCCTCGTTAAAAGAGAAGGCAAAGTACAATAAGTTAGCGCAGAAAGTGTGATTAATGTCTTTTTACAAGTCTGTACGTGTGCATAAATTTGTCGCCTTCTGCCCAAGTACAAACCATCCATTTATTAAAAGTGTATAATAGGTGATGTAAATGTTTCTTTCTTTAGAGCCTGATAAAAACTTCATAAAGTTTACAGTTTAAAAAATACCTAAACCCAAGACAAAAATATAATATATCACAGCATACAAGTTCTTACATGTGGTGGCTTCTTTAGTTTCTTTTTCAGTTTTTGCTTCCTTTATTTTCACCT
Source organism: Staurois parvus (assembly GCF_062004578.1). NCBI lineage: Eukaryota > Metazoa > Chordata > Amphibia > Anura > Ranidae > Staurois > Staurois parvus. The sequence continues at coordinate 5,518,645 of NW_028317922.1, forward strand.
GGTAATCCTGCCAGTAACACATGCTCATCCACTGTACTGTACATATTGTCAACCTTGGGCAGGACTATAGAGACCTTCCCCTCTCCTATTTTCCATAAAATAGAAGAAAGAGATTTTGCAGTCAAAGAAGAATATTACTGATAATAGCAGCAAGCAAAGAAAGTTATCAGCACAGAGCCTTTCTGGCAGGATCAACAGGTATTTTTTGCACTTTGTGCAAAAGATATAACAAAACACTTTCAATATATTTAACAAACCAAAAGTTAGCAAACAAATATATTTTGTTAGGGTTTGCATACAGCTGAATTAATACAGTTTTTATTGAAGCAGACTTAAACCCAGGTAGACTAGGTTCAGAGGCGTCTCTAGGGTTGGTGTCACCCGGTGCTGTAACACTTGGTGACACCCCCTCTGACGATCCCCGCAGAATGGATCGGATCTGCGGATTGAGCATAATGGATCAGACTCTGATCCATTATACTCAGTCCGCAGATCCGATCCATCCTTCAGGGATCGTCGGCTTTCTTTACAACTTACCTTTTCTTGGAGCGGGTCTGGTGTCACCCCGTATAGGTTGCATGCCGACGATCCCCGCAGGATCGTCGGCATGCAACCTATATGGGGTGACACCGGATCAGATCCATCCTGCAGGTATCGTCTGCTTGCTTTACAGCTTACATTTTTGTGGAGCGGGTCCGGTGTCACCCCGTGCGGTCGGTGTCACCCAGTGAGGACCGCACCCCCCGCATGTCTTGGGATGCCACTGACTAGATTCACTATTGAACATACAGTGGTCTCTTATTTTAGGACATTTATCCAGTGGCATTCCTAGAATTTCTAGCACCCAGGTGCCCTTATTTTTTTAAACTCCCCCCATGAAGAAAAACAAACCTTTTACTGCAAATGTAGTGTTCCAAGCTAAATTGTGGGTGTGATCATATTACGTTAATAGCGGGAGGGGCTTAAAAGGGCATGATTAACCGCTTGCCCTCCAGAGGATTTACCCCCTTTTCTGACCAGGTAATTTTTTCGTTACGACGCCTCAGTACTTTAACTGACAATTGCGCGGTCATGCAACGTAACACTCAAATTTAATTTGCGTTCTTTTTTTCCCACAAATTTTCGGTGGTATTTGATTGCCTGTGCATTTTTTATTTTTTGCGCTATAAAAAAACCCAACAATTTTGAAAAAAAAGCAATATTTTTGACTTTTTGCTATTAAACATGTCCAGTAAAAAAATTTTAAAAATCAAATTTCCTCATAAATTTAGGCCAAAATGTATTCTGCTACATGTCTGTGCTAGAAAAAAATCCCAATAAGTGTAAATTAATTGGTTTACGTGAAAGTTATAGCGTTTACAAATGGCGATATGGATACTGGAAGTTTTTTTTAATTTTTACTAGTAATGGCGGCGATCAGCGACTTATAGCGGGACTGCAGGACTGCAGCGGGCATTCTGACACTGGGGGGAACTGACTTGATGTCACTGACATACCCAGTGACACCAATACAGTGATCAGTGCTAAAAAAAGCACTGACGCTGTACTAAGGGCACTGGGCAGGAAGGGATTAACATGAGGGGCGATCAAAGGGTTAACTGTGTGCTGTACATTGTTTCACTGTAAGCTCTGTGTGTGTGCTTCACTGTAATCACACTGCTTTGGAAGGCTGTGCTGTGCACAGCCATCCAAAGCAGTGTGCACGAGTTGACAGGGAGAACCGTATTGTTTACATACAGTTCTCCTCCCCATCAGAGATGCTCGGCATCACATTGACAGCCGCAGCTACAAATGGTGGCACAGGTAGGGCGCGCACCCCCTACCTGGAAATGCAAAATCACGTATATATACGTGATTTTGCGCACCCGTGCCGCCCTGTAGCAGTATTTCTGCGGTCAGGAAGTGGTAAAATAAAACCTGAGCCATTGTATACAAAACATACATATGCCACAGTCCTTTTACCTGCAAAATATGCTTTAATTATTGTACCACAGACATGTATAAACCTCAGCACAATCATCTCTATGAAATAAAACTCTTTTATTACATATACTGTACTTTCCTACAGTGATCTGGAATATGAAATTATTAAAATACTGTATATAGTACAGGGCTCAAGATTGTGTAATGAAGAGAGTGCAGGGGTCAGGAGTGCATAATTCACAGAGTGAAGGGGTCAGGTGCATGTAACATACAGAATTCAAGGCTCAGGAATGTGTAATGCAGAGCGCAAAAGTCAGAAGTGTGTAACATACAGGCCGCAGGGCTCAGAAGTGTGTGAGAGTACAGGGCTGAGGAATGTGTAGCCCACAGAGCACAGGGGTAATGAGTGCATAGCCCTAGAGTATGTAATGAACAGAGTTCAGAGCTCAGGAGTTGTATAAAAAAGTGCCCTAGGAACACCGGGGTAAGGAGTGCATAATGCACAGAGTGCACAGCCCTAGAGTATGTAATGTACAGAGTTCAGAGCTCAGGAGTGCTCTAGGGCAGGGTGTGACATACTTCATGAATGTTTGATTTGAAAAAGGAAAATATACAAGTTTGAAAAATTGTGGGCCTGCTAACTGGGTACCCCGGGCCTCGTACCAATGTCCCTGATTCAATGGACTTCTATCATGTATATCCTAGAACAACATAACCTGTTGGCTTCATTCACCCTCTGTGATCCATCTCTGATCCAAAGATCCTGTATGTTAAGTTCAAAGGGCTGTGTGTTGAGTGTTTATCTTGCGTGTGGGTAGGCACTGCAGTGTCACTTCTGAACTGCAGAGGTACTGAGAGGAGGAGATTCAGCTCGCAGACAGCAAGGTACCATGGGACCTGTAGTCCTTAGAAGTCGAACGCAAACCAAAGGAATGAGCAGAAGAGAAGCATGCAGGGAATTCAGGAAGTTGTGGAAAGAGATGTCCTGTAGACAGGCGGAACTCACAAAGCTTTTCAAGTAAGCTTATATTGCATTGTCAGAAATAACTATTGTTTGTATTATTATTACAATGCTGAAGTTATAAAATGAGAGTGTATGCTGTGACTATAGTGTCTCTATACTATGGAGAGAACTAGGTCTATAAAACATATGCCTCCAGTGAGACTGTATTTTCAGTGCATTGCATTGGGAGACTGTTCCTCAATCTGGCTGCAGTTATTGAGGTGCTACCAATCGCAGAACCCTATGTTTTGTGCATGGACCAGTACCCACAAGTGCTGTTCATGTGGACACATCACTGAGAGACATAGCAGACAAACACACAAAAGAACACTTGTGATTATACATAATTTTATTGTTTTAATTAGGACTGGGTTACAGGAGGGGACAGGATGAGTAAAGGGTATGGGGTTTTTGAACCTGTACTGTTTAACAACAAATGTTCAATAAAAAAAAACCTACCTGGTTAAAAAAAAAAACAAAACAGGTAAACAAATTCCCCCATCCCAAAAAACGTATGAAATGGTATTTCATTCACGTAGAACTTGGAATGTTATTTAATATGCTTAGATTATTCTAGAGCTCATTAACTATTAACATCTTCACCTTCTTTATGTTCTGTTGAGTGCCACTGTATTGAATGGCATCTGTGCATTGGATCCATGATCCTCTGCCTGCTTTAGAAGCTATTTTAAATGCAAAGTTGCGAATTTCATCACCATCAAAATTTTGCTAAAGTGGAAACGCCTAAAGTGTTTCTAAAAGCAGAATGTTTTTTTTTACCTTAATGCATTCTATGCCTTACGGTAAAAACCCTTCTGCAAGCAGCTCCCCCCCAGTCCCCCTAGCAGTTATCTGAGTTCGATCTCGATCCAGCAATGTGCATAAGAGCAGAGACTCTCTCTCTCTCCTCATTGGCTCAGACACAGCAGCAGGAGCCATTGACTTCTGACAATCATAGCCAGTGAGGAGAGAGTGAGGGGGCAGGGCAGGGCGGGGTGGGGCTGAGCCACACCCTGTGTGTCCTATGGAAGCACAGAGCCTGGCTCAGGGGCGAGCATGCATGAGTGGTCTGCAGATGCACTTGGCTTTCCAGATCTTGAGCAAAGCACCTAATCTGAACAAACATAACAAACTGATATTGGCAAAAGCTACCTGTTTAAACCCAATGCATATCTTCTCAATGGACTGTTGACTTGCTCACTGCCTGTGTCACTAACTTAATAAACCCATGAAGAGAGACTCATGCAAGGTTTATCCTTATATATTCTACTCCATAATTAAAGGGATTGGTGATTCTACACTTGCAATCCATAACCATAGCTATTTCAGGTTACAACAATTGTTGCCACAGTTCAGTGGAAAAATCTAGCGCTTGTTACTATCCCAGCCTTGCTTTTGGTATGTGAAGACACTAGTTAGGGCGCTACAATCCAGATTGTTTTTTAATTGTTTTAACTGTGTGTTCACTTATTAAATGTGTTCTGTGTACATTCTTTTGTTCTATAATTGTCTGGCAGTACTGTTTTGTTTAAAATCAATAAAATTTGTACTGTCATATTTACTATAGCTACTCTACATTGGTGATGTAATACCTTCTTTCTAGCAGTCTGTTCTTTCCAGCTTTTTTTTCCACTCATGTGGTATCCTCATAGCAGGTGTTTTTGGGGTATAATTCTAATTATGCCTATGATGTGTGTTAGAAATACCTTATTAAATTGACAACTTTGTGTAAAAAATAGTTTTAATTTTGTTCTGCATTTTTCAAAAACTTGCAGCAAAAAAATGAAGATATATGATAGACAGTCAGAAAAGTAGATGTGTAAATTATGATCCTTGAAAGCCAAAAGTACTCCTTGGATTTTGGGCCCCTCTATGCATCTAGGCTGGTGAAATAGTCTCACACATATGGTATCTCCATATTCGGGATTTGAAGCAGAATATGTTTTAGATGCAATTGTATGCCTATGTTGTGTGTGAAAAATACCTTGTTAAAATGACAATTTAGTGTAAAAAAACCCCATACATTTTATTTAGTTTCTTCATTTTCCCAAAGAAATTGACAAAAAAAACAACTTCAAAAACCTTACCATGCCTCTTACTAAATACCTTGAACTGTCTAATTTGCATAAATGAGTTATTTGGGGGGTATATATACTGTCCTGGCATTTTATATCCTCAAGAAATGAGATAGGTAGTCAGTACATTAGGACTGATCATATTTGTAGACTTTCATACATTCTAAATCATATACACTGATTTGGGTTACTTTTACCAAATAAATATAACAGAATACATTTTAGCAAACTTAAAAAAGATTATTTGCAAGATTTTATAACAGAAATATGGAAACCGTGTTTTTTTTATTTAAATTTTTTGGTATTTTGTGTTTATATATCAAGAAATAAAAACACAGTGGTGAATAAATATCACCAGAAGAAGGCTCTATCTGTCTCAAAAAGAAATATAATTAATTTGGGTACAGTGTTGCATGACTGAGTAATTGTCATTCAAAGTATGACATCCCTAAAAACTGAAAAATGGCCTGGACTGGACGGGAGTGAAACAGTGCAGAGTTGAAGTGCTTAAAAAACAGAGGGTTTATTATTACTTTAATAAATGAAAGCCACAATAGTAGCTTGCATTCATAAATGAATGGAAAGTAGGACCTAAGCTGTGAATCTGATAGCTCAAACTGAAATTGGCCTTTAAAGCAGCTAAACCTTTTATATTTTGTTACATCGGTCTGAGAATTTTACTACAGTATGAGATATATATAAAGGGAACTCTAACCCAAACTTTCATTTCCACCCCCAGTTTTTAATAAAGTGGAAAGGGGTTGTCAGCTAATGCCAGCTTTTTACTGCTATGCACTGGGGAAATTCCATTCCTGTATTAAACAGAAAAGGAAGTCACAGGAATCTCCCCAAAGTCAGGAGAAATCTTTTTAATGACAGTCACTAAGGCAAATAGTAAGGGGAAATGTTAATTTTAGGTACATGGACAATAATAGCACTCTAACCAGAATTGAGACAAAAACGTTTTGGCCAGAGTGCAATGACTGCTGAGCTGATACCTTAACTAACATTGTGCTATTGAAAATATAAACTTATAACAAAAATGTAATTGTTACTTTATATATATATGCTTACTTGCAAAAATCTCACACATAGATATTGCTCTTCAGTAATTTTGTGTATGGGCCTGTATTGATGGGCATTGGGCATCACTTTGACATCAGTTTGAGATGCTTCTGAGATCATTCAGAATTCACTCACAAGTGCATTTGACTGTAGTTGATCTCCTTCTGAGCTGTTTTTCACATGCTTCAAGCAGGTTTTGTATTCCAGTATACCTGTATGGGAACGTAAAATCTGCTTTAAGCAAATTAAAGCCCATCAACACAGGCCCTTAGTGTGCTAATATAAAAATATATCCAACTAGTTACATTTTAGATTATTACAGACAGATCAAAGAAAAGTAAACTCCTATTTGGGTTACTGCTTTTCTTTGTTGATCTTATCTTATTTAATAAGTCTGAAAGCCCTTTTAGGTAAAAAAAAAAAAAGTATGAATTAAATAAGAACCCTCTCAAATGTATTGAATATACTATTATAGAACCTTGGTAGCCATAGGAGTGCTAACGAAGAAAAGGTTCCTTACTTCTCTCAATGGTGGTGAGATCTCTGCAGTTGAGTTCCCAGGTCTACGCACCTGCTGCAGCAATTATGAGGGGTTTTAACTAACCCTGTTGGAGTCCCCTGTAAATGCACCAAGACCTTTGAATGTGAAGACAGAGACATTTGTTAAAGCTCAATGAATAATTATGAAGGTCTCTACTCTTCATGCATTATGGCAATAAGGAAACAAAGTAGCCAGATATCTGCCAGTTCACGGATTAATTATGTCAAGGCATAAATACAACACCCCACCTCCATCCTCCTAAATGTTTCAGGACTGTTGGCCTTCTACTGTTTGCATTCAGTAACATGAAGCTCATACAGATAGCCTCTCACATGAGCCTTTTTTCCCAGGAAAAGCCTATTTTTTTCAATTACATCTTTTGTACGGGAAAATTAGCCTTTAAAAAAAACATGTACATCAGTTTCTCAACCTAAACTCCTGTTATTTACTTGTTTAAAAGAAGGATGAATGTATTTTTTTTATAGAACTAGAGCAAAAGCTTGTATAGGCAGCAACCATTGGCCGCACTCTTGGCCAATAATGTTTTTTTATTTTTTCTTGGTTCTTGGATTTTATGAATTTCATGCTGCCAGTGCAACCAATAGATAGATAGATAGATCTTGAATAGACAACATTGTTTAAAGAAATTTTACTGGTAAAGCCCTCAGTTTAGTGAAATAATTTGATTCATCATTAAATGGTTACTAAACCCAGGCCACTGCATTCACTATATCTGGTCTCGCACAGTACACAGAACATAGAAATGCAGTTATTTTAGTAAATATAAACTGCTAAATACCTATACTCATTAGTAGTATATAGCAGTATTGTGACTTCTATCAGTATCCAGCTGAGCACTGGTTAATCTTGTAGGAGTTTTCATTCTCCTCTGACTTTCCTATGAAACTGCATAACCCCTGACCCTCTGGATAGTGCTGATTGGCCCTGTACTGATCACATGCACCATCCCAAAGAAAAAAAAAGTCACTAACAATATACACTAAACTGAGCATATGCAGAGTGCCTCCTAGAGCTCTGTACTATCAGCAGATAGATTGGGGACAGTAAAAGAAGGGGAGGATCAGAGAAGGCAACCATTTAAGTGTAGGATTCCATTCAGATAGCAGGTCTGATTTAAATTTTAAGGGTTTTTGAATGACATTAGTTGACTAGTTATGTCAAGAAGAAATGATCTGTCAAATATTTTTTTTTCAGAATTCCCATATAAACATTCAAACCAAAATCTAACCATGTATGACTAGCTTACCCTATGCACTATGTACAAGCTGCTGGGGATCACTGAGATCACATTACGGCAAAATAAAGAACACTTAGATAAAGACATGTTGCAGTAAATTGTCTGCCAAGTTCTTTTGTAGAATTCCCATATGTCACCCTGGTAATTATACCTGTCTAAGAAGAATATTATCAGCAAAATGTAATAAATATTTCCTCCTCTAGACATTTTTAATTTCACACTTGTTACCACAAACTAACATTGAATTTATTTTAGGCTGTTTAAAAGCTGTGTAATTGATTAAATTATAACTCACCAGAAAAGTCTATGCTATAATTTAGCATATCTGTTATCTTCACTTAAAATGTGCCTCCTAGCTTTTAACTCCTGGTAACACAAACTGTAATTAAGCATAATTTAGTTCTAGGTGTAGACTCAGGGTCTACAGTTCTAAAATGTGCCTAATTCCAGAGTTCAGAGTCATGGTCTGCAGTTGTAGAATGTCATAGCTGAACTTGTTTATGAGTGTTAACTAAATAATTCTGGTATAGGCAAAATAAATCACCAATAAGTACACTCCCCCCTCAACAAAACACTAAACAGTTAATACGATTTTGAAAATCCTTACCATTTAGGAGAAAAGTCTAATTGAATTTTCATGACCTCATCTCTGTAATTCAAATGATAACAGCATCTGCACTGCCAAGGAGGAGGTGTAACAGCAGGGATTACATTATATCCTCTCATCTCTCTTCAGTAAAAGGAAACTACAGTTCCCATCACCCACAGGGAATTGTAGTAAATGTGGGCAGGTACACTAGGCCTATACATGTTGAATGTATCTGAGAGTCTTGGTCCGCCCACCACTGCAAGTGGGCCTGAATTACATCACTGCTTCCTGGAGAATGAACTACAGAAGGGATGTGCCAAGATCAGTGGCTGGGGGAATAGGAGGCATAGCAGCCACCAGTCTTACAAACAGGAAACCAAAGAGAATTAAGTTTGATTTGAAAATGAAAATGCTATTTCAGAGCAGCTACTGAGTAAACCAGAAGATGGATATCATATTCAGTGAAGGTAGAAAATCAGGAACAAGGACATATAAATAAATTTTTGCCCAGAGTTGTGCTTTAAGGAAAGGTTTCTTTTCCAACTTTCTTTTATATATATGGTTACTTTTTCTTTTTTTATCTTTTATCATATTTTGTTTTTCCAATATCTCTCTTATTTTGCCTATTCCTTAAATAAGCTTTTTAAACAAAAAAAATTATCTGGAACTCTATCAGAGACACTAACAATTTTCCTAACATTCAACTGTACAATCTTGCCTGCCTATTAAGACACACTCTAGATTGACTGGCCAATCAATATAGTTTTGCCAACTTTATTTATGAAAGGGCCTTAGCTCAAGGTCCTCAACAGATGTTCTCCATAGAACACTATCAGCTCTCCCCAATTTTATATCCAACAATATCTTCTTCACTGAATGTCATCTTCCTCAAATGTACTCCCTGCACTATTATCAAATCACAAGGCAAACAAGGCATTTGCCTAGAGCTGCATTTTTAAGGGGGGCAATGGCATTTTTCAGGGGGGAAGCGTGCCATCCCTCAAAAGAAGCGATGGAAGAAGAGACACAAGCAGCATGGGGACCAGGTGGGATCTGAGAGAGGCTGCAGGCTGCTTGATGGTGTATGCAGTGACCGACTCTTGTTCCCGGGGATATCCGGAGCTGTAAAGGTCAGCGTCTTCTCTCTCGCCGGGGGGGGGGGGTTGCCAGTGTATGGGGGCTGGTGGTAGTGGAAGCACGGGCGGACTGACAACTCATGGGGCCCCTGGGAAATAGGGGATCATGGGGCCCCTGTGTCCTTGCCCGAACTCAAAAAGGCCTATAAAAAAGGTACCAGGGGCATCTCATGGGGCCCCCTACTGACCCCGGGCCCTCGGGCAGTGCCCGAGTTTCCAAATGGTCAGTCCGCCCTTGAGTGGAAGGCTCTCTCGGGTGGGGGTGGGTGGCTGGGGTGTTGTTGGTCAATGTCAGGCTCTCTTCGTTGGGGGAGGGGGGTGTCGATCAGTGTCAGGGTTTCTTCGTGGGGGGGGAAACTGATTTTTGTGTTGCCTAGGGCAGCACAAAACCTAAATACACCACTATATACTATGGAAAAACTATGTCAGCAAACCTAGCATATTATTTACCTCAACCTTCCTAGACTATCTATGAAATGGTCAGTCTTAGTCTGTCTCTACTATTTGCCTTCACCTGCAGACTCTCTATAACAAGCCCTTAGAACAAACCAATGTCAAAGAGCAGCATAAACACTTTCCTTCTCCTTACTTCACAGAAAAACTCCGGCAAGGATTCAAGAATGTTTTAGGGATGATTATAATTAGTAAAAGACTAAATTTCAAGTGATCAACCCTTCATGTGTAAAATAACCCATTCCTTTTAAAACAGAAATGAAAGGCAAAACCTGTGTATCGATATGAAAACATTGTAAATACATTTTTTCCCCTTTTTATAAATTATCACGTTCCCTCTGTTCTCAGCTGCATAAGAGCTAGAGGAGGAGAAACAGCAGCACAATGATCTTTCCCAGTAAAAGTCTGTGCGGGGGAGGGGGGGGACAAGTCAGGAAAAGTCTGATCATTGGAGGAGAGCACTGCTGGAGAACTGATCACACTGTGCTCTCATGCCTAGCGTGGCCAGTTTTTAAAAGGAAAGCAGAGGAACTGACAGCAACACTAGGGATTTCACACAAAGGAAGTAATACAAAGAGAACAGGATACATTTTAATACAAGTACATGGTACAGCAAGCACATTTCAGGAATATGACATGTTGGGTTTACATATTCTAAAGATTCTACATAGGGCATATGCCTCATGCTTTGGAACCCCTGCTTCTCATCTACATGGAGTATGCCCTTCCACGTGCCCAAAATGTGCCCAACAACATTCCACATTAACCGCTTTCCCACCGCCCTATAGCAGAAATACAGCTACAGTCTGACATAGTTACATATAGTTACATAGTTAGTCTGGCTGAAAAAAGACATAAGTCCATCCAGTTCAGAAAAGAAAGTTATAATCCTATACCCACAGTTTATCCAGAGGAAGGCAAAGAAACCCAGCAAAAGCATGGCAGGGGTATGCAAAATCACACACATATATATATATATATATATATATGTGTGTGATTTTGCATTTCCGGGTAAGGGGGAGTGCCTCCTGTCGATCACTGGGTCCCAGCCGGTGATTCCCTGCTGGCAACCGCTGATTGCCGAGTATCACTGGTGGGGGAAAGACCTGTATGTAAACAACAGCTCCTGCACACTGCTTTGTATGGCTCTGCATAGCCATACAAAGCAGTGTGCTTACAGTGGAAAGCACACACACAGCACACATAGTTAAACAGCACAGCACACAGTTAACCCTTTGATTGCACCAGATGTTAACCCCTTCCTGCCCAGTGTCATTGCTTTTTATTAGCACTGATCACTGTATTGGTGTCACTGGGGATGTCAATGACAGTCAGTTCCCCCTGAGTGTCAGAATGTCTGCTGCAGTCCTGCTATAAGTCGCTGATCACCACCATTACTAGTATAAAAAAAAAATTCCACTATCTATACTGCCATTTGTAGACACTATAACGTTCACGTAAACCAACTAATTTACACGTATTGGGATTTTTTTTAGCAGACATGTAGAATACATTTTGCCCTAAATTTATAATGAAATTAGATTTTTTAACATTTTTTTACTGGACATTTTTAATAGCAAAAAGTCAAAAATATAGTTTTTTCCTCAAAATTGGCAGTATTTTTTTCTATAGCGCAAAAATAAAAAACCGCACAGGCGATCAAATACTACCGAAAGAAAGCACTATTGTGGGAAAAAAGGACATAAATTTTAATTGGGTGCAGTGTTGCATGACCGCACAATTGTCAGTTAAAGTAACACAACGCCGTATCACAAAAGATGGACTGGTCAGAAAGGGGGGTAAATCCTGGAGGGCAAGTGGTTAATGCACAGCTTTTGGAACTGTCCACAGATTTATGATTTTTGGTCCCCTGACATACACCGAGTCTTGGCTTGGACCTCCCCCTTTCAGAACATCTCATTTCTCTCAGTTACACCCTGACTTTAATGGATAATTTCACCTTTGGGAACATGTTACATGTTCCACCCATTTTTAAACATGTTTCTTCTCCTGCAGCCCACTGATCCTCCTGCTAATTGCATTTTTGGGTCAGATTGCACCTTAATAGAGTCCATGTGTTTGGAGACACATGAAATTGGAAACATTTCTAAGTTATTTATTTTTAGCGCAGCACATTTTATACACAATATTTATCACACACACTAGTGTGCTTGCAATTTATTGTTCCTGATGTGCAAACATTTCATCTATATTAGACTAAAAATAATGCTGCATTACAATCTCCAACCACACAGGCTGTGAAAAAGCAGCTTTATCATTGCTAAAAGCTAGAAACTGAATGTCTACAAATACACATATTTCTAATTTCTTTAAAAGGTGCAAAGTATTTATTACATTTAGTTTGGATAAAGAAGAAACCCAACAACTTATGTTAACATTCTGTTATACCTAGTGGTATGCAAAAGCACAACTCACAAACTCCCTAGGAGCCCTGAAATGAAAAAAATGTATCTATGATAGTGTGATCATTGGCGAAGCGACTTTTATTGTTTGAAATTCTCAATTGTGTTTTCTCTTTTATTTTCTATCTGATATTGATCTTTATATAGGGTGGTTCTCACCACTATAAATACCATAGGGTCAAACCATGCCTCTATTATGTATTGCTCGCTACGAAATAGCTGGTACAGTGACTTAATGGGACAGTATACGCACAATATCTTAATAAATACACTACTGTGTACTAACAGCTGGATATCTACCCTTCACATGGTGTTATTTGGGTTTATGGTATGTGTTCTAACCAGCATAATGTGGGTTATAATAGAGGCATTAAGAAGATGACTACATGTGCTAGCAGCATCATTCTCAGTAGTAGCAAGTTTTCCATCCTGGTTATGTGACATCTGAGCAGATATTTATTGTCTGTGGTAGACAATTTCTTCCCATACTTGGGCCAGCATTTTGTATAATCTGCCAAACAATCAATTTTATGGAAAGTGCAAATAATTGTATCTTATTGCTTGACAAGCTCTACTAGCATTGCAGAAAATGTATTCAAGCGCCACCAATCTACAGCTTGCAGGTCAAATCTGGCCCACTACAAGATTTTATCCAGCCCACATCTAAGATCAGTGGCATATGCTCAAGAACCATTGTGTTCTCACATAGGTCAGCAGAGATCTGCTTCTACCACCACCTCCAGTCTCCAGCTCAGATTCCCCCTGCTGTGCTGTCATCCGCCTCATCCTTGTTGACTAGGACCACCAGCATCCTAGCAAATAATCATGTGCTTGCCCCAGCATTTACAGGAGGATGAAACTTCCTCTGTTCAGACTTGCTCTGATGGGGACTCTGATGGTAAGAGAACTCTGATGTGAAGAATTGCTTTGATAAGGACTCGGATAGGGACCCTGATGTGTGTGTGTGTGTGTGTGTGTGTGGGAGGAGGGGGTTCTAATGAAAGAGCAGACTCTGATGTAAGGGGAGCTCTGATAGGGACCCTGATATACATTCACTGGCCACTTTATTAGGTACACCTTTAAAAATTGCTTAGTAACACAAATTGCTAATCAGCCAATCACATGGCAGCAACTCAATGCATTTAAGCATCTAGATGTGGTGAAGACGACTTGCTGAAGTTGAAACCAAGCATTACAATAGGGAAGAAAGGGGATTTAAGTGGCTTTGAATGTGGCATGGTTGTTGGCGCCAGGCGGGCCAGTCTGAGTATTTAAATAACCGTTGATCTACTGGGATTTTAATGCACAACCATCTCTAGGGTTTACTGAGAATGGTCTGAAAAAGAGAAAATATCCAGTGAACTGCCTTTCCTCATTCTCATGCTCAGTTTGAACTTCAGAAAGTCATCTTCACCACATCTTGATGCCTAAATGCATTGAGTTGCTGCAATGTGATTGGTTGATTAGCAAGTTGTGTTACCAAGCAATTGAACAGGTGTACCTAATAAAGTGGCCATTGAGTGTAAGTGGGAAAATTGATGGGCACCCTGATGTAAAGGGGAGCTCTGATATAAATAAGATTCTTGATGGGGACTCTGTGGCAAAGGGAGATGAAGATAAAAGGAGGACCTTGGTGTAAAAGGAACCTTTAATCTGCACTCTGATATATGGATGACTGTAATGTATGGGGAACTTTGATAGGGACCCTGATATAGGAGGGACCCAATGGGGACCCTGATGGGGATCTCGATGTAATGGGGGATTCAGATGGGGACTCTGAGGAAAAGGGGACACTGGTGAGAAAGGTGCAGTCTGAATTTATATTTGGTTGACCTTTGTAAATAGATCAAGTTTGTTTAGAATGTCTTTGCTTTGTTTTGCTAAAGTTCTTTCTCTGTTCTTTGAAATTTTATATTCTGATTACAAAAAAAGCACCTTGTAGAACTTATTCATTCATTTACTTATTGTTCATTCATTTATAAAACTGATTTTTTTCAGCTTGCCAATATTTTTACTGTATACGATATGGCCCTTGTACTGAAAAGCATGGAGATCCCCGATGAGCTTGCCAAGTTGCCTAAAGTTAGTGCCTTTTTACTGACATGTTAAGAGCTATTTTAGATCCTAGGCAGAAGAGCAAATTCTGGTTATCATAATGTTAAGGAAACCTGTCATTGTTTTACAAGACTCATCATGGCTAAATCAGCCTGGTTTACGAAAGGATACCAGAGAGTAATTATCTTTTCTGCACCATGCAACTTTGCCTGGGGTGCCAGACTATGTCTTTGTATCTAGAAAGAACATAATTAAACTTGCCAGCATCTATGCAGAACTGACATATCACTATAGTGAGGGTATTTAAATTCATTGACAGTTTTTTAATTTTTTGTGAATATTTCCAAGCCCTCACTTCTGTCTTCCAGCACATTTATAATATATTCAGTGCATAGATATATCCCAGATTCCGTCTGTACCTGCAATGTCTATGAGGAGAGGCATGAAGCCAACCCAGTTTATCATGGAGAAAATAATAATTATTGTATTGGTAAATCAATCCAAGCTGATTAATTCTCCTCCTGAAAAGGTCCGATAGGGGATATCCGGCAAGTCCAGAGGGCAGCATTATTTATCACAGGTAATTACTGTATATAGTATCTTTAATATACACTATATTGTCAAAAGTATTGGGACACCCCTTCAAATCATTGGATTCAGGTGTTCCAATCACCTCCATGGCCACAGGTGTGTAAAATCAAGCATCAGGCATGCAGACTGCTTCTACAAACATTTGTAAAAGAATGGGTCGCTCTCAGGAGCTCATTGAATTCAAGCGTGGTACTGTGATAAATCGCCACCTGTGCAATAAGTCCATCCATGAAATTTCCTTGCTACTAAGTATTCCACAGTCAACTGTTAGTGGTATTATAACAAAGTGCAAGCAACTGGAAACAACAGCAATTGAGCCACGAAGTGGTAGGCCACGTAAAATTACAGAGCTGGGTCAGCGCATGCTGAAGCGTACAGTGCGCAGAAGTCACCAACTGACTGCAGAGTCAAACTTTGTGTGGCCTTCAGATTAGCACAACAACAGTGTGTAGAGAGCTTCATGGAATGGGTTTCCATGGCCGAGCAGCTGCTTCAATGCCTTCCATCATAAGACATCATAAGACATGGATGAGCGAGTTTTTGGTGGAAGAACATGACTGACCTCAACCTGATAGAACACCTTTGGGATGAATTAGAGTGGAGACTGTGACCCAGGCCCTCTTGTCCAACATCAGTGCTTGACCTCACAAATGCGGTCTGAAAGAATGGTCAAACGTTCCCATAGACTCACTCCTAATCCTTGTGGACAGCCTTCCCAGAAGAGTTGAAGCTGTTATAGCTGCAAAGGGTGGGCCAACTCAATATTGAACCCTACGAACTAAGATTAGGATGCTAATAAAATTCATGTGCGTGTAAAGGCACAATCCCAATACTTCTGCCAACATAGTGTATGCTAGTAGATTATAGGCATCGAGTACCATAAAGGTATCTATAATACATGCAAGTAGAAAGCGGCCAGTTTAACCTATTAGCATGTCTTTGAGGTGGGGGAAGAAACCACACGAGGAACATGCAAACTGTCTTGTCCAGGATTTGAACCAGGGACCACAATGCTGCAGGGTAGAAGTGCTAACTCCTAAGCCACTGCACTGTTGAACTGTCAAGTTAGTTTTCTAACTTGACAGTAATGGGTTTATTTACTAAAGCTGGAGAATGCAAAATCAGGCTCACCTCTGCTTAGAAACCAATCAGCTTCTAACCTCAGCTTGTTCAATTAAGCTTTGTCTATACAATCTGAAAGCTGATTGGTTTCTATGCAGATGTGATAGAGAGAAAACAGGTGGCGCACACACCTAGTGTATTATCCAAGGTTTACTGTAGGAGTGAAAGAATAATAAAAACATACTCACAGATGAAGCATGTATCTAAAAAGCATAGAAAAATGACAATGGCCACAACGGCAGACAAGGTGTTCTCACTGTCAGTGCAGTCAACAGCAAGGCTCCTACTTTCCATTCATCATACATCGGCATCAGAGGCTGGTCATCAGCTCTGAGGAAAGGGATTCATCCCCGAAACGTGTCAGCCATTTGACCGCACTGACAGTGAGAACACCTTGCTTGCCGTTGTGGCCATTGTCATTTTTCTATGCTTTTTAGATACATGCTTCGTCTGTGAGTATGTTTTTATTATTCTTTCACTCCTACAATAAACCTTGGATAATGGGGTGTGTGCGCCACCTGTTTTCTCTCTATCCAGTGGCTAATTTCCCCGTCTGAGGAGGGCTGCACCCCTGAAGCATTTCCTTTGGTTGTCGCTGTCCTGGTACCCTTGGCTTCCCTTTTGGCTGTGCATATCCTGAGGCGCTGGAGAGTACATACAATATCTATGCAGATGTGAGCCTGAGTTTGCACTCTCCAGCTTTAATAAATAAACCCCTAACCGTCTACTTGACAGAGATAGTAGTAGCCAACTGGGCAACAGTTTTTTGAGAGGTCTGAACCCTGCCAGCTGATGTATGCGGAAACATTGGATTGGCTAGGTTAGAAATCCTTTTTGACTCTTCTTTTTCCAAGTACAGCATGATTAAACTCCCAAGTTCATGCTTGATCAAATCAGCATGTATGTATTGGAGCGAGGTCATTCTATACTTGTGCTTCGATGTAGTGGTTGTGTACAGGTTATATGGGTATCTTCAACTGGAGTAGTGAGTTTTTACTTTATTTTATGCAATTGTTCCTCCCTGAGATATCACATGACATTTGCATAAGGGCTGGTTAGAAATAGTCAGGGGGGGCTTCAAAATGATGACAAAAATGAAAAAGATCTTTGAAATCCTTCATATAATCTAATGTGTGTAGAAGATATCTAATTTCTGTGTTACTCTGAGTTTTGGGAATTATTTTGAAAGTCTAAACATTTATCTTTGATTATAGGAGACAACAAATCTGCCCCTGTATGGTCAGTGTTCCTCTGCTACATGTGATCAGATTACACAAACATACCGCCCAGCAGCAGACACAAGCAGAGGAAATGATTTATTTAACATGGGGCCATGCAAAGTCCTTCTTGGTCTACAGAGTGTCTGTTGTACCCTGTGTTTAACCATCTGCTCCCTCTTCTCCCCATCTGCTGCTCTCAGCATTGTTCCTGGTGTGAGAAATGCCTCCACATTGTTCTACGCTGCTGTGTCTGCCATATTGATCACAACCAAGAGGGAAGACAAAATACAGACATTTCCTTCCACAACCGTTTCTATACTTAGTGATATCAATTTTTCATTTTTACATTTAAGACATTATTATTATTATTATTATTAATAACAACAGAATAATATGATAAATATAACATTGTGTACCTCTAGTTTCACACTATGGCGGTTTCTTATCAGCCACATTTGCACAGGCACAGCATCCAATCATTTGAATGGGTTGCTGTACTTACAGAAACACAGGGACAAGGTCGCAGAGAAACTGCATAGTGCTGTGCAATTCCAAGCATGGGTAACGGCACTGCAATTTTCAGTCTTTGGGGGTGCCATTAGGATTAATGGCACCCCCACATCTGCTAAACATCAGTGCAATTTTGCTGCAGGTGCGGGTAGCCTTGCGATTACTAGCTTTCCCACACCTGCTCACATGTGAGCCTTAGCAAGTATCAAGGCTCAGTTCACACTATTGCGGGATGTGCAGCCCACATTTCCTGCACAAAAAAAGGTACTTGCACCTTCTTAAAAACGCAGCTGCAGGGAAACTCCGTGGTCTTTTTGACCATGCAATTTCCTTGTGGTTCCCACATCTGCAAGCTTGCTGCGGGCTAAGATGCATGGGGGTGCCATTCAGAATAAATGGCAGCCCCGTGCGTCTCATAAGAGTAGTGGTGTATTTAGGTTTTGTACTGCCCTAGGCAACACAAAAATCGGTGCCCCCCTCGCAGAGAGAGCCTGACATTGACCAACACCCCTGCCTCCCACCCCAGAGAGCCTTCCACTACCACTGTCCCCCATACACCAGCCACCTTCCCCCATGGCAAGAGAGAGAAAGACACTCACCTTCACAGCTCCGGACATCCTGGGAATGAGAGTCAGGCTGTGCATCCACTGTCATGAAAACCTCAGCCTGTGTCAGAACCCACAAGGTCCCCATGTCATGTGTGTCCCTTCTTCCGAGGGGCATTGCTGCCCCTCCACCCTGGAAAATGCCACACCAGGCAATTGCCTTGTTTTCCTTATGGTAAATACACCCCTGCATAAGAGCATCATGATTTGGCTACGGGTGTGGGAACAGATGCAATTCCTGCAACCTGTCAGCACAGTGTGAACCAGGGCTTAAAACATAAAAAGTGCCTGTAGTTCAGAAATACTTTCATGGCTGGTTCACACCATGCCCGCATCTGAATCACACAGGAACGCACTGTGTGATTCAAACCACAAGCAAAACACACTGTATTTGCGATCTGCAGTGGGTGTAAGTAAAAAGTTCACAACACTCTAAATGCAGGTCGCAAATGCAGTGCATTTTCTCACAGCGGATTGCGTCATACTTTTGTACCATGCAATCTGGTTACAGTGCAATTTAAAAACTAGTGCATGCACTACTTTTGGTGCAGTGCAGTGCGATTTCAGCCCATTCAAAATAAATGGGCTGAAGTTGCACCACACAGAACCACATAGGAATCACACAGAATTGCACATCACATTCCTGTGCAATTTAGATGTGGCATGGTGTGAACCGGCCATCGAGGTTTATTCAAACCATGGGTTGCATTCAGGTACATCGAGTTACAGTGCATTGTGGTACACTACGTAGGGCTCTGCTTTTATTTTTTAAAGGGCTGGCAGCACTTTTTATCATATGGGAAATTTGAGGTGACCCATTATTTATGAGTGTGCTTTGTGGTACCCTGCAGTGCATTGCCCATTATTGTAACAATGCATTGGGGTAGCATTCAGAATGAAATGCCCCACAGCACACCACACCACACCACAATGCAACATATGACTGCCTAAAAAAAGCGCAAAAGGCTAAAATAGAAGCAGCACTTATGATCAAGTGCTTTTCTATGAATTAAAGCGGAACTCCAGCTGAAAGTAACCAGATAAAAAATAAAAACAGAAAATAACAAATATTCTGCTTCAGTACAAAGATTTCCTCCACAGTACTTTTATTTCTGGCACTAGACATCAGTCTTATAACTAGCATAAATCAATCCACTTCCTCTGATCCCAGATCACACTGAATCTTGCCCAGCCTGTGACTGGACAGTGAAAGGAGAAGCAGTACAGTAATGAGCTCATCCATCTGTCACTTTTCTTTCGCTTTCTATCAGCATGCTTCTTGTCAGCAGATGAACTGATTTTCTCTTTTTACTGCTTCTTCCTCTCACACTCAGGAACTGCAAGATGCTATTATATGGGATTTCTATTGTGCCACCGGTTTGTCATCCTTATCCTTCCTTTACTACTTGAGTTAGTGGCCTATAACTCAGAAACATGATACACATATGATTGCTGTAGCTTAGTGAAAGGACAGCCCTGGTTACTGCACCTTTAAATATATGGCAGCAACAGTAGTTCCTGTACTGCTATACTGACCCTTAGCCCTGGTTCACACTGATGCGGTGCTGAATTTGCAGCATTTTCAGTGCGGATTCCGCATCGCATCAGAATTGCACCCCGTTCATGCAAACCGCTGTGGGTGTGTATGTTAACAACACCCCAAAAGCGATCCGCAAAATGTGGTGCTATGTGAAGAATCGGATCGCATAGGTGCGAATACCCATGCAATCTGATTCTAGTGCGGACCCAAAAAAGGGTCCTGCGCGTTTTTGGTGCGGGTGTGGTGCGAACAGAGCCATACAAAATGTATGGCTCCAATCGCACCGCACACAAATCGCATGTGATTTGCACAGGAATGCGGTGCGTTTCCTGTGCGAATCACATGAGATATATAGAGCTGCACGTATGTGAACCCAGGCACAACCTCCCTAGCGGTCTGAATATGTCCACATTTCTGTGCTCAAAGCGGTACATTTTTTTGCATGTAAATATGTATTTTTGTTATTGTAGGCCTGTAATTTTTAGGAATAACTCACTGAAATCTGACTGAACAAGAGTCTAGTAAACATCCCGGGTAGGATAAAATTTGAAACACGAAATCATAAATTATAATTGAATAAATAATCATAAACAATAATAATATAATAATAATAAATTTAATTCAATAATATAATCAAACCATAAACACTGAAATTTGAAATATAGCGCCAAGTTCGCACATCATTGAGCAAAGTCGCAATATCGTTTTCAGTGTCTGATGACGAATTTTCCCACAAATCATTATCACTCAATTCTGCAAGTAGTTCTAATTTACTATCGCTGTTCTCTAGCTGATCTAAAACCGATTTTGACATAAAGGGACGCTTTTTGGATGCCATGGACGTTTCTCAGTTTCCAGGCAGAAAGAACAGTCAAAATGCAGGCAGGGCACAGGACAAAGCACTCGGGACAAAATGTATGTGAAATGCTTTGATACAGTAATGTTTTACTATGTGATTTTAGTGTATTTAGTGAATGTCACTTTTTGTCATTTTCAAATTTCCCGCCGTTCTGTCCCCCGTACGTCCCGACGCTCGCAGGGGATGGAACCCAGATGACAGATGCCGGCATCCGCCGGATTACATTGGCAGGGACACTGCAGGAGGGACATCGCAGGAGTGCAGGACAAGGTAAAGGAAGAACAGATGCCGGAGCAGCGCCGCATGGTATTCCCGAGTGTAGCTCGGGGTTACCGCTTCTGGTACTGAAACTTTACCCCGAGCTACACTCGGGAATACTGTCAGGGAGGCTACGCTGGTCCAATCACAAACTAACATTTTAATATTGAAAAGTTACAGTAACTGGTCTGCCAATACACAATTTAAAAAACAAAAAAGTGTTCGTATATGACACTACAATTGTACATGTGTGTTACTTATATCTAATAAATTGAACTATGCCATGGCCAGGCATTGGTCATGTGTTCATTGCTAACGTAGAGCATTGTGGGTGCCATGGATAATTAGAATCCTGTGGGGAAGATTTACTAAAACTGGTGCAGTAAGTATCTGGTGCAGTTGTTTATGGTAGCCAATCATCTTCTAGCTTCAGCTTGTTCAATTAAGCTTTGACAATAAAACTTGGAAGCTGATTGGTTTTTCTGCAGAGCTGCACCAGATTTTGCACTCTCCGGTTTTAGTAAATAACCCCCAGTGTGTCACCAGTGGTAGGAGTGGGCTATTGCTAAGCCACAGTTATAGTATGCGCAGTCCTCATCCTTCTACACTGTAGAGCACATGTGTCAAACACAAGGCCTGTGGGCCGAATCTGGCCCTTCAGACCATTTCAGGTGGCCCTCGCACCTCCACTAGAGCTGTAGCAGGGAGAGTGGGGGATACTTGATTTCTGATGATGAGGGGGCTCTAGACATATGATGTAAGGGGGAGCTGGGTGCTCTGATTTTAATTATTATGAGAAGAATACAGTTCTATGCCAGCTGAAAACAAGTGTTGCAAACTAATAATAATAATAGTCTTGCAGATACAACCAGCCCTTTGAGGGCAACAATAATGGTGATGTGGCCCACAATGAAATAGACTTTGACACCCCTGCTGTAAAGAATTATATTATTGTATGATGTTAGTAAATTCCAGGCTGTGGCCCTCAGGTTTGGCTCACTAGCAAAGTACAAAAATTGGAAGAAATGTTGACAAGTCCTTTTTTTTAGGACATCTGTGTGCAGTCATGAGCTGAATAGTTATTACCCACATAGCAGTGGACATCTCCTTGTAGCACATGTGCTTCATTGTAAAATTTAAAGTAGATCTTAACCCTACCTACATGACCTTTAGTTTGCTAAAGCTCCATGTATCAAACAATTGCCATTAACCCCATAAAAAAAACTTGTTTTCATCTTTTTTTCATACTTTGTTGCATCTCCTGATCTCCTCCAACCTCTTTAAGGCTGCAATCACACTTGAGCTGAGTGACTTTGGTCATTTTACAGGCTGTGCAATACCATTGCCTAGAGCAGGTAAGTACATGTTTGTATTTTAAGAAAAAAATAAGTCTTAGTAATCCTTTAAACCTCTTCCTATCTACATACAGTATATGCACTTCAGCAAGGGCTACACATCATTGCTCTGGACCAGTTTCCCTGATAGTCACAACATTGGACCATGCCTAGGTAATGTGTGTTGACACAGCCACATGTAGTCTCTGCCAGGGACACATATCGCAGGATGACAACAAAGGGGAACAATTGGGGAATGGTTGTCACCACATCACAGGAAGTGACTAAAAGAAGGACCTTCATAACCGTCAATACATTTAGTGTTTGTTTTAGATTTACTTTACTGTTAAGGTGGAAGTAAAATGGTTTAGGTCAATCATTTTTTTTATTGTTTTTTTCCACATTTATAGATTTTTAAACTGACCAAGACAGGAAATGATGGGAAAACTTTCCAACTGGGACACAGACAAAAAAAATATTTTTTAAAAGGTAGGTAAGGGTTAAAATGTTGACAGTGTTTATAGTGCTGTCTGGGCCATCTTGTCCTGGTGACAACCACTCCCCCAATTTCTTATGCCGGAGTCACAGGTATAAGAAGTGAAGGAAAATCTCCCCAAAGGGGTCGCAAACAAAAAGAAAAAAATGATGGAAAGTTTAATTCCTTTCCACTCTATCCAAAACTGAAAACAGAATAAAATTGACTGGAGATAGGATCTAAGTCAGATTATTTAAACCCATTCAGTCATAATGACAACTCACTCAGCGTGCTCAGTGCCCCATTCCTTTATTACCCTAGAAACTGCCCTTTCTGGTGGACAGATCTGTCTCCAATGCACATGCAGCCTTTGGTGAAAAGGCACATAGCTGGGATACAATCATTGCTCTCCTGAGATATTAGCGGTGACATGGGGCATCTGCTGTTCTCACAGATATGTGCACTCAAAGAAACATATTTATTAAGTGATCATTACTAATGATCTGTTTTTAACATTTGCTGTTTTCAGATGGTGACACATTAATTTTATCAGGGATTTGGCTTTGTTCCTTTTGGACGATCTGCCACGCTCCTTCCTGCTTGCCCTCTTGTTCATCATTGCACACATACACTAGACATTCATTGCCCTGCAAATGACTATTTTAGACTGAAATCCTCATTTATATTCTCCCCATGTACCAGACGTCGGGAAAGTTTACAACTTCCACACATGTGCAAGGCAAATTCAATGGAAATCAAATGCAGGCAACTCTAGACTGGAGAATGAACCTATAGTTGTCTTCTTTTACTACATATGCCCCAAAACAAGTACAAATTACACAACTTTCTCCCAAGATTCCTTTCCTTAACCTATTCCTAACAATAAAGAGCACACTAACAATTTAAATGTAAGTCAATGCAAAAATCATATTTCTCTTAAAGTGCACCTATACTCACACTATAGACATTGAAATAACTAAATTTTTCTAGCAAGCAGTAACAGAGCTTTAGAAAGCTATCCATAACCTCTCTAGATGAAGGTTCTGTGGAGTGACGTGTACTCAAAAGTCTGATTTCAGGTTACAGCACTTGGTGTTTGTTTACATTAGAAGGCAGGCAGGCTGCTAAGTCCCTGCTGCCATAGAAAATAAGGGAAGAGTAGCTGTGATTTTAGTGCCACTGTTGTGCACTTTGAGGGTCCATTCTCACCAACAGTCAGGTGTTCACTTGCAAGGCACAGTGTCCAAATGCCAATCTCTTTGTAGTGTACACAACTGCAATGCAGTGATATGAACTGACACCATAGGAAACAAGAAAAATTGCCCTGTCATTGCATTGGGACGTCACTGGGCAGCACTGCTCAGTGCACCCCAATACAAATGGTGTGAATGGGTTCTAAAGGTTATTTGTTTCAGTGGTTCCTCCTGCTACAGTGGCCAGCAAGGGCTTATTTTAAATTATTTTATTGCTTGCTAAGAGTATGCTAACACTTTAATGTGTATAGTCTGTGGACATGTGCACTTATGAGACCAGTCTTTTTTAAGTTGTAACAATGAGCAGAGCTGCACCAGATTTTGCACTCTTCAGTTTTAGCTGTGCCTTCCTTACATGCTGTGCCAGAGACTCTGCCATCAAAGCACAAACAGCCCTGCATGAGCAGAAGACACTTCCTGGGAGCCCATCTTGGAGGATGGCTGAGGTGCTGCAGATAACCCAGGGGAAGGGGATCTCTCTGACCAGACCAGGCTGTGTACATCCTTAAGGGGACCTCTGGCTGACCACAATATTTACAAATGCGTATTAATATTACGCATCTGGTGAGTGCGTAATCTTAACACATTCCTGGCACATCACCAAATAATTGTTATAGTATGTGAAGCACTTACCTTAAGATCATTCTGGGCTGGATCTTCACATTATCATTTTATGGACATTTAATTGTCATTTATTTGATTTTGATATTATAGCACTGTCACGTGCTCACTATTATCACCATATTAGCACTTTATTGATATTGCTGAAATGATTTATTAGCACATTATTTGCACTTTGTCACTTTATGGTCTTATTTGATTATCAATTATTACTCAATTTTGCATGATTATTTACAAAAAAATTTATTTGCTTACATTTATATTGCATTTATATAGGCGCCGCACCTATATTTATCACAATGTTATCTGAACCTCTTTCACTTCCCTAATATTTTAACTGATAATTGTGCAGTGCTGCTTACATTCATGCATTGTCTGTAAAGGGCTGACAATGCTGTCAAATCAGTGGTGAATCTACCTAGTCGGAACACAGACGAAATAACCCTCCCATTCTATAACATAAAAAAGTGCTTTGGCTATACAGTAGAGATGTGCATGATTTACAAATTTGTTTTGTTTCAGATTCATTACAATGATTCATTTTTGGAGTTTGTTTCATATAATCTGATTCGTTTCAAATATTTGTTATAGAATAGAATAAAATAGAACAAATTCCTTTATTTGATTATAGTCCTTTATTTTCTGTTCTATTTGATTATTTTCTATTCTATTAAGCAGCCTAAGCAGGAACCATCATCTTATTTCACTTTTACACCTTACTGTATTTATTGCAATATGTTTCCATTTCAAATACATTTTCAAATTTGAATTTGAATTAATTTTCAAATTCAGTTTTATTTTCAAATTTAAATTCAAATTTAAAATTTAATCTGAATTACCAGTTGTAACTAAACACATTCCACATGTCTACTATAGAGTACATATACTGTATTCCATCTTGCACATTTTATGAAAAAATAAATCCAGCTGTCCTTTTAGCTCCTAGGATGAAGACTGATGCTTAGAGATAGTAGACATTACTACACCCTGATAAGAGCGAATATGGTAGGGTTTGGGTAGTTTTTAGGCAGAGCTTGCATTTAGGTGTTCTTTTATGAAACAGATCAGCGGTGATCCTAAGGATCATTGCTGATCTCAGATCATTAGTGGTTTGGGACACAGAGATGATCAGCGGAGAACACGTTCTCCGTTGATCATCTCAGCACACAGACTGCCGGTGTATGAAAGAGCGATGTCAGCCCTTCACTGGCGATCTGTGTTCTCCCTCCAGATTCTCCAGCCCAGAGCTGGAGAATTGGGGGAACCGCAAATGAAGCAGCGATAATTTACCACTGCTTAGTAAACGGTGTTTGACTGATCTCTTACTGTAATCTCACGAGATTGCAGTAAAAGCAGCCGTTTTCTACAGTTCAAAGCGTTTGTAGATCGCTTCTTTCTTCATTAGGAGAAGCCTATCTACACCGCTTCATAAAAAGGCATACAGAGGAGAACTCTCTGCTCTGAGAATGCTAAAGAACTGAGCAGGGGTCATTTACCACTGCATGATAAAAGGACAGCTGTATCTGAATGTCCTGGCAATTTTATTTTGGTTAATTTTTTTTTATTTTGCTAAAGCTCTAGTATACAAATTCATGGTCATTCTTTATATGGAAGATGTAAACCAGTACGATGGCATGCTCACATTTAGTCAATCAGATTTAGGACAACAATGGATTATAAATGGCCGTACAATATATATTCGGTGAGGTTTACTAGGTAAGGTGACAATGTGCATTACAAGCAGGCTGTACAATCTACTAAAGTTTTGCTGAATAATACAAAAATCTCAGTGTGTATGGTGATAGAAAACCAAACTCAGGTATCCTTTCATGAAACTGAGATCAGCGCCGATCCTGAGGATTGTTGCTGATCTCAGATCATTAGTGGTTTAGGAAACAGAGATGATCAGCAGAGAACATGTTCTCCACTGATCATCTCAGCACACAAACTGCCAGTGTATGAAGGAGCGATGTCAGCCCTTCACTGGCAATCTGTGTTCTTCTTCCAGATTCTCCACCCCAGAGGTGGAGAATCGGGGGAGCCGTAAATGAAGCAGAGGTAATTTACCGCTGCTTAGTAAATTGTGCGTTTGACTGATCTCTTACTGTAATCTCACTATATCTCACAAGATTACAGTAACAGCAGCCGTTTTCTAGTGTTCAAAGCATTTGTAGATCGCTTCTCTCCTCATTAGAAGTGATCTACACCGCTTCATAAAAAGGCATTCAGAGAAGAACTGATCCTCTGAGAATGCCAGAGATTTGAGCAGTGGTCATTTACCACTGCATGATAAAAGGACACTTCAGTCAGAAAACTCTGGATTAATGGGACAGATCTTCCTTAAATGTAAGAAAATGTGTTGTAATATTTTATTAAAAAGCCTCAGTAGAAGCTGGTTGGATTTTATACATATGCTTTGAATTCTGCATTGTTTTAAATCCTGCGCGTGCCAACATTGCATGCAATCAACGTCTGATAAACCTAAAGAATCTGGATGGTCATAAGAAGCCTATTATATGCAGCTAGCCTGGTGTTCTGAGGTCCCACTTGCTGGCTAAAGTAAAGCCTGATGATGGAAAATCCTGCCTATTAATAGTTATGACCTCCACAGTTTATTAAAAAAGGATCATGACTAATGAATAGACCTGTTTCAAAGATAATTTTCTGAGTGTACATATATTACAGTGCTGTGCAATTCAACTATGTACGAAAACATAGAAACATAGGAACTGGGGTGCACAAAAATGGCAGCAGGTGCTCTGGACTGAGGAGTAAAAATGTGAAATATAATTGTAGGAAGAGTCAGTTTGTTTGCTGAAGGCATGAAGAGCAGTGCAATAATGAGTATCTGCAGGCAATAGTGAAGGATGGCAGAGGTTCCTAGTTTCTGCAAATGGAGTTTGAGATTTAGTCAGAATTAATGGTGTCCTCAATGCTGAAAAATACATCCAGATAGTTATCCATCATGCCATACCATCAGGGAGGCATGTGATTGGCACCACTTTAATTCTGCAGTAGGATGACGGCCCCCAAGCACGCAGCCAATGTTATTAAGAACTATCTTCAGTGTAAAGAAGTACAATGAGTCCTGGAAGTGATGGTATGGTCCCCACAGAGCCCTGATCTCAACATCATGGAGTCTGTCTGGGATTACATGAAGAGACAGAGAGATTTGAGGCAACCTACATCCACAGAAGATCTAGGCTTAGTTCTCCAGGATGTTTGGAACAACCTACCTGCTGATTTCCTTCAAAAACTGTGTACAAGTGTACCTAGAGTAAATGAAGACTTGATGCTATTTTGAAAGCAAGTGTGGTCATACCAAATATTGATTTGATTTGGATTTCTCTTCTGTTCATTTACTTTCCATTTTGTTAATTGATAAAAATAAGCTATTAACACTTCTATTTCTGAAAGCATTCTTCATTTACAGCATTTTTTCACTCCTGCCTCAAACTTTTGCACAGTATATACATTATTGGTGGAGACAGTAATAAGTCATGAGAGTAATGCTGTGCTGTTTAGGCAGCCGCCATTTTTAGTCTGGACTTCCAAGCTCCATTCCATATGCCATTGTTTAGCAGTTTCCAATATAATGCCATACATTTACTGCATATGAACAGTTTATATTCCGGATTCATGTAAATAGTCTTATCAAATTGCATTATGTATTAATTGCTTGTTTCTTGTGAATGTATGCAGGGCAACTGGATTGCTTCTTACATCTGCAGGCTCGATGACTCCTCAACTTGTTTCACAATGTTGTATACGTTCACATTGATGTAAAAAAGCACATGCAGCATATATGTCAAATGTAGTAAATTTGCTAAATAAATGTAAAAGTTAAATATGTATATTTTGCAATATTAAATATTTGCAATATTTAAGACTAAAAGCTGTATTAAATTCAAAAGCAAACATTTATTATATTGCAGCTTATGAATACTTAGATGTGGCGGCTGCATTTCTTTTAAAGCTTTTTACAAAAAACACACCTCCTGTATTAGGCTAGGTTCACATCTAGCTGTTCCCTGTGTGCTGCATTAGTGCAGGCACAGCTGCCCATTCATTTAAATATTAATGATTAATAAAATATCAGCAGGAAAATAATAGTTGAAGAGAGAGGGAGACTAAGGTGTTCATTAGGGCTGATTAGAGCAAACTAAGGGTTAATGTAGGGTTAAACCGGGGGACATTTTATTTAATAAAAGAAAAAAAAAAAAGAACCTTTTTTTTTTACTTGTCATGTTGCTTTAAACCGATTCTGCACTGGCCTATAGCAGAAATACTGCTAAAGGGCAGCACGGGTAAGTAAAATCATGATTATATATGTGATTTTGCAGTACCGGGTAGGGGGTTTGCGCACACCTTACCCACGCGGCCATTCACAGCCCCGGATGTCAATCACTGGGTCCCAGCTGGTGATTACTCGCTGGCTCTCAGTGATTGCTAAGCATGTCCTATGGGGGGAGAGACCTGTGTATAAAGAACACACATCTCTCCCCTGTCAGCTCCTGCACACTGCTTTCTATGCATAGCAGAGCCATACAAAGCAGTGTGCTTACAGTGAAACACAAACACAGCCAACATAGTGAAACAGCACACAGTTAACCCTTTGATCATCCCAGATGTTAACCCCTTCCTGCCCAGTGTCATTAGTACAGTGTCAGTGCTTATTAGCACTGATCACTGTATTGGTGTCACTGGGGATGTCAGTGACACCAAGTCAGTTTCCCCCAGTGTCAGAATGCTCGCTGCAGTCCCGCGATAAGTCGCTGATCGCCACCATTACTAGTAAAAAAAAAAATTCCAGTATCTATACCACCATTTGTAAACGTTATAACTTTCACGTAAACCAATTAATTTACATGTATTGGCAATTTTTTGTAGCAAAGACATGAAGCAGAATACATTTTGATGTAAATTTATGACGAAATTTGATTTTTACATTTTTTTTACTGGACATGTTTAACCATTTTCCGACTGCACTATAGCCAAATGACAGCTACAGCGCAGTTGTCCAGTTCTGGGAGGCTGGGAGGGTGTCATATGATGTCCTCCAAGAACGCGCCCTCCCGCATGCCCCCGGGGGGCACGCACCCCGCTATCTCCGTGAACGCTGTGTCCTACAGACACAGCTGATCACGTGATGTGGTAAAAGGCCAATCACAGCAGCCTTTTACCATATGATCAGCTATGTCCAATGACACAGCAGATCACCGGTAAATGCAGTTGCCAGTTATCGGCTGCACTTTCCTCACGCTGTCACAGCGGGAAGAAAGTACTGCCAATAACCGGCAATTGTCAGAGGACGGATTGGCACCGATCATCAGGGAACTGATGATCAGTGCCCTGACGATCAGTGCCCAGCAGTGCCGCCCACAAGTGCCCAGCAGTGTCACCCACCTCTACCCATCAGTGCCCTAAGTGCCACCCACCTGGGCCCATCAGTGCCTGGTAGTGCCACCTACCTGTGCCCAGCAGTGCCACCCACCAGTGCCCAGCAGTGCCACCCACTAGTGCTACCCATCACTGCCGCCATTCAGTGCCCAGCAGTGCCGCCAGTCAGTACCGTCCATAAGTGCTGCCCATCAGTGCCACCTATCAGTGCCACCTATCAGTGGCCATCATTGTTGCATATCAGTGCAGCAGCATCAGTGCCGCCTCATCAGTGCCAGCTCATCGGTGCCACCTATCAGTGACCATCAGTGCTGCCTATCCATGCCACCTCATTAGTGTCACCAATCAGTGCTGCCTATCAGTGCAGCCTCATCAACGCACATCAGTGAAGGAGAAAAATTACCTGTTTGCAAAATTTTATAATAGAAACAAAATTTTTTGCTCTTTTTTTGTTTATAGCGCAAAAAATAAAACAGCCAACCGCGATTAAATACCAGCAAAA
This sequence comes from Staurois parvus, assembly GCF_062004578.1. Classification (NCBI taxonomy): domain Eukaryota; kingdom Metazoa; phylum Chordata; class Amphibia; order Anura; family Ranidae; genus Staurois; species Staurois parvus. The sequence continues at coordinate 5,549,456 of NW_028317922.1, forward strand.
TAAAGCTCTATTTGTGTGAAACAAATTATAAAAATGTAATATGGGTACAGTGTTGCATGACCGCGCAATTGTCATTCAAAGTGCGACAGTGTTGAAAGCTGAAAATTGGCCTGGGCAGGAAGGGGGTATAAGTGCATGGTAGGCAAGTGGTTAATAGCAAAAATTCAAAAATATTGTTTTTTTTCTCAAAATTGTCGGCCTTTTTTTGTTTATAGCACAAAAAATAAAAACCGCACAGGAGATCAAATACCACCAAAAGAAAGCTCTATTTGTGGGGACAAAAGAACGTAAATTTCATTTGAGTGCAGTGTTGCATGACCACACAATTGTCAGTTAATATAACGCAGTGTCGTATCATAAAAATATGATATATGATTTTGAGTTTGGGCAAGGATACAGGGGTCCCATGATCCCCTATTGCTCGCGGGCCCCATATGTTGTCAGTCCGCCCCTGGGCAAAGAAACTTAGTGTGCTACACACGCCCTGTGTACAATGATGACTTTTTATGGGCACGTGTAGCACACCCACAGTCTTAAACCAAAAATGTAATATATTAGAGCTTACCAATCATTAGATGTGATGGCTGCATCAGTTTTCTTTTTTTAGGCTTTTTTCCCATCTGTTTTCACCTGGTGATCTGACCAGTAACACACCTTCTGTAATAGAGTGCCCCCACTTTGGATGAAGGAGCATTGGGCCACCTTTGGACATTGTCAGTAAGGCAGGAGGATAGTGTTAGATGTATTAGCAGAATTAGATTAAAAAAATGAAGCCAAACTCCAGCTCATACTGCAGTACACAAGCAGTTACAACAACAATTTGAATAAATAAAAGCTGATCATTGTAAGCACCCCTGTCAGTGGTAAATGGTTTGCCTCAACACTCTAAACTGACATATGCTTTTTAACAAAAAAAATACAACAGACTTACAGGCTGGATCACTAGATGAAAATAAAGGAAAGAGAGCCTAAGAAAGAAAACGAATGCAGCCATCACATCTAAGAATTGGTAAGCTGCAATATAATAAATGCTCGCTTTTGACTTTAGCCTTCCTAGCGGTTTTCCCGAGTCTGGCTCGGGGTTAAACGTAGTTGTCAAAAGCGGTAACCTCAAGCCGGATTCGGGTCACCGGAATATACATACCTGATCCTGCAATCTGTGTCCTGGGTCCTGCAGCCTCCTCGAGCCATCCCCTCTGACCGTCCCGTCTCCTTCCCAGCTATCTCACGCTGATCTGTGTGATCAGCGTGAGATAGCTGCGCTGTGCCGTCGGGGGGGTCGGACTTGCGGGAGGCGGGAGTTTTAAAAATAGACCTATGTAAAAATAAATTGTTACTCTAGTGCAAACATTGTAACTTTACCTCAGATATATCCATAGTGCAGTTTTTCAGTTTCTGTGACTAAAAACGGTTTTGCACTCATGGCTTCCAAAAAGCATCTCGGTAGCGCCAAAGCAGTTTATGATGAGCTAGCAAACAGCGACAGTGAGGAGTTACTTGAATTGAGCGATAGCGACTCATGTGGAGATTTGTCTTCAGACACCAACAGTCAAGACAGTGGCAAATCTGAGACTGACGTGAGTGATCTGCGAACGTGGTGCACTATTGATTGTGGTACGCCAGCGCAGCCAAGATTTCCATTTACCGGCGCACCTGGTATGAAAGTCCACGTTGAAGGATAAAACCCAGGGGCGGACTGACCATTTGGAAACTCGGGCACTGCCCGAAGGCCCAGGGTCAGTAGGGGGCTCCATGAGATGCCCCTGGTACCTTTTTCATAGGCTTTTTTTGAGTTTGGGCAAGGACACAGGGGCTCCATCATCCTCTATTGCCCAGGGGCCCCATGAGTTGTCAGTCCGCCCCTGTTACAACCCCTTGTCGTACTTAGAATTGTTTCTTACCGATGAGGTTATTGAAGTTATCATGACGGAGACAAATAGCTACTCAGTGCAACAATTAGCTGCTCCATACAGCCGGTTTTCATGAAGCAGAAAGTGGGAACCTGTGACCAAAGAGGACATTTGGCTGTCTCTCGGCCTAATTATTCTACAAGGAGTGGTGGGGAAACCGCTGCAGAAGTGGCATTAGACCACAAACAAAATGCTTGCCACGCCGTTCTTTGGCACAGTCATGTCGGAGTAAGGCTTTTCACTTATCATGAAATTTTTGCACTTCACAAACAATGAGGATTTTGACGAAACAACTCATCCAACTCCCAAGCTAAAAAAAATTTGGGAAGTCTCCCAAATAATTGTCAGAAATTTCCAGCAGAGCTATGTGCCAGAGATAGATATTAGCATGGATGAAAGTCTAATGGCCTACAAAGAAAGGCTCAGCTGGATCCAATATATCGCATCCAAGAGAGCACGATTTGGTGTCAAATCCTACCTGCTGTGTGAATCCTCTACCGGCTACATATGGAACACAATTATTTACACCAGGAAAGGAACAAAATTTGATCCCAAGTACAGTAAATATAAAATGGCAACATCATCCATCCTGTCACTGATTGAGCCTCTGCTAAACCAAGGCTACTGTCTAACAAAGGACAATTTCTACACCTCGCCAGAACTTTATGAGGTTCTTCTGCAGCACAAAACGGATGCATATGGAACCGTTAGGGCTAACCGGCGCAAAATGCCATCGATCTTTGCAAAAAACAAACTGAAGCCTTGAGAAATAGTTGCCTGGCAGAAAGGCAAAATGATGGCACTGAGATGGCGGGACAAGAAGGATGTGTGCCTAATGAGTACCATTCAGAATGCCTCCACAGTGATGGTACAATCAAAAGGTGGGAAAAACATTCCGAAGCCGCAGGTAGTTATTGACTACAATAGCACCATGGGAGGTGTCGACAGAGCTGACCAAGCTATGACATTCTATCCAGCGATGAGAAAGCAGCAGAGGAAATATTACAAAAAGATTTTCCGGCATCTTCTGGAACAGTGCTTGTGGAATATCTATATTCTGTTCTGCAAAAACAGTGGCAAGCCTGTGGTTCATGCGGACTTTATCTGGAAAGTGGCGGAATCCATCTTCCACAAACACCAAACACCATCAGTGTCTGTGGGTAGATCCGGGCAACGTGCTGTGGGAGTTTTCAACCCAGAACGGCTGACTGGACGTCACTTTATAGACCACATTTCACCAACCCAAAAAAAAGCAGCACCTACACGGATGTGTGTGGTATGTTGCTCTCGGCGAGATGAGAGTGGAAAAAAAATCCGCAAGGAAACGAGGTTCCACTGTCCTGATTGCGATGTCGGACTTTGTGCAGTCCTGTGTTTCGAAATATACCACACCCGCAGGGGCGGACTGACCATTTGGAAACTCGGGCGCTACCCAAGGGCCAGGGGTCAGTAGGGGGCCCCATGAGATGACCCTGGTACCTTTTTCATAGGCTTTTTTGAGTTTGGGCAAGAACACAGGGGCCCCATGATCCCCTATTGCCTGGGGGCCCCATGAGTTGTCAGTCTGCCCCTGCACACCCGTGATGTTTTCTAGAATATGCAGTGTCTATATAATATTGTTTGGACAGAGTTCTGTGTGTTTGATTTGATTACATTATTTAATTTATTATTATTTTTATAATTATTTATTATATTATAATCTATGATTTTATGTATTAAACTTTATTGCACCCAGGATATCTACTAGACTCTTGTTTAAACAGATTTCAGTGAGTTATTCTTACGAATTACAGGCCTACAATAAAAAAGCAACATATTTCCATTGAAACCAATGTACTGCTTCGAGCACAGAAATACTGACATATCATTCCACTAGGGAGGTTAATACTGCTTTAATGTCATAATGATTTCCATTTTCCTCAGCTACTTGTATTTACACAATGTATTGTCATATATAAAACTAAAATAAAGAATCTGAAAACAGTTGTGTTGTACTTTAGTTATAGATCTACACACAGTCCAAAAACACTTAATTCATATAAATAACATAAAAATGTAGCAAAGTCAGCTGTTGGGTAATAATAAGCTTTACCAGAAATACTTACTGTATATATTATATTTAATTTGTAATAAGAGAGTGTAAATATTTTAAATGAATAGAAATGTTACATGAAGAGATCTGTAATAAATAGTGGGAGAAGAAGCCTTCTACAATGCAGGCTACATACATGGGGCTCCAGCCAGAAGCACTGGGTCTTTAGTACACCTAAAGGGGTGTGCACCTCAATGTGTTAAACAAAGCATATCTATAAGATACATATTGATACATAAGAAACGCTAGGACGGACAGCAGCATCACTCTCTGCTCCTACACCCAGTGTAACTGCAGGAGATGTAGGACATACACAGCGATAGTGAATATATATTAAGGAGACAGAGGTGAGCAGAGCGAGTCTGCCTATGGGTTACCCAAGTGTGCACTATGACAACTGAGGTGGTATGACTACCAGGGCCTCCACATTTGCAGAGAGCCCACAAGGGGACAATGTTTTTTCAGGACATTAGTATGTGGCTCCGGGTCAGGATCAGGCTTCAGAGCTGGTGACATGGTCCTCCCAGCACTCTCCTCACAGCTTATGGGCAGCTCAGGGCTGGCATCCTTGACCCTAGGAAGGGATTTCAGCAGATGGTTGAGAAGACGTGCACCAAGAGCTTGGTCCATCCAGTCACAGTTAAGAAGCAGGTTGTGGAGTTCATGCATACATTGGATGTATCCTGTACTGAATCTCTGCTGGGATTCCACACACTGAGAGCCTTCTCCTAAAAGAACACAGTACAGAGTATAAAATGAAAAATCACTCATCACCAGCATAAAAAGCAGTAGTTCAGAAGTCCAGACATGTTTCAATTTTGCATAGAATGGGCCAGAGTTTGATCTCCTTACTGGTTCATTGTTGGTTTCTTGACCCCTAGTTTGGTCATGACTCCTGAGGGATGAAAGTTCAGTGCTATGGAGATGCCACTAGAGTTGTGATTCCCTAAGTATGGGGCATACACCACTGATGGGAGTTGCCCTCAATATAGGGATGAGCATCACTATACAGAAATGCACTGCTGTTCAATTTACACAAACTATAGTCAATTACCAGTATTAGATACCAGAGGAAGCATGGGCCTCGATTAGTTCCTGTTGATGATTTGCAGAAGATAATGTCCTCAATAAATGCTGGCATTACAGCTGGGTGGGATATGTGCTGATTTTTACAGCATATAGGTGGTAATCAGACACTGTAAAGTATCTACTTTAAGGTGGGAAATTTTGTTGTTGCCTAAGTATTGTGAAAATTGCTCATTTGTTGCATATGCACTGTATGGAATGCCCATTTGTTGCCCATGTATTGTAAAGATTGCCTTTTTGTAGCCCATTTATTGTAAGGATTCCTTGTTTATTGTCCATGTATTGAAAGGACTGCTTGTTTGTTGCCTCTTTATTGTAGGGATTGCCTGTTTTTTTCCCCAAGTATTGTAATGACTGCCTGTTTGTTGCCCATGTATTTTAAAGATATAATGACGCATGTATATACACATACTCAAATTATACTACTTAATTGGAATAAGTTCAACACATTGGCGCTATCGCGCCTATTTTATATTTTTTATATAGATCTGAATCAGATTGTCTTTCAAATAGGTGTATTTCACACCGTTGTTGAACTTGTCTTCATTGACATTCATCTGTCAATTATAGGGCATTCTTGCCCTTCTATCCTGTGTCTTTGAGCTCCATTAAAATGGAAGACGGAGCCACGCACATGCGCCTTAGTTATTGCACACTGGCGCATACACAACCGCGTATGCGTCATTATGCTTATATATATGCGCCTATTCGCGTCATCACGCCAATGGTTCCATACCTCTGAAGATGTGCGTGCGCACGTAACGCGTAAGGAGGAGCCTGGACGTCAAGACGCTACGCCGCCGGAGCCACGTGGAGGCCCGGCGGCCATTATTCAGAGTGTCAGGGTTAGTTTGTCTTGCTGACACATCTTTATGATACCTGCCTACTTTGAATTGGATACTATAATTTTTAATAAAGCTGCTTTTTATAACCTACTACACTATGGGTGTCCTTCCCTAAAACTCCCCTGAGGAGCTTTTGCTTGCAGAATCCTGATCTTGGAATCCTACACCTTATTGGGGAGAGGAGGATCTGTTGCTGCATCCACAGAGGAGGGATCCACCATTCCTGTAACTGGACCAGCTTTATCCCCTTCTGGATTGAGGATCCATGAGCTCTAGATGCACACTGCGTTTATGTGTCTTGCTTCTGGTAAGTGCGTTTTTCAGCCGTTTCCACACGGATCACCAATTTTGAATCCTCATTTGTCACTGGACACGTCCAATACCAAGACTTTTCAGTGGACTTATATCTTTCTTAATATCACTACTTTTAGCGCTGCACTAATTTTATGTTATTTTACAGATTGCCTGTTTGTTTTCCACATAATGTCTAACAATTATCCATTTGTTCCCATGTTTTGTAGCAATTGCCTGTTCGATTTCTGCATATTTTCATGACTAAAATATTTTCTACCCAGGTATTGCTATAATTGCTTGTTTATAGTGCATATATTGTCAGTTTTTTGCCTACATATCATTGAGCCAGTGATGTTTCTTTAGAAGACTATTTTACTATAATTGAATCCTCTGCAAACCTGTCAATATTAACCACTTGCCGACCGCGCATAGCCGAATGACGGCTTCACCGCGGCCGGCCAGTTCTGAGTGGACGTCATATGACGTCCTCCCAGAACGCGCTCTCCTGCGCGCCCCAGGGGGCGCGCACCCGGCGATCTCCGTGATCGCTGTGTCCTACGGACACAGCTGATCACGAGATGTGGTGAAAGGCCGATCCCACCGGCATTTTACCACGTGATCAGCGGTGTCCAATGACACGCTGATCACAGGAAAATGCAAGTGCCGGTTCTCGGCTGCACTTTCCTCACGCTGTCAGATCGTGAGGAAAGTACTGCCGAGAACCGGCAGTTGTCAGAGCGGGGATCGGCACCGATCATCAGGGCACTGATGATCAGTGCCCTGATGATCGGTGCCCAGCAGTGACCCCCGCAAGTTCCGATCAGCTGTGCGCCCACTAGCCCCGCCCACCCATTCCCAGCAGTGCCCCCACCTGTGCCCAGCAGTGCCCCACCTGTGCCACTCTGCAGTGCCACCTACCTGTGCCCAGCAGTGCCACCTACATGTGCCCAGCAGTGCCACCCACCTGTGCCCACCCACCTGTGCCCACCAGCGCCACCCACCTGTGCCCACCAGTGCCACCCACCTGTGCCCACCCACCAGTGCTGTCCACCAGTGCCACCCACCAGTGCTGCCAGTCAGTGCCACCAGTCAGTGCCCAGGGGTTGTGCCAGTCAGTGCCGCCAGTCAGTGCCCAGAAGTGATGCCAGTCAGTGCCGTCTATCAGTACCCATCATCAGTGTCACCTATCAGTGCCGCCTATCAGTGCTGCATATCAGTGCCGCCTATCCGTGACCCCTAATTAGTGCTGTCTATCAGTGCTGCCTATCCGTGCCACCTCATTAGTACTGCCTATCAGTGCCCTTTAGTGCTGCCTATCAGTGCCCATCAGTGCCGCCTATCAGTGCCCATCAGTGCCGCCTCATCAACGCAAATCAGTGAAGGAGAAAAAATACCTGTTTGAAAAATTTTATAAAAGAAACAAATAAACTTTTTTTTTTTTTTCAAATTTTTTGCACTTTTTTTAATTTATAGCGCAAAAAGTAAAGTGCCCAGTGGCGATTAAATACCACCAAAAGAAAGCTCTATTTGTGAGAAAAAAATGATCAAAATTTCATATGGGTACAATGTTGCATGACCGCGCAATTGTCAATCAAAGTGCGGCAGCGCTGAAAGCTGAAAATTGGCCTGGTAAGGAAGGGGGTATAAGTGCCTGGTAGGCAAGTGGTTAATTCAACCCCATAAAAACTGCAATATTTTGCCCCGCACACATAATCAACCCTTTAAATTTGCTGCTTCTATCCACCTAATGAATATTGCTCTCTACAACTGAAGCTACACCTGACACCCCTATCTCCCTCAGAGACTTCTTTAAAGGGTTTGACTAAAGTTGAATAATACCCTTACTATAAGTGAAGGCCATTTACGTACCTTGTGAAGCCTGACTGGAAAACTCCCAGGACATTGCTAAGTGAGGCCCAGTTATTACTCTTTACCTTCCTCATCACAGGAGTAGGCTCACAAATGCTGAGCTCAGAGCTACTACATCAGAGGCGAGAAAGCAAATATGAGGTGGTTTGCATCAGAGAAAGAGCTCTCTGCTGTGATGGTGAAGGGGAGTGTTAACACTAAGCTTCTCTTAGCAACGTCCTAGACGTTTTTCAAGTCATGCTTCATGACGTGTGTAAATGGCCTACACCTATAGCAAGGGCATTCATCAAACCTGCACAGTTTGTTATCTACAGATGTTCCTTATCTGCATAGACAGTTTTTTTGTAAAAGTGAACTAACCCTTTAAAGTGTAACTCCACTTTTGAAAGAAACAAAGAGAAAAACAAATATTCTGCTCTGGGTGATCTGTATACTTGCAGGGATTTTAACACTCTTTGTTCCAGAGTCCTACCTCTTGTTATTCTGAAAAAAAAGAGATGGATGTTTGTCTGTGTCCATGTGTAGAGTGAATGAGAATGCTAGTGGTTCCTAATTATCAATTATGCACTTGCAGGGCTTTAATGAGAAAAATTGCAGGGTCTGCATCCCTTTACCCCTGGTTCACATATGTGCATGTCCTGTGCCCTGCGATTCACAGGGAAGAAGTCCCTGCTCTACTTGGGAAATCACAGCCAGCACAAGAACTGAGGTTTCTAGTACAGTTGCGATTTCCAGTGCGGGCAGCATGCCATTAGAATTAATGACACCTGCCTGAGAGTCCCGCATTCCTCTGTGCGGGTGGTGCGGCTACAGGTATGGGTGCGGGTCCCGCAGCGGCACCACAGATGTGAACCAAGGGTCAGAAAGTATTTCCCTTCAAGAGTATCTCACCAAAAATGTCATTTTTTTTCAGGGAATGCCTGAAATCTGATTTGTATCTTAGTGCAGACTTCTAGGAAAATCAGAAAATTGCAGAGCTGCTGATTGAAAAGGAAAGGTAATTTTTAATAACATTCAATTACAATATGACTTGTGCTGCAATTGTATATGCCATATTATCTTTTTTATTTGCTATTTTGTTCCCACAAAAATGGAGTTACCCTTTAAGTTTCCCAGGTCTGGTTTATGATTGTACACAGAGGAACAAAGTCTAGGAATACCTTCTGTAGAGCAATAGTGACATTGAAATGTTGACACCTAGTGGAGCAAGACTCCATTGCACATATGAAATGTGAATGTGACTTTATGTGCCCCATTAGCACAATTCACGCTATGCAATACCAAGAGTGGAATGCGGCAATTCATACTACACAGAAGAGGAAATGTTTGAATTGTCCTTCCTGCCTGCAGGAGGATGTAACTGTGTATAGGACAGAGGAAAGAACATGATTATGAACACCATCACTTTGGTCTAGCCACTGGTAGCTGATTTTAGAGCTGTCTTTAGTTGTTGCAGAGCTCCCTCTAGGGACAGAAAAGAAAAATGCTGAATACTCATGACTAGCCTCTCACCTGAGCTTCTGCTCCTCTGAATGTTTTCCAGATGTCTCACTGTCATCTCCAGAATGTCTGCTTTCTCCAACTTGGACTGCTGAAAAGACAATGCACAGTAGAGGCAATGTCAGTCTTGGTCACTTGATAAACTCCCATGGCTTTAAGTACCATCTCTATGCTGATGACACACAAATCTATCTTTCTACTCCTCACCTCACCCTCTCAGTCTCCTCTCGCATTACTAACCTACTAAGTGACATATCGGCATGGGTGTCACTCCACTTCCTCAAACTCAATCTTTCCAAAACTGAGCTCTTAGTATTCCCTCCAGTCCGTGCCCCCTCCCCTGACTTCTCCATCAAGATCAATAATACAACCATCAGTTCCTTCCTTCATGCCAGGGTACTAGGTGTAATCCTAGACTCCCATCTGTCCTTTCAGCCCCAAATCCAATCACTGTCCAAATCTTGCAGACTTCACCTCCGCAACATCTCCAAGATACGACTGTTCCTAACCTCGGAAACTACTAAGCAACTTATTCACTCCCTGGTTATCTCTCACCTTGACTATTGTAACTCCCTCCTCATTGGCCTACCTCATCGCAGGCTATCCCCTCTTCAGTCTATCATGAATGCTGCTGCCAAACTTATCCACCTTACTAACCGTTCCATATCTGACACCCCTCTCTGCCAATCTCTCCACTGACTTCTCATTGCCCAATGAATAAAATTCAAAACATTAACAATAACATATAAAGCCATTTATAACTCTGCCCTGAATTACATCACCAATCTTGTCTCCAAATATCACCCAAACCGTACTCTCCGCTCCTCGCATGACCTCCTGCTCTCTAGCTCCCTTGTCTCCTCCTCCCATGCTCATCTCCAGAACTTCTCCAGAGCTTCCCCCATCCTCTGGAACTCTCTATCCCACTTTATCAGATTATCGCCTACTCTGCTCACTAGGCGATCTCTGAAAACCTATCTCTTCAGGGAAGCCTATCCTGCCCTCAGCTAATAATGGAATCTTCTACTACTCTTACCAGTCCATCCCCCACAGTTACTACCTTTTGTACCACTAGCCCCTCCCTCTTAGATTGTAAGCTCCAAGAAGCAGGGCCCTCCTAACCCTCTTGTATTGAACTGTATTGTTGCTGTATTGTTTCCTGTTATATTGTAAAGCGCTGAGCAAATTGTTGGCACTATATAAATCTTGTATAATAATAATAATTTTGTTACTGGTTCAAAGCACCATAGGACTAGGCTATGGATAACCTACCATGGAGGGTCATGCACTCTGTACAGTATTTAAAAGCGAAGTTAAAATAGTTTAAAGTATGTCTTAATTAACAATGTACTAGCACATTGTTATTTCTAAACTCAACATGGCATACAGTTGGGATGATTTAGTGAAGGAGCAGATTTTTTCCTCTTTTTAAAGGTGATCTGTGTTCATTTCAATCATCCAAATGTGTATTTTTTATTTCCCTTGCACATAATTGGGTATTCACGTTTGACACAGCTTCATCTTATTTACTTTGCTCAAGCTTAATGCCTAATTAGTCCCTCTTTCAGTTTAATCCTATGTCATCTGGAACACACACTCTCTTCAGGGCTGCTGTAAACATTAAGGTTTCATTCACAAGGGTGGGTGCATATAGCCACTGTTGAGAATCAGAGGTTCTTGCCGTTGGAGAAACTGTCTGCATGCAGTGTGTGTGAACAGCTGCAGCCAGTATCCTGTACAAATCAATGGCTAGCATTGCCACTGTACACAGCACTAACCATATGTAACAGCACTTCTGATCAGTTACATATGGTTAGGTACTCTGACCAGCCCTGGACACACACAGTTTGCATCCAGGGACAGTGCTTCTGGCTGCAGGTAATCATCCAGTTTGTATGCCACCATAGCGAAGAGCACTACTGGGTCTAGCAGTGTAAATTGGCCTAGAGGCGGTGTTTATCAGCATACAAATGCAGCTGCCTATTCACCCATCTGATTGAGGCCTAAAAGTAAGATCAAAGAGATGTTTATTTAGTTGAGATGAATGATACAGCCATGTGAAAATGTAAGTACACCCCATTGAAACGGTTGCATTTTTTTAACATATATGAACAAACAAACATTGTATCTTTATTTAAACAGAACCTATGGATAAAGAGGATATACTTGAATTGAATGCTAAGTTCACTTTAAAAAAAATAATTCACATTTTTTTCAGGTAAAAACAATATGCATTTATTATTATTTTCTTAGAAGCCTGCAGAGTGTTGAACCTACGATCACCAGATAATGGGTGCAATGTCAGGCTCCTGCAGACTTGCATAGCTGTCAGCCAGTACCTCCCATATGGGCAGACAGTTACTGAAGTCCAGGAAGAATCAATGAACTATGGGGGCACTGACCAGGAACCTCAGGAGTTCATTGAGAACCACATGCTGTCTGCCACTGTGGCAGACGGTACTTGTAGTTCATTCATTCTCAGAACTATGAATGAATGACACAGCCACGCCGTTTTTGAATTGTGACAGTGGTCACAGGGAGGAGGGATTGGGGATGTTCGGGGCAGGTCTGGAGCAGGTTACACATTACACCCTAAATATGGTTGTAATTTGTAACATGCTCCAGAATGTGAATTTATCCTTTAAACATTTCCTTTTCAATCATCTATTCCATAAAAATATCAATAGATGTAATGTTGTACTGTGAAAAAAAGTAAGTACATCCTTGGCATCAGAAATTACTTTTTGGAGGTGTTTTGCATAACAGCCTGCCAGTCTCTGTTTTTGATATGATGACATTTTTCCAACAGTATCTATGGGATGTACTTTTTGACATGACTGTATCCTTCACTTCTGTATGAGGACAGTTAAAACATGAAAAAAAACAAATGATGTACTGATCGATTGATTTTATTAATTTATTAATAGCAAAGCTATTAATCAAAGTGGCTCTGCCAGAATGTGAGACCTTTCTACAGTAAAACCAGCAAACCACTTCTAACAGTGATTAACATAACCACTGTAATAAAAAAATCACTTCAAAAATGTGTGTAGAATAAGTAATTATTTCTATATGTGAACAGTGTATTTAACAAATATGTTTTAATAAAAAAAAACTGGTGTGTTTCTGAATATTTGAATATTTGCCTGACTGCTATGGAAGAGAGCTCCTACTGTGCTTCCCTAAAAATAGACTCAAACACTATATTGCCAAAAGTATTGGGACAGCCCTCCAAATCATTGTATTTAAGTGTTCCAATCGCCTCCATGGCCACAGGTGTATAAAATCCAGCACCTAGGCATGCAGACTGCTTCTACAAACATTTGTGAATGAATGGGTCGCTCTCAGGAGCTCAGTGAATTCAAACGTGATACCGTGATAGGTTGCCACCTGTGCAATAAGTCCATCCGTAAAAATTTCCTTGCTACTAATTTTTCCATGGTCAACTGTTAGTGGTATTATTACAAAGTGGAAGAATTACAGCAGTGCATAGAGAGCTTCATGGGATGGGTTTCCATGGCTGAGCAGCTGCATCCAAGCCTTAAATCACCAAATGCAATGCACAGCGTCGACACATGCCGCCACTGGACTCTAGAGCAATGGAGTCATGTTCTCTGGAGTGACAAATCACGCTTCTCTGTCTGGCAATCCGATGACGTGTCTGGGTTTCGCAGTTACCAGAATGGTACTTGCCTGACTACATTGTGCCAAGTGTAAAGTTTGGTGGAAGGGGGATTATGGTGTGAGGTTGTTTTTCAGGGGTTGGGCTTGGCTCCTTAATTCCAGTGAAGGGAACTCTTAAGGTGTCAGCATACCAAGACATTTTGGACAATTTCATGCTCCCAACTTTGTGGGAAGAGTTTGGTGATGGCCCCTCCTGTTCCAACATGACTCTGCACCAATGAACAAAGCAAGGTCCATAAAGACATGCATGAGCAAGTTTGGGGTGGAGGAACTTGACTGGTCTGCACAGAGTCCTGACCTCAACCCGACAGAATGCCTTTGGGATGAATTAGAGCGGAGACTGAGAGCCAGGCCTTCTCAGTGCCTGACTTCACAAATGTGCTTCTGGAAGAATGGTCAAACATTCCCATAGACACATTCCTAAACCTTATAAGCAGCCTTCCCAGAAGAGTTGAAGCTGTTATAGCTACTATGGGTGGGCCAACTCAATATTGAACCCTACGGACTAAGACTGAGAAGCCATTAACGTTGATGTGCGTGGAAAGGCAGGCATCCCAATATTTTTGCCAATACAGTGTATATGCGAAGAACACAGGACTCCTGTGGTACATTTATAATGACAACAGATTGCCAATTTACTGCTTATTATCCATACCTGGACAATGAGCCTCATAGCCCCGGGTCACATCAAGAACTGTACTGATCATGTGTGCAAACTTAAAACATGACTTTTCTATGACAGCAGTGTATATGGCTGTAAGCTGAAAATGATGTTCACTGATTCTTCTTCAAACTGAAATTCCAGCCAAAATCTATTTTCAGATTGGGATAAAGTGGGTAAGAGTTAGAACATTTGTCAGGTTTTTATTGCTGTCTGTGTCCCTTCTGAATAGAAACAAAAGTCACAAAATTATATAAACATATTGGAATCTTGCCAACAGGAATACAAGCAAGGATATAAACTTGACAGAGGGTCTAACCCACTGTACTAAAAAATGCTTTTATTGTACTGTCTGTTCACACTGAAGAGATTCCCCTCATTTCCTTATCAGTGACTATACAGCAGGTGAATTGAATTCTCCCTACCTGGCAGAGATGCAAACACTTCTTTATTTTACCCAACACCAACCGTCATTTATTCTGCAGTAGAAGAGGGCTTGAATGTGCTTGCACATTTCTTGCAGAATACATGCAGATTTTTTTTTTGATTAGACCTTTCCTAAATCTGGCCCAATGTCTAGAGTATAAAAACTTGTGGAAATTGACCTTTTTATTGGTTAAAAATGATTACATTCTAGGGGCATTACTTTCTAAAATGAGACACAGTGGGGAAGATTTACTAACACTAGAGGTCACAGAATTTGGTGCAGCTGTGCATGGTAACCAGTGAACTTCTAGGTTTTATTGTTGAAGCTTAATTAAACGAGCTGAAGTTAGAAGCTGATTGGTTACCATGCACAGCTGCACCAGATTCTGTGTGTTCCAGTTTTAGTAAAAATCCCCCGCAATGTCTAGGGTAGCACAATTCTAATTACAGATGTGCAGCAAGGTACTACAGTGGTTAGCACTCTTGCTGTACATTGCTGAGGTCTTTGGTTTATTTACAGCTAGGGTCATGTTGGAAGTTTGTATGTTTTTTCCATGCATTTGTATGGCTGCCAATAGTTGCTCCAGCTTTTATGCGTATTATTGTCCATGTTTCATTGCAAGTGTCTCTTGTGACGACTGATTTGAATGGTGGTTCACTCCCTTTGTGTAATATGCTGGCAATGTAAAAATAGGAATATAGTAAATACACAAAATCATACAGTATGTATTAGATGCATTAGTAGTACATGTATAGAATCCTGCACAAAATGCTTCCCAAAATACTTACATCAAGATGGAATGCCTGGATTACAGTTTCTTTCAGTTGTTCCAGGCAGGAATTGATTCTCTCTCTTCTCTTACGCTCTATAAGTGGCTTTCTGAGCTGTGAAGAGGATGATAAAGAGTGGTCATGTGAACATTTCAAAGATTCAAGGAAAATGGGTAGACTGTACACTTATCTGCATACTGCTTCATTCTGTACACTGTGCTGTACATTCTATATGCTAAGGATTTCATCCTTTACACTGTTATGTACATTCTATACTTTACATGGCTCCACTCTATGTACTGTACATTGATTATTCCACTCTATACACCATAATATACATCCTATATCCACACTGCTCAAATCTTTACACTGTGCTGGATATTGTATACTCAACTCTGAACACTGTTTTGCAGTCTATAGTCCCCAATGCTCCACGTTATACACTGTGCTGTACACTCTATATTCTGCTGTGTACACTGTGTTGTACATTCCATACTTTATATACTCTGCTGTACATTATAGACCAAAATGTTATATTGCATACATTCTACTGCAGAGTTGTCCCTAGGGTTGGTGTCACCCGGTGCGGTAACACTTGGTGACACCCCCTCCGACGATCCCCGCAGAATGGATCGGATTGAGCATAATGGATCGGACTCTGATCCATTATGCTCAATCCTCAGACCCAATCCATCGTGCGGGGATCGTCGGCCTTCTTTACAACTTACCTTTTCTTGGAGCGGGTCCGGTGTCACCCCGTATAGATTGCATGCCGACGATCCCCGCAGGATTGTAGGCATGCAACCTATACGGGGTGACACCGGACCCGCTCCAAGAAACGGTAAGTTGTAAAGAAAGCCGATGATCCCCGCAGGATGGATCACGTACATCCTGCGGGGATCGTCTGCTTGCTTTACAACTTACCTTTTTGTGGAGCGGGTCCGGTGTCACCCCGTGCGGTCGGTGTCAACCGGTCCGGACTGCACCCCCCGCACCTGCCTAAGGACGCCGCTGTTCTACTGTATAGTACAGTGCCTGCCACTGTCTGTTTGCCCCCCTCAGACTTATCAGACACCCATATGTCACAGACTATTCAGTGCCCAAGCATCATTGGTTTATGCACCAAGTCTCTGGAATCCACAATGAAATGGTCACAGAATACCTTAGCTCTATAAGTTGCATGTTGAAGGCAATCCTTCTGGGCCCTTTTACACCATAAGACACTGTAGCACTGGCTTTAAAGTGGTATTAAACCCCAAAGCAAAATTGCAGCTTACCAATCATTAGATGTGGTGGCTGCATTTATTTTCTTTTTAATTTCCTTTATTTTCACCTGGTGATCTGGCCAGTAACCAACTTCCTGTCTTAAAGTGGTTGTAAAGGCTCTAGGTTTATTACCTTCTTGCAATCTATAGATGAAATTAAAAACTCTTCTGTGTGCAGCAACATCCCCAGCCCCCCTAATACTTACCTGAGTCCCATCTCAATCCAGCGATGTGCATGAGATCAGCGGCTCTCTGGGGATTCTTCCACCCCATTGGCTCTTGCTACTGTCAATCACAGCCAGTGACCCAATGAGGAGAGTACAGGGACAGGGACAAGCAAAGGCGGATGGACAACTCATGGGGCTCCCGGGCTATAGGGGATCATGGGGTCCCTGTGTCTTGTCCAAACTCAAAAAAGCCTATGAAAAAGGTACCAAGGGCATCTCATGGGGCCCCCTACTGACCCCGGGCAGTGCCCAAGTTTCCAAATGGTCAGTCCGCCCCTGGGGGGCAAGCCACTCTATTGTGTGAATGGACACACAGAGCAGCGGCTCAGAGCGAGCCTCCTCAGATGCCCCTATAGCAAGTTGCTTGCTCTGGAGGCACTCGGCAGGAGGGAGGGTGCAGAAGCACTTTTTGCTCTATAAAAAGAAAAGCTTGACAATTTTGAGCAAAAAACAATATTTTTGACTTTTTGCTATTAAACATGTCCAGTAAAAAAAAATTAAAAAATCAAATTTCGTCATAAATTTAGGCCAAAATGTATTCTGCTACATGTATTTGCTAAAAAAAAATACCAATACGTGTAAATGAATTGGTTTACATGAAAGTTATAGCATCTACAAATGGCGGTATATATAATGTTTTTTTTTTAAATTTTACTAGTAATGGCGGTGATCAGCGACTTACAGCGGGACTGCGGTGGACATTCTGACACAGGGGGGAAATGACTTGGTGTCACTGACATCCCCAGTGACACCAATACAGTGATCAGTGCTAAAAAAAAAAGCACTCACACTGTACTAATGGCACTAGGCAAGAAGGGGTTAACATGAGGGGCGATCAAAGGGTTAAATGTGTGCTGGGAGTGTTTTACTAGGGGGCGGTGTCAATGTGCTTCACTGTAATCACACTGCTTTGGATGGCTGTGCTGTCCAAAAGCCATCCAAAGCAGTGTGCCCAAGCCGACAGAGAGGAGGACTGTTAGTAAACAAAACAGTTCTCCTCCCTGTTGGAGATCCTCGGAAATCGGGACCCGGTGATTGACAGCCGTGGCCGTGAATGGCAGTGCGGGTAGGGTGCGTGCACGCCCCCTACCCAGAAATGTAAAATCACGTACATATATGTGATTTTGCGCACTCGTGCCGCCCTGTAGCAGTATTTCTGCTATAAGATGGACGGAAGCAGTTAATATCACTTTAAGGTGTTTCTACTCTGGATAGAGGAGCAATGGAGACACCTTTGGACAGCAGCACTGTCAGACTGGGAAGAGGGACTAGCAGATTTGTTTTCTTTTAGGGATAAAAATTTGACTATTATAAGCACCCCTGTCAATGTTAACAATTTGTCTCAAACCTGTTACCATTCTTTTTCTGGACAGCTTGATCTGTTAGAGGAAATAACAGACTTACTGGTCAGATCAACAGGTAAAAAAAAAGGAAAAAAAAAAATAAATATACATAATGTCCCATTTACATATTGTTTTGCAACTACATCCATACACCTGTGTGAGGAGTAGCAGGAAGTGCATATGGAAGACAATTACAGAAAACCAAGGTTCAGTTCAGCACAGGGTGGATGTTATATCTGGAAACCTTTCATTCTGCATTTCATTCATACACTCAGTGCAATGCCTGGCACAATCCAAATAAGACATCATGTATAAAGTAAACCCCAGCCAAGTACACTTTACTACAAACAGATGTGCATATAAAAGTGCTCTAATGTACAGTGCATGTATCCTTACACTGACCTCATGTAGCAAAATGTCAGTACCAAGATCTGTTGTTGTTTCCCAACAGCCACAAATTAAATTGACTATAATTGCCATTTTGTGTAATTAATGATTTCTTGTATCATGCAGCTCTTTTGAAAAAGCTGAACAGTTGTTGACATCACTGACCTGTATAATAATTAGAAGATTTGGCCAAATCTGGTAGAATGCTCAGTCTGAACAAGTCTCTGTTTATTATTGCATACATAACAAATTAAAGGAAGTAAATGATCATTTACTTATTCCAAACTGCACTAGAAAAATGACAGCTGGAATCTGATTGGTTGCTTTCCTCAGTTGCAGACCAGCCTCCCTGTCTCATACTGCTGTCACTTCATTCAGTAGCACAGACACTGGGATGACTGTCACCTCTCACGTGTGTGCTCTCACTGGTATTCCACATGGGAATCTGCAAACATTTCATGTGATTTGGTACAGGTCAGGGTTTCTGCTCATCCAGGGGCCTTTATCTATTATAACCTATAATAACTGATCCCAAGACATGTCAGAAGTGGTATCTGTGGAGGGGGATAAACTCCCAGCAGCACTGCTAGACAACGGTCACCAACCCAATTACGTTTTAGCATGCAGGAATCTTTTTTTTTAGTCATGTAATTGTAATTCTCAAATCTCATCTGTCAATAACTATCACTTTTTTAAATAAAGTATCCTTATTCAAAATCAAATAAAAAATTAAATAAAAAATCCTTATTCCATAGTGTTAACTCTTTGAATTGAGTATTAAGTATAGACACCCATAGGGACCAATCAGAAATCAGCTTTCAGCAGCTTTGACTGAAGACAGTACATGAAAATTCTCTACCTTCTAAGCACTTTGAATCCCCATGGAGTGCTATAGAACTACATAGTACATTAAATTACTGTGCACCTGAATTGTGAAGATATCTGGGGATGAGATATGCCTGATCATATCAAGCCATGGAGAGCCTCTCTTACCTTCCTTTCCTGTTTGGCCATGGATGGTTTCTGGGGGTCCTTGGCTCCTGCAGACATTGCAATGTGTTGATGTTCAGCAGTGACTGCACTGTGCCTCTCTATCCTCACACTGCCTGAGCTCTGATTGCTGTGCCTCTTCAACACTTTCCCGCTCTAGCATTTTATACAAGACTCTATTAGCATGTGAATTGCTCCCTCTTCTCCTTCTCTATTGAACGGTTCCAGGCACAGATGTCCAGATCAGAGTCTTTTGTTAAGCTCACCCCCCTCCCCAAAATACCCATGTTACAATGTAACCCCATCACATCCAGGAATGTGCTAATTATATATCAGTGTCATGACAGATGAAATTTGAAATAAAAAGTGTGTGGCACTTACAGTTTAGCCATGGGAGACACAGACAGATACACATTCAGGAGAGAAACCACAATCTTACCTCCTGCGTCTGTCCACAGGTACCAATCTCACTTGCACTATTGTAACCCAAGTACAAGGTGGTATCAAAAAGTTTCGAGACTAGCTCTGTTTACAAGAAAGTACATTATTTATCCACAATTACACACTATCATCTTCAAAATAGTCCCCTTGCACAGCAATACAGTGCTCCCAGGGTTCCTGCCACTTCTGGAATGTGTCCTGGAAGTCTTCTTTTCAAAGCATGTCAAGCACCTTCTGTTATTCAAGCTGAATCTCTGCAATGTTATCAAAAAGGCGACCTTTGAGCTGGATCTGGAAGAGGGCAAAGTCCATAGAAACCAAATCTGGCAAGTAGGGAGGGTGCGGAAGTCAGACCATTGCAGCCTGGGGATGAACTTGGCAGCAACATGGTGAATGTTCAAATTGCACATGAGGATTACCTGGACTGTTCAGTATGACACATCGACAACGGCAGCAATGTTGTGGATTGTTCTCAATCATCATGGTCGTTGAAGTTCATCCTGATCTCTCGTCTTTTAGTGATGTTCTTCCACTGTTGAAGTGTGGGTGCCACTTAAAACACCTCTAATGACAAACATGTCATACTTACCTGCTCTGTGCAATGGTTTTGCACAGAGAATCCCCAGTTCTCCTCTCAGGTCCCCTGCCAGTGCTCTTGGGTCCTCCCCCCTTCTGAGTGTCCCAATAGCAAGCCACTTGCTATATGGGCACTCATGTGGGCTTGATCCTGAGCCCTGCTGTGTGTGTTCATTGACATGTGATTGACAGCAGCAAGAGCTAATGGCTCACTTGGCCAGTGAGTAGAGAGGAAGCCAAGAGAGTCGCTGCTCTCATGCACATTCCTGGATTGAGTTGGGGCTCAGGTTAAGTTTAAGGTGGGCTGGGGGAAGCTGCATACAGAAGGTTTTTTTTTACCTTTATGCAAAGATTATGTTAAGGTAAAACAACATTCAGCCTTTACAACCACTTTAAATAAGAATTTCATTCTTGTTAACAAAAAAATTTAAATTCCGCAGTTACAAATATTGTAGCTGCTAAATTTTAAGAAACAAAAACTTACCAGCCCATATATTCCACCGCTGTCTTCCCCAATGTTGACTGTTTGTAGGGCTTCTGCTCTCAGATTTGGGATTTGCTTTTGACTTCCTGATGTCTCACAGCTGGCATGTAAAAGGGCAGGCAGGTGACAGGTCATCTGTGCCATATCCATCAGTACCCTGGGACAAAGCTAAGGCACCTAGTGCAGGCTCCATACATGCTCTGCATTAACTCTTCCTTTTCCGTACCTGTACACAGGTACCCAAGGACCTCTGTGGTGCTGATCTGCTCCCCTTGCCACAGGAAATGGGCTGCTCATAGAGAGAGTGCTGACAAAAGACTAAGCCCAGCCTGTATCCAGCTCCTACTCTTCTGCCAGTGTGCCATCTATCAGCTGCTCATGCATATCCAGACACACATCAGCATCCACCAGTAGAAGTCTTATCAAGCACGCGTGCCACTCTGTGCTCTGGCACTCCCTTTTACTTTACCAACGCTCCTGAGCCATTGGTGTAAAAGAGGCCTCCCTCTGCACTGCAGGCTCCATCACCAGATATGTAACACTTCTTTGTTGCAGCATGAGCCAGGAGGGGTTGTTGTATAAGATCTGGCACCAGCGAGTCCATGATAGAAGAGCCAGTGCTGTCTAGAAGACCTCTAGCTGACAGAATTCAGTGATGGCAGCTCCTCCAGAGTAGTTCCCAGGAACTGCTGACTGGTTCCCAGAGTGGGTACTGACATGAAAATGAAAGAGCAGAGCGGAAGCTCGACACTGGGTCCAGTGGGGGAAGCCATCCCTTAGCAGCAAGTTGCAGACCCAAGTGGAGGAAGCAGGGCTGATTGAAATCCCTGAGCGAGCAGTTTGGAATCCAATGAGGCAGCAGCAGGCACTGGCTGCTTTGCAGCTGTTTCTCCCTTGGTGGGTTCTCTTGGGACGAAACTCAATCCTGGATGCAGATAGGGAGTCACAGAGTGGTCCCTCAAGCTTTTCAACCTGTATACAGGCTCCTCACATGAGGCATGACCATGCTGTGGGACTGGTCCTGCAGCTTCAGGGATGTGTGCCCCAGGAGGCTGTGAGCGGGGGAAAAATGGTGGAGTCCTATATAGATGTCACTCACCTAGGCAAGAATTGATAAAGTGGGGGCTGGTACCTGTCAAATAAGGTACCCACTTCCCTCCTACAAAAAGACTGAATATGTTGTGGCAGGGGTGAGAAGGAAGTGAATGAGTGATCAGGATCAGACCTGCTTAACTAACTATTTATCAGTGTTTTGTCCCAAGATTTACACAATGGTCTTCCAAGATTCACACATTTCCCCCCCCCCCCTCCACAACTCTGCTCTCTGCATAGGCCATGTGTTGCACAGTGATGATGTCACTGCTGCTATTACAAGTTTCCAAAGGTTTCCAAAGACATTTGGTGGATATGGAGCAATACATATGTAGCATCCTCTAGTGTACTACTAGAATAGTGTAGTGTATCATAGGTAAAATCATTGTGCATGACACATGGTAGTTGTGTGAGTCTGTGACTGAGGTCTGGTTATTGCAGTTCATCGGGATGACTCAATAGGTTGTGGCTCTATCACCCCCCTTCCTGACTCTGGAGGACCATAGAACCATCCAGAAGTCAGTAAGCAGGAAAGGGTGGAGGCCTAATCTGCATATTCATAGGGGGTCTGGCTAATCCTGGGTTTGGAGAACCTGGTAGAGTGATGGACTGGCCAATAAATATGGGGAGTCAGGTGGAAGATGGAATGCTGAGGAGACTGTCAGTGACAGTGAGGGGTGCCCTAGGTCTGGGGGGGGGCAGCCTCCAGGCCAGGCCCAGGCTGGCTCAAGAGGATACCTTTAACAGTAAGGAGTGAATGAGATTGAGAGCTGGAGCTGCAGGGAGCAAAGAGGAGAGAGTGAGTACGGTAGCACTCTCTGGGATCTACAAGGGGAAAGACTGCTACATGTAGCAAGCTTTCTAAGGACAGTGTTGGGCTCAATCTTTTATGCTTGTCCCGGGTGATCTTCTGAGAAGCCAGGAGAGCTGGTAGTGCTTGCAGGCTGTGGAGCTGGGAGCAGCTCTAGGAGGGGACAGAGAAGACGTCTGCATGTAGCTAGAAGAAGTTACATTGATTTTTGAGGGCTGCTAGTTCCTCGCCCAGAAAGGGCAGCTGCTACTCATCTGCTACGACTGACTGCTTTTATGAAAAGAATAGTCCAGGATCTGCCTTTGTACATAGGAAGGAAGTGTCCCCATTCTATTGATTCAAGCCAAACTTGGCATCCCATAATCCCTATTTCCCGATCCAAGTTGAATTCACCTAATAAAATAACAAAACCAAGCCCTTGGACTGGTCACTGTCTTTGGATGCAAGTCTGTGTGAAAAATACCTATTGCCTGGCTGTACAGGGAGAGGGTTAGGGGTACCCACTACACAATGGCCCTCACTAGGGTAGCGCTACACATATAAATAAATGTTTTTGTACCTGGAGTTCAGCTTTAAGTTTTTTTCACTTTGTACTGTCTGAATATTAAGTAGAGCAGCATAGTCTGCAGTTTTGTTATAAGAGCAGAAGAGGGATCTGTTACAGTGTGCCCAGCAATCAGGCTGAGGAGCAGGATTATCACTCTCTGGTTTCTATTCTTCACCATCAAACATTAAAGGGAAAGACCAGCCTGTGAGCTGTATAGTCCTTGTTACATTACTGTTATAAAACACTCTGTTAAGCTTCTGTCTGTGATGTTCCTAGTTCTTAAAACAATCTTGTAGGTACATAAAAAAAAGAAAACACCGCTTACTTAAAAAACAGGGGAACTGGGCTGGTGGGAAGAGGGGCATTTGCCCTGCGGGCCAGAACTAATGATATGTTTTGGGATAGTGGCTTTTAGTGGAGACACTGCATCCTTTGGACATTCATCACAGCAGGACCTGGATTCAATGATACGTAATAAGCTTTATAAAGCCACATGATCCTCATTCAGACCAGAAATCATAGCATTTGTCAGTCCTTCATGACTTACTTTGCAGATCTGAGATATCATATGAGCAAACCATGCCCTTTAGGAACCCCCCCCCCCCCTTTTCACCAACAAGCACTGCAGCACCATGGAACACACATATGGCACAGAAATCTCTCTCTAACTTTAAAGGGACAGTTGGTCATGTTTGAAACCCTATAAGCGGCTGGAAGCCATGTTTGGTTCTCTGTACGATGTACCTGGAGTCCAGGAATCCTGCAAGCAGTTTCTACACTCACCAAATACTGCTTGCCCTCCTCTACCTTGCTGTCAAAGAACTTGTATTTCTTTTATTCAGTTCTGAGAATTATACATCCATGCCACACAGCGCTGCCAGGCAGATAACACCAAATTCTATGTTACAGGTAAAGTAAGTCATGCCATACCTCTTCCTATCCCCTCTCATGGTACGTATGGATGGAGGTTGTTGTAAGCTCTTTATTGTTCCTTCTTTTATGTCAATGGTCTTTAGCATTCCTTGGACAATGGAAGAAGGTCATTTCTCTACTCACTATCCACTCTTTTGCTATCAATGTGTTCCCTATTAACACATTTGCATGCAGCATACCTGTTCGGCTCCTAGGTTCCCCCCTCCCTCTCCTTGTCTCATTGCTGTTGTACAAGAGTCTTTATACTAAATTAGATGCTGGTACTTTCACTGCTTGCATTTGAAAAATAAGGTACATTAAATAATATATTGATAAGTACAGATTTGCAATAAGTGGTGTCTTTTAAATCTATATGAAGTTCAGCTATTATGTGATTGGAGGCATTACTAACAAAGAGTATGGTGCAGAAAGTGGGAAGAAGTCATCCAGAGCTGATAACCACAGAACGTGGTCACTATTTACATATTAAAGCTCTCCAATTTTTGGAGCTCCCATGGCACT
Source organism: Staurois parvus (assembly GCF_062004578.1). Classification (NCBI taxonomy): domain Eukaryota; kingdom Metazoa; phylum Chordata; class Amphibia; order Anura; family Ranidae; genus Staurois; species Staurois parvus. Next base: position 5,574,191 of record NW_028317922.1, read on the forward strand.
TTAAACAGAATACTGTACGGCATGCAGACACCTGCATTGGCCTAGTGTACAAAGTAAAAGGCACTTTTATATCTTTTATATATTCAGATATACACTAAGGAAGCACTGATAGTGACTGTAAGAACTGGCCCTGGCTGAGTCTAGTGCCTAGATGCCTAAGGGAGTAGTGCATTGCAGACATGTCACTGTAGGGGGTGCTGCAGAAGTCTAGCACACCTTCCAGGTTTTGAGCAATGGTGGCTTCAGCACTGAATCAGCTTTCACAGCACTCTTAGGCTCCATGTAGACTGCAGCTGATAAACTCAGGTTTAGGAGCTTTCCTGCATTTTTTCCAGCAGCCCCTGAACTCTCCCTAATGTCATTTACAGTCGTATACAGGCAGTTGAGTTTACAGTCATTTTTTTGAACGCACCAAACTTGTGTTCAAGAGTAGAATTTATCAGTGTTTCAAACTCCAAACGCTTACCGCGCTTACAAGCATTTGAGTTTGGAAAAATGTTTTTACTCTTCCATTTCCAGATGCTGTTCAGAGCCTTTTTTCACCATGAAAAATGCATGCAAAGCGTTTTCCCGGTACTCAAATGGACCTGGTACACCATACTTTGAGGTTTTGCATGAAAGAAAATATGTTAGACACTGCTGCAATAATGAGCTGGAACACATCCAAACACCTCTCCTGCTTCTGCGCTCTCTATTTCTCTCAAAATGTCTGAAATAGTAATTTGTTTACTATTTTTCAGTGCATTCTGGGCATTTTGGAAGGTCCCTGAGGTTATCTTTAAAAAACACTTCTAAACGCAAATGCTTATAAACATGCATAATCGCTGTATGCAAATGCAGCTAAACAGAGGGTTGTTAACCTATGTTTTCCAGGAGTCAGTTTCCATCGTTCATAAGTGTCCCATGTGCATGGAGCAGGGGCGAACTGACAATTTGGAAACTTGGGCCCGGGGTCAGTAGGGGGCTCCATGAGATGCCCCTGGTACCTTTTTCATAGGCTTTTTTTGAGTTTGGGCAAGGACACAGGGGCCCCATGATCCCCTATTGCCCGGGGGCCCCATGAGTTGTCAGTCCGCCCCTGACATGGAGCCTTAATAATGTAAGCCTTGTTAAAAGGGCATAGGATGAAAAATGTCAATGTTTAACAGCTCATGCACACAGGTAGTGAGGTGCTTTCAGACCAAAATGTAAAAGCTTACGGATAACCTGATGTACTGTATGACTGTTCCACCAGTGTGGATTCAATGCTACATTCCCTAATCAACATTTTGTTTGAGCTTGATCTTATTTCAAAATGTTCACAAAATTATTTAGAAATTGAAATGAAAAGGCCAGAGGTATACAGTAGCCCATAGCATAACCACTAGCAGTAACCCTTCTAATTTTATTTAGATTGTTACTAATTGCTTGCTTATTTGTTACCTATTAATTGTTACTTTGCACATTGTTCCTAGGGCTCTATTTAAGATGACGGGAAGATACTGCTATCCATTCTCCTCCGGACATCACACTGTAATCCATTCTCTTCAGGACATCACACATCACGGAGTTCTCCAAAATGTCCTTTATTTTTACCAGTTCATTTAAACATTGATGTGCTCTTAAAGGTTCCAGATTTTTTTAACCACTAGCCTACAAGGCACTTATACCCCCTTCCTGCCCAGGCCAATTTCCAGCTTTCAGCGCTGTCACACTTTGAATGACAATTGCGCGGTCATGCAACACTGTACCCATATGACATTTTTAAAAAAATTTTGTGACAGATAGAGCTTTATTTTGGTGGTATTTAATCACCTCTGGGGTTTTTTAGTTTTTCTTAAACAAACCAAAAACCACTGAAAATTTTGAAAAAAAAAGTTTTTTCTTAGTTTTTGTTATAAAAATTTGTAAATAAGTGATTTTTCTCCTTCACTGATGTGTGCTAATGAGGCTGCAGTGATGGGCACTGATAGGCTGCACTGATGGACACTGATAGGTGGCACTGATGGGCACTGATGAGGAGGCACTGGTAGGTGGCACTAATAGTGTACATGTCCCCTCCGAGGAATGCCGATTATCGGCTCTCCTCTCAAGTTGTCAGCGTGACAGCTCGTGAGGGAGAAAGGCCGATAACCGGCATTTCCCTATTTACATGTGATCAGCTGTGATTGGACACAGCTGGTCACATGACCGAGCCGACATCTTCAGCTCTTTTCGTCGATCGGTGATCCACTGTGTCCGAGGGACACAGCGCACCACCGATCGCCGCGCTGTGTGCTCCCGGAGCCGTGCATGCGTGGGTAGAATGGGACGACGTCATATGACGTCCTCCCAGAACGAGAGAACCACCTTGCGCCCGTCATTGTACTATATTGTGGGCAAGAGGCGGTTAAAGCAGAAATTTGGCCACGTTATGACCACTCCACTGCTTTAAAAATCAGCCCCTTAGTGTTACTACATAAGCACCTTTGTTCTTTCTTCAACAACAAATTTGTTTTACAAGCCTGTATTAGTCAGGAGTTCAACTGTATATTCACAGTGTATTGGCATATTCTCTAAACAGGCTAATGGTAATTCATCAGAACATTTGGTATGTCTCAGTCTGCTTTTTAGTACCATGGACAGGGGTCCTTTAGTCTGCATAAAATGGCATCAAATGTTACATATATAAATTTAGATAAGGCCTCGTGTGCACAGAACATTATGCTATCTCTTCAGCTTTCTATGGGGGCAACTAAACAGGCTCGCTCCTGAGCTGCTGCTTTGCATGTGCATTCACACACAGAGCTGTGTCTCAGTTCAAACCCCCTACCCTCACTGGCTCACTGGCTGTGATTGACAGCCAACGGCTCCCACTGCTGTCTCAGCCAATGAGGAGGAAGAGTCCCTGTAGAGCCGAGGCTCTCGTGCACATCGCTGGATCGCGATGGGGCTCAGGTATTGGGGGAGTTGGGGGGGGGGGGGCTGCTGCACACAGAAGGTTTTTTACCTTCATGCATTCTATGCATGAAGGTAAAAACCTGGAGCATTTAAAACTAAGCACTTTGGACATAACTTCTGTTAGAGAACACCACTTCCTCAGGTGAGCTGAGTTTCTGAGCTGGCATCTGGGAGCATGTACCGATCTCCATCAACTCAGCAATTTTGTCACCTCACTCCCAGTGACTGATCCAACTGCTGCTACTGGATACCAGAAATGCACTTTTTCATGACTCCATGATTGTTCACCTTCCAAGGGCCTTCTACATATCTCTCTCATGACTCCCAGGCTTGGTCTCTAGGCACTCTGTGCCACAAGATCAGTCCTATGTGTAAGGAACCAGTTGCTAGTGAAGGAGCCACACATAACACCCCTTCACTACCAGAGTGTCCCTCATCCTCGCTATGTCCGCCATCTCCTGACTGGTTTGGTGCTTTAGTAAGTGACACAAATACGGTAGTCCTTAGCAATGTCAATATACAGTTGTGACCAAAATTATTCAACCCCCACTGAAATTGAGTGTTTTGGCCAGTTTGACATTGCTTTTGATCATTCAGTCATCTTGCTTACATTTACATTAAAGAGGCACTTGTAGGTCAGACAAATATAACATAACAGTTATAATGAAATAACCACAAATGTCTTTTCTGTGCTCACAGCATTATCAGTTTTATTCAACCCCCAAGTGACATTCAATCTTAGTACTTAGTACAGCATCCTTTTACAGTTATAACAGCTTTTAAACGTGAAGCATAGCTTGACACAAGTGTCTTGCAGCGATCTACGGGTATCTTCGCCCATTCTTCATGGGCAAAGGCCTCCAGTTCAGTCACATTCTTAGGCTTGCGCACTGCAACTGCTTTCTTTAAGTCCCACCAGAGGTTCTCAATCGGATTTAAGTCTGGTGACTGCGATGGCCACTCCAAAATGTTCCAGCCTTTCCTCTGCAACCATGCTCTAGTGGACTTGGAGGTATGCTTGGGATCATTGTCCTGTTGAAAGGTCCAACGTCTCCCAAGCCTCAGGTGTGTGACGGACTGCATCACGTTTCCATCCAATATCTCCTGGTACTGAAGAGAATTCATGGTACCTTGCACACGCTGAAGCTTCCCTGTACCTGCAGAAGCAAAACAGCCCCAAAGCATGATTGACCCTCCACCATGCTTCACAGTAGGCAAGGTGTTCTTTTCATCATAGGCCTTGTTCTTCCTCCTCCAAACATAGCGTTGATCCATGGGCCCAAACAGTTCTAATTTTGTTTCATCAGTCCACAGAACACTATCCCACAACTTTTGTGGTTTGTCCACATGGCTTTTGGCATACTGCAGTCGACTCTTCTTATTCTTTGGAGACAGCAAGGGGGTACGCCTGGGAGTTCTGGCACGGAGGCCTTCATTACGCAGTGTGCGTCTTATTGTCTGGGCTGAAACTTCTGTACCCACATCTGACAAATCTTTTCTCAGTTCCTCAGCAGTCACACGGGGACTTCTCTCCACTCTACGCTTCAGGTAGCGCACAGCAGTCGAAGTCAGCATCTTCTTTCTGCCACGACCAGGTAGCGTTTCAACAGTGCCCTTTGCCTTGAATTTGCGAATGATGCTTCCTAAGGTGTCTCTTGGTATGTTTAACATCTTTGCAATCTTCTTATAGCCATTGCCCTTCCTGTGAAGAGAAATCACCTCTTCTCTTGTCTTCCTGGACCATTCTCTTGCCTTCACCATGTTTGTAACCACACCAGTAAATGTCTAGAAGGAGCTGAGTATCACAGTCATTTTAAAGCTGCCTAATTGGTGCTTATTATGCTTGATTGCTGCTCGGTGACATCCACAGGTGTTTTCAATACCTGATGGAAAGCACCTGTATGAACCTCTGTTCTTCAGAGTGGTAGTCTTTAAGGGGTTGAATAATTGTGGCAATGAAGAAACCACATAAGAACCATTTACTACTGTATTACATAAACAATTGATGTCATTTTAGTTGCATTTGGGTAGTTACAACGTCCTTGTAGGATTTGATTCTGAATACAATTCCAAATGTACACTATAGTCCCTAAACCCCTTTACAGCATTGGGGGTTGAATAATTTTGGTCACAACTGTAGCTTCATCTGGATAGCATTTTGCTTGTTAGACACTGTATGGTATCCTGTCTAACCTTCAGTTCCCTGATGTAAGCCCTGTTCTTTGATATGCCATGCATGCATCCTTTTAGAGAGACTTCAGACCAGGCATTTTAGATGAACAACAAAAATCTTTTTGAAGTAGTTAGAGGCAACAAATAGACAGTTCTCAAAGAAATCTTCCACACCTTCCTGTACAAAGTTTTCTAAGTGCCAATGAGATAGTCATGCCTGAGTTTAACAGCAAAGTTCATAAAAGAAATCCTTCACAAGGCAAGAGTCTATATAGGCAGTAAATCCACAAGAGGTACTAACTAATCCCTAAAAGTCTATGTTTTGGCAGTAATCCACATAAGGCAGTAAATCCATGCAACACATAGTTCAAGTCCACAACAATCCACAGGTTCCATATCTCATTGGAAACTTGACTACGTTCCCCCAGAGGGGCTCAGACCGACAGAATAATGGCTACATCCCAACAGCCTTTGCCAAGCTCCTCTTGGTGCACAAATAAGTCCCTATTTATTTAAATGAAGGAGGAGGTGATAGTCTGAAAAAGAGCAGGAAACCTGGTCTGCAGAGCTACATTTTTCTCAGATCCACCAATCTAGCAGGTCAACCAAGGACAACTGTTGCAAAAAGATACATTGTAACACTTGATCTGAACACATAAATACAGTTTACCTGAGTAACCCCAGAGCATTAAAACAACTGTAAAAAAAAGTTTAACCCTTTGGGCTTTGGGCACCTGCTTACACCCCCCCCCTTTTCCCCCCAAGGCTGATCCAACCTCGATTCAGAACAACTCAACACTGGTTAACAAACACAAAATCATACTTAAATGTAGTAAGGTGCAAAAACATGAATACAAGTTTTATAGACCATGTTTTTAAAATAAGTGCAAGGCAAAAGTGTAAATATGAACATTTCAACAGTCAAAGGTGTTGTAACCAACCATTGCATTTCACTAAACATTTATGGCAATAAACCACTTGCCCTTCGAAAGATTTACCCCCCTTCCTGACCAGGCCATTTTTTGCAATACGTTGCAGCATTACTTTTACTGACAATTGTGCGGTTATGCAACGCTGTACATAAATTAAATGTATGTCCTTTTTTTCCTACAAATAGAGCTTTCTTTCAGTGGTATTTGATCACCTCTGCCTTATTTTTTGTGCTATAAACAAAAAAACCTGACAATTTTGAAAAAAAAAATATTATTTACTTTTTGCTATAAAACATATCCAATTAAAGGAAAATTAAAAATAAATTTCTTAATAAATTTAGGCCAAAATGTATTTGCTAAAAAAATCCCAATACGTGTAAATTAATTTGTTTATGTGAAAGTTATAGCGTCTACAAATGGCGATATATATACTGGAATTTTTTTTTATACTAGTAATGGCGGCGATCAGCGACTTATATCGGGACTGTGTTGCATATTCTGACACTGGGGGGGGGGGGGACTAACTGCCACTGACATCCCCAGTAACACCAATACAGTGATCAGTGCTAATAAAAGCGCTGACACTGTACTGATGACACCGGGCAGGAAGGGGTTAACATCTGGGGTGATCAAAGGGAAACTATGTGCTGTGTGTGTGTGTTTTACTGTGTGCTGTGTTTTACTGCGGAGACATGCTGTTTTGTATCTCTCTGCTGTGCAGAGAGATACAAAGCAGCATATCCATGGTGACAGCAGAGAGAAGTGCGTTGTTTACACACAGGTCTCTCCCCTGTCAGCCTTCCCTGACGATCACCGAGTGCCGGCCGGGAATCGCCGGCTGGGACCCAGTGATGGACATCTCTTGCTACCAATAGCAGTGCAGGTAGGGTGGCGCGCGCCCCCTACCCTGAAATACAAATCATGTATATATACACATGATTTTGTGCAGCCCTGTAGCAGTATTCCTGCTATATGGTGGAGGGCAAGTGGTTAAAGCAAAAAACTAGCAGTAAGACAGACAGAAACAATGGCAAATATCAAACAGATAATCAAGCAATCTTTATATAGTATGCTGGATCAGGAAAACTGATCCACTCTCCCGTCAATGAGTGCTTACATGCGATTTGATGAATGACTGGACGGTTCACCAGCTCAATGCGATCCATGTAAATATGGCATCCATCTGTTCCTTGAAGATGTGGTGGAACTCCACTTCACTGTGCTTGTTCTGGTAATTTAAGTCCCAAAAGGATTTTGGTATTTGGAGATGCTCCCATACAACCTATTTATAAAGCTTAGGATGTTCTCACTCTAACTGTTAAAACAAGTGTTTCAGAACATATTAGTATTTAACCACTTCAATACCAGGCACTTTTACCCCCTTCCTGCCCAGGCCATTTTTCAGGTTTCAGCGCTCTCACACTTTGAATGACAATTGCGCGGTCATACAACATTGTACCCAAACTAAAATTTTATAAATTTCTTCACACAACTAGAGATTTCTTTTGGTGGTATTTAATCAACACTGAGGTTTTTATTTTTTGCTATAGTAACAAAAAAAGACCGAAAATTTTGAAAAAAAAACACGTTTTCTTTGCTTCTGTTATAAAAGTTTGCAAATAAATAATTGTTCTTCATAAATTTAGGTCAAGATGTATTCTGCTACATGTCTTTGGTGACAATAACACAAATTAGGATGTATTTTTTAGTTTGTAGGAAAGTTATAGAGTTCACAAACTATGGTATAGATCTGAATATTGATCAATCCTGAAGTACTGACAGCCAATCTAATTTCTTGAGGTCCAAGAATGTCAGAATAGTACAGATATCCCCCAAATGACCCCTTTTTGCAAAGTAGACAGTCCGACGTACTTCATAAGAGGCATGGCGAGTTTTTTTAAGTTGTATTTTTTTTGTCATAATTTTTTGGAAAATTAAAAAATTAAAAAAAAATTTTCACTATTTTTTTTAACATACTGTTTTTTACATACTGTACAGCAGCATCATGTAACTGGCATGGCGGTGATCAGGGACAATGACTGGTGACAGTATGAAAAAAAGAGTATATCATTTTTTTAAAAATGTTTTTATTTTTTTTATTATTTTTAATTTTTTATAACATTTTTTCTTTTTATTAAGATTTTTTTTTCATATTTCACTATGACCTAAGTAGTACAATGTTACCATGTGATCAGTACATTTTTTAGACACAATTTTCTTATAGCAAAGAATTACTTTGCTATAAGCAAGCATTTACCTGAATGACCGAATCATTCAGGGTTTTTTTCTTTGTGCTTAGCTGTGATTTGGCCACGGCTAATCACCTAACACAGCTGGGCTGTGATTGGCCCAGCTTGTGCATATGATCGCTGTGACCATTCACAGCTAGACACACTAGTATACAATGGATGGCATGAATGAAGCCATCCATTGTATACAACTGTCATGTAACCTGATTGGTCACAGCTGGTCACATGGTACCGGCAACGGGGCCGGGAATCAGATCTGTCATCGGCCGTGTCCGAGGTACATGGCCAGTGACATATCGCGCCGCTGCGCGGCTCTGCAGGCGCGCAAATTGCGCATGCCTGAAAGGACGCCATATGGCGTCCACCCGGAACGGTGAGGATTTTTGCCGGCCGCCATTTGGCCATAGGCCGGGCGGGAACCGGTTAATGATTTAATGAATATTTGTAATATAACAAAATAAGTATTTGTTAAAGCACCTCTGGAGGCGAGCAGACCTTGTCAGGTGGTCGTACAATGAAGCATTGCCAGTGGGAGAAATGTATCTGGAGTACGGCAGTTAGTTCCAGGGGTTTGGGGCTTCTCGGCAGACAAGCTGGGCTGCCCCAAGGCTCCCACATATATTTCAAGGTTCTGGGGAGACACAGAAGAGGGGATGGTTTTGTCTTTGCTACTGTCCGATGTGGACTGATCCTCACAAGCACTGGGTGGGTTAGCAGCAAGTGGAGTAGTTCAGCTCACGGACAACTTCAGCAATGTAGGTGTACAGTGCTCACCATAATTGAGTATACTCTTTTGGAAAAATAAAATTTTAATCAATATCTCAATGAACACAAGAACAATTTCCAAAATTTTGGCAAAACTGAGTTTCATAGAACATTTGTTTAGCTCATTACATGTAAGTAAAATTAATAATATAACAGATTACAAAATCTTTAGTTTTACTAAAATTAGTTGATGCAAAATTGAATACACCCCACCACAAAAACTACTACATCTAGTATTTTGTATGACCTTCATGATTTGTAAGGACAGCACCAAGTCTTCTAGGCATGGAATTAACAAGTTGGTGACATACTGCAACATCTATCTTTTTCCATTCTTCAAGAACAACCTCTTTTAGAGTCTGGATGGAGAGTTGGAAAAGTGCACGACCAGCAAGAGCATGGAGTGATGGTAGCATCTTCTCTTTCAATATAGAGCAGTATATCTGTGAATTCATAATACCATCAATGAAATGTAGCTCCCCAACACCAGCAGCACTCATGCAGCCCCACAGAAGGACACTGCCACCACCATATTTCACTGTTGGCACCATGCATTTTTATTTGTACTCTTCACCTTTGCGATGCCATACAGTTTTGAAGCCATCAGTTCCAAAAACATTTATCTTGGTCTCATCTTCTCCAGCGTACAGAGTCCAAGTAGTCTTCTCTTTCAGTATGGGCCCTGACAAATTCTAGGCAGACTTTTTTGTGCATGGGCTTTAGGAGAGGCTTTATTCGTGGATGACACCCATGCATGCCATTCCTCTGCAGGGCATGACGCATTGGAGTTTATTTACTAAAGCTGGAGAGTCCAAAATCAGTCTCCCTTCTGCATAGAAACCAGTCAGCTTCCAGGTTTCATTGCCAAAGCTTCATTGAACAAGCTGAGGTTAGAAGCTGATTGGTTTCTATGCAGAAGGGAGTCTGATTTTGGACTCTCCAGCTTTAGTAAATAAACCCCATTGTGTCACAGGAAATAATCACCGCAGTTTGGCTTTTTACTTCTTTGGCTAACAGCAGTGAACTTGCATGGCGATTTTCTTCATCCCTTCTCATCAGAAGATGCTCCTGTCAATGTGTTAACTTCCGTGGATGGCCTGTACGTCTCTGTGAGATGGTTGCAGTTCCATCCTTGCTAACTTTTTGTATCACATTTGCAGCAGTATTCTGATTGATACGTAAAGCTTTGCTGATCTTCTTGTAGCCTTCACCTCTCTTGTGTAAATAAATTATTTTCTTTCTCACACCTCTTCCATGAGGTGCCTTTGCTGACAGCATGAAATGGGAATGGGCTTTCTTTGTTAAGTAACAACCTTTTATAATCAACTGTCTGCTGGACACCTGTTTAATAAATACTCATTTGTAGCTGAAGTCTTGTTAATTAGGATTTTGTTGTTTAAGATTTAGCTTTGCTCTTAAAACTTTCATTGAGATGTATTCTTTTTTGCAACGTGGTCTTAAATTATTTTTTTTAGGAAAAATACTTTTTTGTGTGTGCAAATTAACAAATCTTGCTTGCAATCAAGGGCCCGCATTTGTGGGAGTATTTTGTAGTATAGTGTACCATAGAAAATGTTGATTCTGAAAGGAAAGTAAAGGCTTTCTGACAAATCTGTTGGGGTGTACTCATTTATGCTTAGCACTGTTGGGCCAGCAGATTGGACCAGCAATGATTCTTCTACTGTAAAGCAGTAGCAAGCTCCATGAGGCACCATTCCCAAAAAGAGGTAGAAACAGCAAACAATGGCTCCTTTGCAGGTGTAGCTCCCTCAGAGGGTTCTCCATGCGCAGACTCAACCTCAGCCCTTATTGGGGAATCCAGACACGGTACCTCCAAGCCAACCAGCAAGGGACCTGGAAAACTGACAACAGAATGCAGAACGGTTAGCAGTAGTATCACCCGTGGTGAAGCAGCAGCAGAAGAGGCAGAGGAAAGCAGCAGACCCTCAGTCCTCAAGTGCTGTGGTTCCTCCATAACACATAAGCAGAGGCACAACAAAGTCTGGCAACTCAAGCAGCAAGCCCATGGGGAGAAGTTGGAGAATCACAAACAACATTTTGGGCAGACCAAGAGAAGTTTATCGCTGTCTCCAATGTGGCAGTGTGACATCCCCACGACCAGCCAATAAGTCAGCTTGGTGTCCAGGATAGCTGGTGTGGCAAGGCAACAAAGCTCCCTTTAGTAAGAACAATGTGGGGCAAGGGGTTTCCAGATCTTAACTACTTTTATCTTGCCCCAAATGTCACAGGAGCCAATCACGAAACAGCATGCAGTCTGACATCACTGATCATAAGCTGGGCACACTTTCTTTCATGAGTGCTACACATGCCATGGTCTCTTTACTGCTGAGGCTTCAAGTGCATATAGGGGGCCTATCCGGTCAACAATGCCAGGTTGTGGGCGGGGCTTGGAGGACACTGTGGAACTGCACTCGCTAATGCCTATAACTTAGGCAGGGGCTTGCGGTTATATGAAACTCACATTAAAGTTGTTCAAAGGGCTGAAGGTTTTTCACCTTAATGCATTCTCTGCATTAGGGTAAATAACCTTCAATATGTAGCCATAGATGGAATGACATTTGTCTGGTTCCTGCTGAACCGTCTTTAAAGTGGTTCTACAGTTAAAAACTTTTCCCTGCATTAAGGTAAAAAGGTTTTAGCATTCCCCCCAAAAACACTTACCTAAGTCCTGTAATGATCCAGCGCTGCATGTGGTATGTCCTCTCTCTCTGTTCTTACAGGCTTTGCTGAGGCAGCGGGAGCCATTGTCTATTGCTGATGTCAGTCAAATCCTGAGAGCAGAGAGCAGAAGGCGGGGCTGAGCAGTGGTGTGTTTCTATGGATGCACACAGCCCGGCTCAAGAGCAGGCTCGAAATTCTGCTCTCATAGCAAACAGCTTGCTATGGGGGCAGACACATAAGAGGATGAGTGGAGAACGCCAGCAGGGGACTCCAGAAGAGGAGGAAGGGGGCTTCTCTGTGCAATACCACTGCACAGAGCAGGTAAGTATAACAACTAGCTATAGCAATCACTAACCAGCTGCCACTTAACATGCATACAAAAAGAGAACAGATCCCAGGGTAGCTTGAACCATAGTCTTTCACTAGGGAAAGGGATGTTAAGATAACATGCCCTTTGCCGTGTCCAAAAAATGATCTACCAATGCAACTCTCTAACAGTGTGTTGCCAATTAACACAATATAGCACAATATTTTAAAAAGCACAGCAATATACCTTTAAAAAAGTACTAAAGTTGCCCACCTGCCACTGTGCTTTCATTTGTCATAAAAATGTATCAGGTTCTACAATAATTTGATCATCTTTATATCAGGTCAAATAAACCTAAAAGTGGAAAGGCCATCTCTCTAATGTGTCAAACTGGACAGCAAAGCACCCAACAAACAAGATGTCTCATAAACACCAGGACACAAAAGCACACATACCTCAGCTGGGTACATTGTGCCATTGGAATAATTAAAGATTAGAAAGGGGAAGTGACAAACAAGGACTGCAGTTCTTGTCCTGACATTGTCACACTTGTTAGCAGGCGCGTTACATCATCAATAGATGTAGAAAGCAGTGCGATCCTTCGCTGAGACACAGACATGCCCTCTGATCCTAACACCTGCCCTCTCTACCATACAATGAGCCTCTCCTCCTGAAACCCTTCACAACATTTCATGTGGCTCTCTATGGTCAGCACAGAAAAGCTGGGATTTGAGTCTACCCTCCTCTCCCATAAGAGAGCAGCAGCTGCTAGGCCTGACACCAGATGCTGAGGATGGTAATGTGCAAAGCTCTTAAAAGAAAGTTTTGTTTCTTTGATCAACAGCAGATTCATTATACAGCAGATTGTACAGAGGATCAGCCATGCGCAAGGCTCTAAAGAGATAAACAAGCTCAGTAATGCCCATTTTGTCTTCTAGGGACATTGAAAAGTTAGTAATATTCTCCTAAATCCATGATTTTAAAGTATGAGAATTTAGGCAATGCCTATACTTTACCAGGCTCTGTTACCACGATTATTGTTACCTGTGTATGGGAGTTTTTTAGGGTCAGGGTCACGTAAAAGTTTTCCTGCCAGACACTGGAAAGCTGAACATTGCAAATTTCCCACTTGATTGGTGCTCACTGCTTCCATATGAAAGTCAAGGGAAAACATATATGCATTGCTGGCTGCACAGTCGTGCAAAAATTTCGGGTGGCAATCACCTAACGCCGCTCACAAGCATTAGGGGGCACTTGGGCATGAAGACATGACCCCACCACTTTAGCATGGAGTGCCAGACTACAGTTGGATAAGAGCGTCCAACATCATTTTAACTGTTGATAAATCTGACAGCAGTTGTGAGCAATTCAGTGCCCATTGCTGCTCAGCAACTTCCGTTACATTGTTCCTCTATGAAAACAATTCTATGTTGGTTCTAATATAAGTCTGTGAAGTCAATCTTTTCTCAATCCATGCAATTTTTACCCTGTGTTGCCCCTGAAATGCATTGACTGTTTTGAAGTGACTCATTTTATCAGAAATTAAAATGATCTTGGACTCTTATCCGATTTTGGTTTGGCACTCCTTTCTATATTTCTATGGTTTAAAGCCTAGTTCACACTATGAAAAAAAATCAAACGACCGATTGTTGATTTTCCACAAAAGTGTTGATCGTTCGTCGAACAGAAATGTTCGTATGATTTTCTAATCGTGTGTATGGGCCTTAGCCTGGGTTCACACTTGTGTGGTGTGGCATAGCGCATGTGATTCCTGTGCAAATCACATGCGAATTCTGTGATATTCATACCTATGTGATCCGATTCTGCACATCACACCATGTTTTGTGGACCAACTTTGGGGTGTTGTTAGCTTAATATACACACCTGAAGCGTTTGCATGAATGGGGTGCATTTGTGATGCGGTCGCAGAATTTGAACCGCTGCGAGTTCCGCACTGCGTCAGTGTTAACCCAGGCTCAAGGTTAGCTTCACATCTGTGCAGGTCTTCATTCAAATGAATGGGTTGCTGTGCCTCCTGAAATGCACGAATAAGGTCCCTGCACTATGTCAGAAATGGCAGCCCATACGGGAACAGCAAGTGCAGTGTAGTTTCCAGTGCGGGATTAATTCCCAGTGCACGCGGTATGCCATTAACATCAATGGCATGTGCACACAGCTCCTGTGTTTCTCTGTGCAGGTGGTTGTGGCTGTGGGAACAGGTCTGTTTCTGCAGCGGTAATCACCCACACAGATGTGAACCTCAACATTCCTTGCAGGTTTCTAGCAATGTATTCAGAATGCACTGCCCTTGCGACCTGCAGTGGGTGTCAGTGCAATAGTAACAAGACTGCAAATGCAGTGTGTATACCCGCACCAGATCGCATGGTACAAAGTACCATGCAATCTAGTTGCAGTGCATACACTACTGTTAGTGCAGTGCAATTTCAGCCCATTTAAAATGAATGGGCTAAAATCACAATGCACAGAACTATATGTGAATCGCACAGGAAGATGCAGTGTAGTCCTGTGCGCTTCCTAGCGTGAATGGACCCTAAGAAATAAAATCCAGGCGGGACTATTATCCTTTCTGGCTCCATTACAATCTTCTGTTCTATGATACCTATTAAAGTTCAACACATCCTTACAGTTAAGCCACTATATCATGACTTTATTGAGAATCACAATAACAGTGCCAGATCATGGGATTTCAGGAGATTCCCACAGTCCAAGTGCCGTGATCTGACTGGTAATGACTGACAGAAACCATTGCTGTTACATTATTAGTGCAATAGTTCCTACTGAGTAAAGTAATTCAGAACTTCTTCTCTTCATCATGCTATACAATATTTCCCTTCTTACTCCTTACAGTGATAATTAAACATTTCCTGGCAGTAAATGAGAAGTGAATCCACAGTTTGTGGGTTAAATCTTCCTGCTGATGAGAGGAGGCAGAGTGTGTGTTGTGCTCTTCGCCTGCATTTCACGCTCGCCCTGTCCCAAACAAGAGCCCACATCTGCTGGACAGCACAGCAGATGTCCTACAAGCGACACGCGACACAGACACCTGACATGAGGCTGCATTGTTCATCCAGAAACTTAGTGGACTGCAAAGTGTATCTGGATTGCTAATGCCTTTCAAATGTTTGTTAGAGAACCTGCTGCACTGACAACTCCTACTGCCGAGACTAGTGTGGGTCAATTGGCCTGTCCAGGAAAAGCATTACCACCGAATTACATAGAGACATTCTTAGGCTCCATGCGCACAGGGCGTTTTGATAACGCTGGTAATGTTAGCTGTGTAAAGTCATGTTAAAGATTTTTTTAGTGTTTTTGCATTAGTGTTTAGCTGTGATTAGCAACGTTTTCCCACATTTTTCTTCATTTGCATTTTTTAGCGGTTTTTAGGTTTTTTTTGGTCAAAAAAAGTCCAAAAATGCTGGTTTGCAGTGTTTTATTGTGTTTTTCAGCCTTAGAGCATTTTTACAGCTACTAGAAACACACTAGTCCTGGGGTTTTTTTCCAGCCAAAAAATGTTGATTACAGTCTATTTGTGCATGGACACGTAGGATAACATGCTGGGGCGTTTACTGGCTGTAGAAAAAAATGTCA
Organism: Staurois parvus; assembly: GCF_062004578.1. Taxonomy (NCBI): domain Eukaryota; kingdom Metazoa; phylum Chordata; class Amphibia; order Anura; family Ranidae; genus Staurois; species Staurois parvus. Next base: position 5,589,826 of record NW_028317922.1, read on the forward strand.
AAAGCCAAAAACAGCAGCTGTAAAAACATCCAGTGTGCATGAGGGACTAATGCTGACCAAAGACACATTGGGGTTTATTTGCTAAAGCTGGTTCACTCATAATCTGGTGCAGCTGCACATGGTAGCCAATCCGCTTCCAACCTCGGCTTGTTCAATTCATCTTTGGCAATAAAACCTGGAAGTGCATGAGATTCTGAGTGAACCAGCTTTAGTAAATAAACCCCAATATTTCAGCTAGACATGTGCACGCTGGAAATTTTTGTATCATTTCAGATGCCTTCCTTATTGAAGAATTTAGTTTCGTCATATTCATTATGTTGTCTTGACTCATTTTTGGAATTCGTTTCGTATCTTAGGCATTCGATTCATATATTCATTGGTCTGGATGGATTAAAAAAATTTGGCAGTTTTCCCAGAAGATTGCTATAGATTAATTGAAACAGAAAGATTCGATATGTTCAGATGTTAGCCTAACCCACTCAGAGAAATAGCATGAGCTAATTGGACAATATCAATTGGCGTCATGTGCATCCGAATTAATAAATGGTATGAAATTCAGATCCATTTGTTATCTGAATTATCGAAAGAATTTGAAAATTGACTTAATTTCTTCATCAACTAGCTAGTGCATCATATGATGTCATCCAAATAAAAAAAGGCAATTTTTAATTTCATTATACCATTTTTTGGCTTTGTTGACATTAGTTATGTCCATTTGGAGATTCGTATACATTCGAATCTCTAAAATAAAATTTGCGTACGAAAAACTAAACAAAAAGCATGTGTCTAATTTCAGCTAGTACTAAAAAAATCTATCATCTGTTAGAAAAACCTTTATGCTTATGTATAGGAAATGGACAACAGCAAACAAATGGTGGAGAACAAAACCATGTTTGGCTGGAAATTAGGCACAGCACAAAGTTTATAGTACCCATAGCAAAGTTTATGGGTCAACAGCAGGTATTGTCTTCAACTCACATGGTTACAATGGTCTTCAGGGACAGGGCTCCAGTGCTAATGAAGCACAGCTTCCTGGTTAAAATGAATATATTCATGTAAAAAGATTTTAGCATTTAATACTACTTTAACCACTTGACCTCCAGAAATGTTTTATCCCCTTCAAGAACAGGTCATTTTTTTGCTATTCAGCACTGTGCTACTTTAACTGGCAATTGCTCAGTCATGCAACACTGTACCCAAATGAAATTAGATCTCTTTTTTTTACACAAATAGAGTTTTCTTTTGTTGGTATCACTGGGTTTTTTATTTTTACTATATAAATGAAAAGAGACCAAACATATTGAAAAAAAAACTATTTTTTTGTTATAAAACATAAAAAAAAATAAATCAAAAGTTCTTCATATGGTTAAGCCAAAATTTATTTTGCTACATGTCTTTGATAGAAAAAAATCTCAGATCTAACACTGTGATTTTGGGATCACTATATTATTGGAGACACTAGTGTAGTTCCAACAGTGACCAGGATACTGCCCTGGGACAGACACTATACTAGTAATGGTGGTGATCAGCGACTTATAGTATGACTGTGATAGTGTGGCGGGTAATCAAGGACTGTTGCTAAGTAACACTGGCTGGGAGGTCACCAACTGACATTAGTTGATGTCACTAGTGACAGTAATACAGTGATAATACTGTCACTGGCTGGGTGAGAAGGGTGATCAGGAGAGCAAACTTTGTGCCCAACAAGTGTATGTTTGTTGAGTTTATTCACACACTGGCTGGCTTTTCTCCCTGATCTCCGCTCCGAATGGTAATTGACATTAGGAAACAGAACCGGCCAGATCTGTCAAAATCATTGGCTATGAGCCTGCTGACAAACCCCTGTTGTGTCCAACCACAGCATGAGCAGCATGCACGCCTGTAAACCTTGAAGTTCCTCCACAGCGTATGGGCACGTTATAGAGGAACAACAGAGCTGACAGCCAGCAGTAAAAAGTTCAACTACTGGTCGGAAAGTGGTTAGAATTGAACTCAAGACTTTAGCAAAACCGGTAAATACACAAATGATAAACATTTAAGGGAGCTGCCTTACAGGTCAACAAATTTGAATTTCTGGCCACTGGCCCTGAGACTTACACAGTCCGCACTACCAGTCAGGCTACCAACATTTCTTATATGTAGTTAATCAAGCCTTCCCCATGATAGGCAGTGGAGGAGCAGCAACAGACTAATGAGATCATCTCTCTGCTCTCTTCTTCTGTTCGCAAATTCTGTCAACACATCTGATGCACTAATAAATACTCAATGTATTCATTGTTGATCACTGAGCCATCAGTCTAAAGTGCAGTTTTAATTGCACCCCTACGCAAAAGATGGCAGTTTTTTGGCTGGATCAGGTGAAAAACTCACGTGTAGTGGCCCAGGAGCTTGCAACCATTGTAAGAAATTGGGATATGCTAGGCTACAGAAGCTGCCCCAATAGCTATTTTTAACACCAGCACATTTACAGACATTCCTGTTCAATTCTATGGGGTCACAAATGTCCATCTGTACTGTGAAGCGCCGTCCAATCAACTTTGCTGCATTTGGCTGAATCTGGGCTGATAGTATATCTCTAAACACTGCAAAATTCATCTGGCTGCTTCTGTCTTCTGTCACTGACACTCCCCTCAGATGACGCATGGGTGCACAAAACGCGTGAGAATCCAGTAACGCCGTGATGTCACGCCGCCAGAGCAATGAGGAGCTCTGGCAGCCATCTTTTAGCTCTGGACGGTTAGTCCACATGGTTTTTACATGCCCTACTGTTTGTTTTAACCTGGATGTTTTGCAATAAATGTTTACAAAGTTACTACACTATGGACATCCTTTTGCTTTGACTCCCCTGAGGAGTTTCTGATTCACAGCCATCCTAACATCCAGAGAGGGAGCCTCCACTAGATGCAGAGGACTGCACTTACCTATCCCATAAAAGGGAGCTCTGGATGACCTTGATACCAGTGAATCCACACCTCAGAGTCCATCCATCCATAGAGGAAAGGCTTAGGATTCCTACCATCATCATGATGACATCAAAATTAATTACTAATGCGCATTGACGTGTGCTTTCTGGTGAGTGCGCATTGCTTATACACCTACATGCACATCCACCGGGTCCAGGAAGACGCATGATTAATGAGCACTGTAGTCACCTGATGAACTTTTATATGATTTATCAACAATCAGTATTTTATGTTTATATGCTAACTTATAGACTTTTTTTTATCTTAGCGCCGCACATCATTTTATTTGTTTGGAGGTTTTCTTGGTTACCTTGTGCTTGGCTGCTTTTAATTTATTCAGTTTCTTTTCTTATTTAGTTTCTTTGGGCGCTCACATCTACCTATTCTTTAAAATAAACACCAATGACCCAGTGGCACTGGAAGCCATGCATGCCCATGCCATCACACTGTCTCCACCATGTTTTACAGATGACGTTGTGTGTTTTGGATCATGAGCTGTTCCAAGCCTCCTCCACACTTTTTTCTTCCAATCATTCTGGTACCGATTAATCTTAGTTTCTTCTGTAAAAATAATGCTTTTCCAGAACTGGTCTGGCTTTTTTTAGATGTTTTTTGGCAAAGTCTAATCTGGTTTTTCTATTCTTCAGGCTTATGAATGGTTTGCACCTTGTGGTGAACCCTCTGTATTTGCTCTCATGAAGTCTTCTCTTGTCTGGATGTTGTGCATGGGGTTTTCTTTACCATAGAGAGGATCCTGCAATAACCCACCACTGTCGTCTTCCATGGACATCCATGCCTTCTTATGTTGCTGAGCTCACCAGTGCATTCTTCTTTCCTCAGAATGTACCGAACTGTGGAGTTGGCCACTCCTAATGTTGCTGCTATCTCTCTAATGGATTGGTTTCATTTTTGAAGCCTTACAATGGCATGGGCGGACTATGTGCTTCTTGTATTACTGTACCTTATGTCATTGTTGAATAAAAATTATTGAACAAGAAAAAAAACACCTGAAAAGCACAGCAAAAATGACTCAATACACTCATTTCAGGTGTTCCTATTCAATTATATGGGGCCAAAAATGCCCAGTTCTGCAGCACAAGTAGCTCATGTAGCTTTTGGAACATCAGGCATCAAGCGACAGGCACCTGAGTGGTCAAATGTAAACAGCCGCTATTGAAATACATGGGATTTCGGATGTTGAGCTTTTGGAGGTTCAAACTACAAAACGCTCAGGTGTAAATGGGGCCTTAGGCATGACGCAGTCAGATTATGCACATACATCTGCTAGCCAACTTTGTGACCAGTTTAAAGTCCAGACATCTAATGCAAAACCTCATGCGAATCACATCCAAAAAATGTGTATAGCCCATATGTGAAGGTACCCACCCATTTAAAAACAGGCATGGGCAACCTTGAGGTAGAAAATGCAGTACAGCTTTTTAGTATAATATTAGGGAGAATGGTTGATGGAAAAAAGATATTCTGGTTACAGTATAACAAAGCTTATACAGTTCATTCTAATGGAAAGTTACATCTCTTCAGTCTACACAGACATGTGACGCCCTCTGCAGGTTACATAGACTCAACGTCATATAATACCAGTACACACAGATTTCAAGACTGTTGTATAAGACAGAAAAGGCAAACTGCTTGCATAAATACATTGCCCGGCGTCAACTTAGCCAAAACACTTGTTTACTGTTTTTAAAAAGTATTAAAAAAAGGAAAAGAGGTGATCTACCCATGAAAGCAAGGCTGCTTCGTCCCTAGAACATGTGCTAAAGAAGAGAAAAAATCTCCCCTGGGACTTTACTACAGCAAAAAAAAAAATGAATGACCAAAAAGAGTATGAATACAACCCAAATTTTATTTTTCAATGTATAAAAGGATTTGATTAAAATGTTGCAAGCATGTGCGATAGACCACCATTATACTGAGGGCACTACAAGCACGGACGGCCGCCCCCTTTGCACATCAGACATGAGGAAGGACACCCATGCACTTCCAGCAATGCAACAGTTTGCATTTCTTCTTGTGATAATAAATGTGAGTTTTGTTATTTTGAATCTTAAATCTCAATAGATGGTTGTACATTGGTCTATATACTTGCATTTGTTTATTTTTAATCTACTCATTTAGGCAGTGTATTACTTTCCCCTGATGAAGACTTTTTGATAGTCAAAATGCATTGGGAACTTTGTGATGCATTTTACCTCTGTATATGTACTATAACTGTTTATTGTACACACTGTAGGAACTCTGTAAGTGAAGTTAATCCTGTATGCAGAGGGGTCCCTAGGGTTGGTGTCACCTGGTGCGGTAACACTTGGTGACACCCCCTCTGACGATCCCCGCAGAACGGATCGGATCTGCGGATTGAGCATAATAGATCGGACTCCGATCCATTATGCTCAATCCACAGATCTGATCCATTCTGTGGGGTTCGTGGGCTTTCTTTACAACTTGCCTTTTCTTGGAGCAGGTCCGGGATGTCGCAGTTTCAGGCACGATCAATGGATGATAGCAGTAGTTCTATCTGATTGATCGCGCCTGAAACCGGGACATGCGCAGTTACTTCAGGGGTACATAGCTACATGGGAGACACATCTTGCAGATACACCAGTGTCACCCTGGAGGTTTGTTCGCATGCAACCTATACGGGGTGACACCAGACCCGCTCCAAGAAAAGGTAAGTTGTAAAGAAAGCCGACGATCCCCACAGGATGGATCGGATACATCCTGCGGGGATTGGCTTGTTTTACAACTTACCTTTTTGTGGAGCGGGTCCGGTGTCACCCCGTGCGGACCGCACCCCCCCGCACCTGCCTCGGGACGCCACTGCCTGTATGGTATACAATAATTGTTTAATGCATACATTGTGTGACATGTCAAAGTTTGTATGAATGGATAGAGACCAGAAATTTATCTTTTAATCAAAACCTTTTATACACTGAAAAATAAAATTTGGATTTCATTCATATGCTTTTGGATGTTCTTTGTTTTTTTTTTTAATAAAGTCTCATGGGAGATTTTTGCTCTTTTTTTCACACTGTTTTAAAAAAGTTACTTTTCAAGAGAGCTGTTCAGAGTAGAATATAGGAGCTGCCATTGATTTGCATGTTCTGGGGACATCTTCAGAAACCTTGCTGACTTCTTAGTGATTTAACCAGTAAAAGCATGTAGATCACAAATTACTAAATTATTGGTAAATATATGGACATATCTGGCATGCCCTTGGGATATTGAGACAGACATATTGTGTGTATATACTGTATATGGGCAGCACAGTGGCTAAGTGGTTAGCACTTCTGCCCTTCAGTACTAGGGTCGTTGGTTCAAATCCCAAACACGGCACCACCTGCCTGGAGTTTGCATGTTCTCCCTGTGCCTGCGTTGGTTTCCTGCAGGTACTCCGGTTTCCTCCCACACTCCAAAGACATGCTGGTAGGTTAATTGGCTCCTTTCTAAATTGTCCCTAGTATTTGTATGTATGAATGTGAGTTAGGGACCTTAGATTGTATACCCCTTGAGGGTTAGGGACTGATGTGAATGTACAATATACTGTATATGTAAAGTGCTGTGTAAATTGATGGCGCTATATAAGTACCTGTAATAAATAATAATAATATACATGAGCAGGCAGATTGCTATGATGCAGTCGGCCAGCTTGAACATGTATTAGATTACACATGAACCAAAAAGCCCTGCTTTTCTACAAACCTTTGTTAGAAATATATAAAAGTGTGTAGCAGTGTGCAAATAGGTTAATTCACTGAAACCAACTATACTGGACACTGGTCATTTACACATCTACATAAAAAGGAAAAAAAAAACCAAAACAACATTAAAAAGAAGAATGACAAATTCATCTAGCTATTGATCATTAGAGGAATCACCTCAATTTAAACCTAAAGACACCTACTGATCAACTATACTGATAAAATAGGATTTTTGACTTCCTTGTAAAATCTTTTTTGCGGAGTACATTGGACAACACATCGACAAGTCTGAGACATAGATCCCTTCAGAAGATTGATCACTGGCAAACAAAGCTGTTAGGACTGGATGAACTTTTTTTTCAACCAAACTAACTAGGTAACCCTTCCCATTCCCAGCATGCCTCAGTTTGGTAGCAAGCAGTAGGAGGAGTGGATCAGAACAGAGGGATGGGACTGGTGCCCTATAACATACTCCCAAGAAAAGGATTTTACAGGTAAGTGAAAAAAACCTTTATTACATTTTACATTACAGACCACAGAGTGCAGTCAGACAAATGGACATCCAAAAGCAATCCAACTGAGGGGTGGCAACACAGCAAACAAATGGCTAGCAGGCCAATGAATAATCAAAGTGAACAAGGGAGGGAAACTCAATAAGCTCACTGGGCATCAGAGACCTAAACATCCATGTCGTTGCACTGACAAACCTGGTGGTATGAACTGTAACAGGAAAAGGGGGAATCTGATAGGCTTGAATCATAAGCTACCTGATCCACCAGGAAGTAGAGTGAGATCTTTCAAGGAATGACAAAAAAAAAAAAAGCATTAGTCAATGAAAGAGGCAGCTGCAAGATTGGGATGCTAGAACCACATCCAGACAATGGGAAAAAAACCTTGGGATGTTTAGAAACAGGACAAAGAGAAGGGAGTACAATATCCAGGTTAAGGTGAAAGGGCAGAGGCCTTAATACAACTTTAAGCCATGTATCACATGGAAAGTACCAGCTGCACTCAACGGTAGCAGCTGGTACTCTCAGGGCAGCACACCTGAGAGATGACTAGCTCCACCTGTCAGGAAATACAAAAAAAACACCCTTCCCTCCTCTCTTCAGTTATGCAAGAGTATTCCTGCACCCTGGTGCACGAAAGGTATTCTGCCTCAAATTCATTAACACCAGATACGGGTGGGAAGTAGACCTGCCGTCCGGAAAGATTTCCCAGAAACACCGTTACCGGTAAGTGTAACTGGTACTTTTCTCCAGTCATCTTCCAGGATGGCACACCTGAGACAAGAAGCAAGGAAATAAAGCCTATCATAAGGGTGGGACCACTACCTGTAATACGTTCCTTCAGAATGCCAGGTCCTGAGGTTACAACAGCTCTACGCTGTAGTGCCTCACAAAGGTGTCCTGGCTTGTCCATGTGGCTGCTCAGCAGATCTGTTCAATCAATGCTCCGATCCTCTCTGCCCAAGAGGTCATCAGCGATCTAGTAGTGTGAGCCCTCAGGTGTAAAGGAACTGAAACCCCTGATTGCTCATAAGCTAAGGAGATGGGCTTGTCTGATCCATCTAGTTATTGTTGGCTTAGATGCTTGCTGTCCCTTCCCTGGGCCACTAAACAAAATCAGAAGGTGACTTGACTTCCTGAAGTCACTTACTCTATCCAAATATGTCAGTAAAGACCATCTGACATCTATAAAATGAAAACTCTTTTCCCTCTCATTACTAGGGTTTGACAAAAAGACGGTAGGACAATCCCCTGTGTCTTATGAAACCGTGAGTTCACCTTGGAAAAATAAAGAGGATCCTGTCTAAGCACTACCCTGCCCTTTATTACCACCAGAAAGTGTTCCTTGATCGACAAGCTCTTAAGGTCACCTACCCTTCTTGCCGTTGTAATGGCTAAAAGGAAGGCTAACTTAACTGCTTGCCGACCACCCTGTAGCAGAAATACTGCTACAGGGTGGCAGCAGTGCGTAAAATAATGTATATATGTGATTTTGCATTTCCGGGTAGGGGGTGTGCGTGAGCCATGCATACGCCCTACCCGCGCCGCCTTCCACAGCCTTCAATCACCGGGTCCCGGACGGTAATTAGCTGTTGGTGCCTGGTGATTACAGAGCATCTCCGACGAGGAGGAAAACTGTTTTGTTTACATCAGTCTTCCTCCCTGTCAGCTCAGGCACACTGCTCGAGATGGCTGTGCACAACACAGCCATCCCAATCAGTGTGCTTACAGTGAAGCACACACCTCCCGCCCCCTAGTAAAACACTCTGTACATATATTTAACCCTTTGATCACCTTAGGTTAACTTCTTCCTGCCCAGTGCCATTAGTACAGGGTCTTTTTTTTTTTTTTTTTTTTTAGCACTGATCACCATTTTGGTGTCACTGGGGATGTCAGTGACACCAAGTTAGTTCCACCCAGTGTCAGAATGTCCACCGCAGTTCTGCTAAAAGTTGATGATCGCCGCCATTACTAGTAGAAAAAAAAAAATCCCAGTATCTATACCACCATATGTAAACGCTATAATTTACACGTATTGGGATTTTTTTTTTTAGCAAAGACATATAGCAGAATGCATTTTGGCCTAAATTTATGACGAAATTTGATTTAAATTTTTTAATTAACTTAAGCTTAATAGCAAAAAGTCCAAAATATGTTTTTTTTCTCAAAATTGTCGGTCTTTTTATATATATATATATATATATATATATATATATAGCGCAAAAAATAAAAAAAACGTACAGGTGATCAAATACCACCAAAAGAAAGCTCAATTCATGGTAAAAAAAAAAGGATGTAAATTTCATTTGGGTGCAGCATTGTGTGACTGTGCAATTGTCAGTTAAAGTACCGCATCGCCGTAACGCAAAAAATGGTCAGGAAGGGGGTAAATCCTCAGGAGAGTAAATGGTTAAGAGATAAAATCCTAATAGAAATCTGGCTCAAACGGTGGCTTGGTTAAAGCCTATAACACTAAGGTCAGATCCCAAGCCGCAAAAATATGTAGCTTAATCGGGTCACCTCTTCCCTGGCCCCCAGAAACCTAACTAGGGGCTGCGATGCAAGTCTCCATTTCAAAAAGACTGATGAGGCTGCCACTAGCACCTTTGGGGTGTTTACTGCTATACGTTTATCCACCCCTGCTTGGAGAAAGTCTAAGATCACAGGGACTGTTAGAAAGGAAACCCTCTTCTCCTGACACCAACTAGAACACAATCCCCACACCTTGAGATATATTTTTCTAGTGACTGGCTTTCTACCAAGAAGAGTGTCTGAAACCCCATTCTTCTAAGGATCTCCCTTCCAAGAGCCAAGCCGTTAACCGAAAAAAACTCTGGATTGGGGTGCAGAGTTGGCCCCTGCAAGAGGATATTCCTCTGGACTGGGAAATGCTGTGGGGGAGCCACAGACCAGCTCTTCAAGGTGGCGAACCAGACTCTCCTTGGCCATCAAGATCAGTCTGCAGCTTGACCAGCTCAGATTCTGTTGTACCCGCAGGATCAGTGCCAGAGGGGGAATGCATATGCCAGCTAAAAATCCCATTCCTGGACTAATTCGTCCAGACCTTCAGACCCCCTACTCTCGGGCCAGGGAAATAGACCTTTTTGCCTGCTGAAAAAACAGAAGTTAAAGCAGTATATTTCCGGGCTGCCAAAAACCTGACTTATCTGAAAAAAGACCTCGGGATTGAGTTCCCACTCTCCCTTGCAGATTAACGGTCAACTGAGAAAATCTGTTTTCATGTTGGCCGACCTCTTTATGTAGACTGCAGACACCAAAAGGACCTTGTTCTCTGCCCATCCTAAAACATCCTGAGCTAGGTCCAGGAGCTTCCTGGATCTGGTGCCCCCCTGATGATTCAGGTGTGCCACCATCGACATATTGTCTGTCAGAATCTGGACTTCGAAGGAGTTCAAGGCCTGACCTACTGCCAGCAGCTCCCTGCAATTGGAGGTCTCCCTTAGGTGTGGCTCCCATGGGCCCTGGGCTTGTTGGCCCTCTAGATGAGCTCTCCAGCCCCACTCGCTTGTGTCTGTGGTTACCCAAACTGGGTCCCACAGCAACCATGGTCTTCCTTCCCCCAGATTCTGGGGCCTGAACCACCACCCCAGCGAGGTTTTTACATTCTCTGGGAAGGAAACCGTCTTGCCCAGTTCCAAAAGGATAGAATGAAGAATTGAAGCTCCCTGGAATGCAATGGCTAGAATACATACTAGGACTCTTGATAGAGTGAAGGAAATAAGTATTTGATCCCCTGCTGATTTTGAATGTTTACCCACTCACAAAGAAATGATCAGTCTAAAAATCGAATGGTAGGTATATTGTAACACAGAGACAGAATAGCAATAACAAATTCAAAAGAAATGCATGTCTAACAAATTATGCACTGATTTGCATGTTCATGAGGGAAATAGGTATTTGATCCCCTTCACAAAACATGACTTAGTACTTGGTGGCAAATCCCTTGTTGGCAATCACAGAGGTCGGACGTTTCCTGTAGTTGGCCACCAGGTTTGCACACATCTCAGGAGGGATTTTGGCCCAGTCCTCTTGGCAGATCCTCTCCAAGTCATTAAGGTTTGGTGGCTGACGTTTGGCAACTTGAACTTTCAGCTCCCTCCACAGATTTTCAATCGGATTAAGGTCTGGAGACCGGCTAGGCCACTCCAGGACCTTAATCTGCTTCTTCTTGAGCCACTCCTTTGTTGCCTTGGCTGTGTGTTTTGGGTCATTGTCATGCTGGAACACCCATCCACGACCCATTTTCAATGCCCTGGCTGAGGGAAGAAGGTTCTCACCCAAGATTTGATGGTACATTGCCCCGTCCATCGTCCCATTGATGCGATGAAGTTTTCCTGTCCCCTTAGCAGAAAAACACCCCCAAAGCAGAATGTTTCCACCACCATGTTTGACAGTTGGGATCATAGGCAGCATTCCTCCTCCAAACACAGCGAGTTGAGTTGATGCCAAAGAGCTTGATTTTGGTCTCATTTGACCACAACACTTTCAACCAGTCCTCTTCTGCATCATTCAGATGTTCAGTGGAAAACTTCAGACAGGCCTGGACATGTGATTTCGTGAGCAGAGGGACCGGCAGGATTTCAATCCTTGTTGGCGTAGTGTGTTACCAATTGTTTTCTTGGTGCCTGTGGTCCCAGCTGTCTGGAGATCATTGACAAGATCCTCATGTGTAGTTCTGGGATGATTCCTCACTGCTTTCATGATCATTGACACTCCACGAGGTGAGATCTTGCATGGTGCACCAGACCTAGGGAGACATAGTTGTTTCGAGTTTCTTCCATTTGCGAATGATTGCACCAACTGTTGTCACCTTCTCACCAGGCTGCTTGGTGATAGTTCTGTAGCCCAGTCCAGCCTTGCGTAGGTCTACAATCTTGTCCCTGACATCCTTGGACAGCTCTTCGGTCTTTGCCATGGTGGAGAGTTTGGAATCTGATTGATTGCTCCTGTGGACAGGTGTCTTTTATACAGGTAACAAAATAAGATTAGCAGCATCCCCTTTAAGAGACTGCTTTTAATCTCAGCTTGTTACCTGTATGAAAGACACCTGGTCGCCAGAAATTCTGCTGAATGATAGGGGGATCACATATTTATTTCCCTCATGAACATGAAAATCAGTGCATAATTTGTTAGACATGCATTTCTTTTGATTTTTTTGTTGCTATTTTTTCTCACAGTTTTACAATACACCTACCATTCGATTTTTAGACTGATCATTTCTTTGTGAGTGGGAAAATATTCAAAATCAGCAGGGGATCAAATACTTATTTCCTTCACTGTATGTGCCTCCAGGAGCAATCTGGAACCGCTATCAACCCGCAGACAGCCCTCAATACTTTTCAGTCATCTCTTGGGGTAAAAAGACTCTGGAGTTCACTAAATACCCCCTTGGTTTGGCTTTTGCCGTAGGATGCAACAAAGAAAATGTTAGGAAAGACCTACTAGAACAGCCAAACTTTATTTGGGGTTAATCAGAGGCACTTGATGTGATTGCTTAATTCTGAACACAGCTACATGCAAAGTTATAAGAGGGTGTGCACACACTTCTGTAACCACATTTAGTTTTTTTTTTTAATGTTTACTCCGCTCTCTTCTACCATTGCTGGAGGAACCTGGAACAGCCTTCCATCCACCCTGAGATCTATGTCATTTGGGGTCCTTACCGGTGGGATTAGAGCCAGAAAAAAGGAAGCTCCCTTTCTGCCGCTTGTTGGCCCATTTCATGGGCAAGTCCTTCCTAAATCTTTGCTGGCCTTGATTAGGAGGGGGGCTCAAAAACTTTTTCCCCTTTTTGGTGGGCCTTAACAGACCTGAGACAAACCGTAAGGAATCCTCACAGGTCTTAACACACACTGCCCTCAGGGCTGAGTTGAGAAGCAATGCAGTCTTAGCTGATGTCCTGACCATCTCCACTGCAGTGTCTGTTAAGCAGACGACTGCCTTACTGACCACCTCCAGGGATTCTAACACCTCTTTTGTCTGAGCTTCCCCTTTTTTTCTTGGTACCCCCGAGAGAAGTGATCAATTACTCTATGCATCCAAGCATCAGTATTCCTAGCGATGCAAGCGGATGTCAGAGCTGGGGCCATAGTAGCGGCATTCACATGCCAGGCTCTTCGCAACAGTGTCTCAGACCTACGGTTTATCGGATCCCTGATGTTACCTGAATCCTCAAAAGGACAGGTCAAATTATTTAGACACTTTTGATTAAACAGCTTCTAGCTTAGGAATCTCCTCCTCTTCTTCCCCAAAGGGGTATCGCCTTTTCCAGGTCTTTAATTTTAAAACCTCTCTCTCTGGATCCTTCCACTCTTTATCTTTGAGAGTCTGGTGCACGGGTAGCACCCTAGCCTGCAGCCTCACCAACTCCCTATACATCCTATCTTGGGCTGAGACCTGCGCTGGTGGTTCTGGGATGTCCTCTGAGATATAAATAGCACTTGGGAGCCCCTCTAAATCTTCCACTGCAAAAAAAGGTGTCTACCCGGTCTAGATTCCTCGCTAGCATCTTACAAATCTTCCTTCTCTTCCAGGGAGCTTTGGTCAGAGACCTCAGCCTCCTCTAGGTCTTCCTCCTCTGTGACCTGAGAGGATGAGGAACCCAAACCCCCTCCCCCCACTGCTTCCCCATCCAAGTCCCCTCCTGGGAAGATGACCCTTCCCTAGAGGACAGAGTATCTACCTACCTGGCTGGCAGAGCTGTCTTAAAGGATTGTAAGGTGTCTAACATCTCCATTTTCACCAACAAAAAAAATCCTACATAAACACAGGGGTTTCTTTCCCTGACAACTCATGGATACATTTGTAACAAAAGGGTCTGGCTTGGTCTTTATCATGGCAATATTCACACCGTTTGGAGTGGGGGGCATTTAACCTTAGATGTCTTGTGGGCGCTCTCCTGGGCAGTTCCAGATGGCTCTAAGGAGAGACAAACAAGGGGACCCGGTTAGAACGATATCCCTTCCCCCTAGGCACACCAGTAGGGGAGTGGGTAAGGACTTTTCCCCCCCTCCTCTCCCCCCCCAGGCAAGTCAGACCCACCGCCAGTGGTTTTCTCACTGGCTGCAGCCACTGCCTCACCTTCCATCCTCAGCAGGGCCCCTTGGGACTACGACACCTTCGCCAGGTCCTTGGGTCCATACTCCCATAGGTGATTCCTGGAGGCTTCTCACCGGCCTCCAGGAGAAAGAGAATGATGATCAACACCACCATGTTTAGGGCGGAAGTCCTGCCCGAACTGGAAATCCAACTGAGAACAAGGTTTGGCCCACAGCCTCGCTCTTGCTTCCTGTCCCCACAGACCCTGGCCACTCTGCCTACCTGCCTAGCAGAGTTAATGGCAGATTCCACTGCTTGATTCTCGGTACCAGCCGGTGATCTCTAGGCATCCGTGAGATAGCAGCCTCATGGCCTGGTCCTCTTTTGGTCATGCCTCCCCATTTTCAAGAATGAGGGAAGAAGGGCGACCCTCCCTGGAACACCAGGCACACACCTCCCCTGTGCCCAATAAGTTCCTACATACTGGGATCCCTGGAGCAGGTGAGTGACTCCGGTTCACAGCCTGCCCTACCCAGCGCAACTACTTAACCTCCCAGTGGGAACCTTCCAGCCCCAGGCCTTAGGTCTCCAAAAAAAAAAAATTTCACTGCCAGGGAAACACAATCAAAAACGGAGTAGTGGAGGGAAGGGTGGGAAATGCACAACCTAATATCAAGTCTGCTTCTCTTGGAGGTTGCTTTGTCATAGTTGACATAGTATTATACAGTATTTATATAGCGCCAAAAAGTTTGTTCAGCGCTGTACAGAGTAGTGAGGGACAGTACATGAGACAATACAGTAACAAAACAGTATACGAGCGGTTCGAGGGCCCTGCTCTTTCGAGCTTACAATCAAGGAGGGAGGGGATAGTGGCACAGGAGGAAGTGGCTGTGGGGGATGGAGTGGTAGGAGGATTGGAGGAGATCGGCTGTTAGGTGAGGGTGGGGTAGGCTTCCCTGAAGAGATGGGTTTTCAGGGTGCGCCTGAAGGTGAGAAGGGTAGGTGACAGTCTGATGGATTGGGGTAGTGAGTTCCAGAGGATGGGGGAAGTCCTGAGAAATCCTGCAGTCGGGCATGGGAGGAGGGGACCAGGGAGCTAGTAAGTAGGAGGTCTTGTGAGGAGCGAAGAGTGCGGATTGGATGGTATTTGGGTATCAGGTCGGTGAGGTAGTTCGGGGCAGTGTGATCAATGGCTTTGCACGTCAGTGTTAGTAGTTTGAATTTAATGCGTTGGGCAATCGGAAGCCAGTGGAGGGAATGAAAGAGGGGGGTGGCAGATGTGGAGCGGTTGGTAAGGTGGATGAGTCTGGCCGCTGAGTTCAGGATATACATAGGCCACAGCCATGCCATTTTCCAACTGAAACCAGCTTCAGAACATACCCAACACCATACCGGCTATACCCGAGGGAGTCCCCCAATCCAAGAGCCCAGCACTGCCAAATAATCACCGGATCTCTGTGCCCACGCTGCACAGCTGCAGTCCGATCGGCCCCTGCCCCCTAGCATGAAGGCCTAGTTAAAAAAAAAAAAAAAAAAAAAAGTGTCCTGTTTGGCCTGAGGAAACATGAAACTTTGGGTCCATCACTGGGTCGCCCTTTTTAACTATTGTAGATCATGACTGACCTTGCTGGTTCCATGCAGAAAACATTTGCACTTGCAAAAAAGCTATTGAGAAACTCAACTGGAATTTGGTACAGTGAATAGGTTTGAGTAGAACTCTTTAAAGCTCTCCCCATCTAGGACCAGGAATATAGCACACTGACACAATGACAGGTCGCAAAACAGGGCTTTCGAGGGAGAACATAGCTTTGGAAAGGGCTTCTAGGCAATTATTTACAGGATCTTCAAATGCTAGGATTTCCTCCACAGGAACAGTCTTGTTAAGACAGAAAATGGCCAGATCTACTCCAGGGACAGAACATTTCTTAAGGAACCCCTCCTCAATCAGATTAGCACTAATTGATGTTCCTTAGAGAAGAAAGAAGAAAAAAAACCTTGTACAGATTAGGCCAATCACCACAGAATACAGGATGCAAAAGGGGGTGCAACATGATGATTTTTAACCAGCTAGAGGCTCCTAAGGGATCACAGACTGGTAACTTGGAGGAAGTTGATGCAGGCTGCATGACAACGTCATTGGGCTGATTCACAAAACGTATAGAAGAAAAAAACTCAAAAACTGTGCTGTGCACAACAGTTTAATCTCTACTCTCGCCTGCAATCCAGAATTTACAGCTGGACAGACTGCCTAATATAGAATCATCAGCCACTGCCCTTATATTTAACAGCTTTATTTATGAACCAAGTGCTTTCAGAATGTGATTGGTCAGGATAGAAAGACAAGAGCTCTTTTTAAAAGTGTAAGCTTTAAGTAGTCTTCCCCATTTCTGCTTGCTACTTACACAGCAACATGCAAGAAGACAGACAGAACACCACACCTGTACACCTAAATAATGTGCTAAATCTAGAACGCAGGTGACAACGCCAGAGCCCCCACCTTTAAAAACCAACTCGGCAATGGTAACAGCCACAATTTTATCCTGACCAATTCTCTATAAAGCAAACCTATGCTGATAAATATGAGGATGTCGGCCTCCCATGAATACTAGTTGCCAAGCTGTCTCTGGTTTCAATCCCCACTCAGCTACTGACTAGAAACAACCATGCAACTTGGAAAGGAAGAATGAAGTCAGAATGTATGACCTGCCTGCTTGTCCCAAGCCAGTGCCCTAGAAAAGACTAAAAGCATTGGATCAGAACTGCAGCCAGGCAGCTAACATTTTCACAAGGAGAAATCAGCCGCTCAGTAGCCTCCACTTTGTCTAACTTATTTCTTTTAATGCTTGGTGTTCTGGAAAAATAAACACCAGATTTCTAGAGGCATCCTTGGAGGACTTTGGAAAACATTTCACGTGTCATTGCGCAAATATGATTTTACACAATTCCCTTGCACAAAGATTAAAGACACAACCCAATTTAAAAAATAGAATGTTATTTTACTGGTATTTCTCTACCAAGTAACAACAGACAAGACATAACAAGGTCAGGGACAAACAGAATATAACCAATGACATTGTAAGATTTGGTCACGTGGTGTTGGAAAGTAACAGTCGATGGTAGTAGAATATACTGGGGCAGATCCAAGCTACATCTGCTTACATCCTTGGACAGGAAACGTCGCTCAGATCTTGTACACATCACTGGACACAGTGGAAGACACCTGGTGTATCCGATATTAAAAACACTTGTCATATCTCATCTATGTTTCCACACTGCAGTGCTGTATACCCATTCTTCTACAATGACACATGCCACTATCGCTGTATTTCTGAACATAATACAGTTAAACTTTATCAATGTACATGACTTATACATACAGGCACAGTGGTTTGCACGTTCACACACAACTTACACATACAGTCTTTGGGTCTATGGAGAGGCAGCTATGACGATGAGGCAAACTCAGTAGCTGTTGTACAGTAACTAAGGTGCAATGAATCCAGCCTCAACTGTTAACCTAGCCCCTTCATATAATGCGAACCTAGAACTACGCAGCTAAGACACAGCATTGCATTTATGGCATTCTCAGGTGTAGAAATCTGTGCAGAGTACCTATCCATAATTCAACAACTGTACTGCATATTCGGACACTGAATTTATGAGCAGGTCTCTTCTGCCCTTAATTACAAGAAAGCCTGCTGATGGCATTCCATTCAGTACTCATCACTTAGAGGGTACTCCATTCAGTAACAATTATGCAGACGGTGCTCCACTCAATAACTGAAAAGCATGTAGCTAGTGTTCTGTTCAGTCATTGGAAAGCGTGTAGATGGTGCTCCATTGAGTAATTCGTAAGGATGTAGAGAAGGGTCCGTTCACCAACTGATATTTATGTAGTGGGTGTCTCATTCTGTAAGTGGAAAGCAAGTATATGTTGTTCTGTTCAGTAATGGAAGAGACTGAAAAGCTGGTGCTCCATTCACTTACTGGAAAGATGTGAGACTGCTTCATTTAGTGACTATGCAGCCTGTAGATGGTGCTTTGTTCAGTAGCAGATGGAATTGGTGCAGGCTGAAATTTATACTGCCAGAAGCTCTAAAACCACTGTAAAGATTTCAGCGATTAATACATCCAATACTGGGATGAGCATAGGCAAGTAAGGCGACAGTGCTTTATGTTCCAAATCACATTTAACAAGCTTAAAGAATAAAATATATTTAATGGAATATTTTAAAAAATGCAAAAAACCTTCTTCCAAAGACTGCGCTGCTCAAAAGATAGCATTTTGTTTCCAAAACCATACAAAGGCTGTATTTATCAAACATTTAAAAATGTGTTTTAGAAAGTAGACAGTAAAAAACAGGCCTATTTTATATTACTGGGTAAAAACATTTACATTTTTTTTTTAACAGGGACCAGTTCACAGTAATCCAGTGTTTGTCTTCGGACTGAGGGAGACCAGATGATAAAATCCTTCATGTTGTTTTTTTTTTTTTTAAATAAATAAGACTGTAAACCATATCAGATATCAGCATTTACTGCATACAGCAAACCGGATTAAAACAGGAACCAAGATTTAGTTTCAGGGTTCAAAAAAGGACCCCATAGGTACTCTGTTTTCTGGCAAGAAAAGGACTAAATTGAATTGTAGAGATACAATGGCAGATCTCAGCCTGGGAGCTGGTGGGACAGGTAGCTGAATTAATATGCCAGCTGTATCTGAGGTCATTGTGTCATGATATCCACCATTAATCACACGATTCCATAATTCCACTGAGTTCCATCTCCTGTATGGTCTCTGAGTACTCCGAACAATCTGCACCCTTCTCCTTGCAGAAAACACAACCCTGTAATAAAACAGAATGCAAGTTATTCCTATGGTAAGAGCTATACTATATATCAAGCTCTTCAAAAGTACTGCTGGGAACAGGGGAAACAGTATATTTATATTCTCTCTCTCTATATATATTATACCTATACACAATAGGTTTATATGACACTATATGATTATAAATATAATTTATTACATGGTTTTTACATGTGTATGCATTGTATTGTATTTTTTTGATCATTCCACATTTCTGGCTATGCACACAATTGGGCCCTTTGGCTCCACCCCCAAAAGCATCTGGCATACCTGCTATTCCCACCCATGGGTGAGACTGCCAAACACCCACCTCTTAGAAACCAGCACATTTAAAAGGACACAGGCATTGAAGGTACTGACACTGAGGAAGAGGCAAGGCCTTGAAATGAGTCAGCCATTTGGAGGGCCACTAGTCACTATACAGACATCTAGTGAGATTGGACTTTTCTGAATTTCATATGATGTGTCTTTGATATTTTATCCTTTGTGAGTATATTACCATTTTTACACAATAAATTAATTTTTTTTAAGGTAATGCACTAGGCTGGTGCGCCCTCTGTCTCTTTGCATGGTGCTCATCCCTGTTCCTCCTTGCACAAAGGAGCAGATACCGGTCCTGCTGATGGGTTAAAGACTTTCTATGGCCCTGTCCAGCTCTTCTAGAGTAACTGCCTGTCTCCTGGAATCTCCACCATGCTCTTGAGACTGTGCTGGGAGACACAGCAAACCTTCAAGCAATGGCACGTATTGATGTGCCATCTTGAAGGAGTTGGACTACCTGTGCAACCTCTGTAAGGTCCAGGTATCACCTCATACTACCAGTAGTGACATTGACCCTAGTCAAATGCAAAACTAGTGAAAGTCAGAAAAGGGGAGTAGGGAAAAAAAAAAAGGTCAGTGGCCTCCACCTGTAAAACCATTCCTGTTTTCTGGATAGTCTCATTGTTGTTCATCTAGTGCACCTGTTAATTTCATTAACACCAAATCAGCTGAAAGTGATTAACAACCCCTCCCCTTGAGTTTAATTGATTGGATGCTATGCTCTGAAAAAACTGAAAAAAAAGTGTTCCTTTAATTTTTTTGAAACTCTGAATAAACTCTTGAAACATGTTGTTAGTCTAACACAGAATTAGGCACACCAATTTTATTATAGAGTCTTCCTACCAATATCCCATGAAATTTTACTTCACTGTCCCTCTCTGTATGGTTTACACTTATGTCAGATCACAGGTGGCCCAAAGACCAGTGATCTGACATAAGTGTAAACCATATAAAGAGGGACAATTGGTGTACCTAATTCTGTGTTAGGCTAACTCCAGTCCTCATGGACCCCCAACAGGTCATATTTTCAGGATTTCCCTCAGATGAAACAGCTGTGGTAATTACTAAGGCAGTGAAACTGATCAAATCACCTGTGCAAAATAATGGAAATCCTGAAAACATGACCTGTTGGGGGTCCATGAGGACTGGAGTTGAGAAACACTGGGCTAACAACATGTTTCAAGAGTTTATTCAGTTTAAAAAAAAAAAATAAAGGAACATTTAAAAAGGAGATTATGACACAAATAGTTTTTTTCTTAAACAAGGTATGAATTTGTAGAGTGTCGCAACAGTAGGCCCCTAGAAAGCAAAGCAAGGAAATTTAAAAAAAAAAAAAGGGGGTAATTTCTAGTGTTAATATGTGGCTACACCCCTTTAGCACCTGAAAGATAAGTGCATGTACAAGCTATTGGGATTTGAGCACTGGTATATCTTGTTTTTGTTGCATAGTAGGCCAGTAGCCAGACCTAAACCTAAGCCAATGAAAATGCTACCTGTGGACACAATGCCAACCTGGGGCAGAGTAGCACTGGCCATAGAGAGATTACTTTGGCACAGTTGGCCAGCTTAAACATGTATTGCAATATGTGTGAACTAAAAATCCCTATTTTTATTCCAATGTTTGCTGGAAAGGGTAATTAGTGTGCAGAAAGCTCCTGTGGGATTTCTACTGTATGTCTATAAGACACACAGAGCTCAGCTCTGCCCCGGTCCTTCCTCACTGGCTGTGATTATCAGTGGATGCAGCTGCTGATCAGTGTATTTTGGCAGTGCTGAGTGCTTCTATCAGAATAAAATATATTTGTGTGCAGGGTTTATTTTGATAGCGGAATCTGTTTTTTTTGTTTTCTGTTTTTTTTTTTTTGTTCAGTCCGTTAACTGAGCGAAAAATAAAACTAACAGTATATGGCTGGCTTAAGACTGTAAGCCTGTACAGGAAAGAGACTGATGGTTCTTTGTACTACTCTGTCAATGTTCCACAAATACAGAAAATAAAATTAACAACACATATGGGTCTGAACAACAAAGTTTATACCGTATTTGCCGGCGTATAAGACGACCCCCTACTTTTCCTGTTAAAATATAGGGTTTGAGCTATACTCGCCGTATAAGACTACCCCTCTTCCAAGGCACACCAAATAAAAATGAAAAAACATCAGATTTGATTTCAATATGGTATGCTATTTCAGTATGGTATTCCAATGATGGGGTGCTATTCCTCCCACTGACACCAATGATGAGGCACTACTCCTCCCACTGACACCAATGATGGGGCACTATTCCTCCCACTGACACCAATGATGGTGCCCCATCATTAGTGTCAGTGTGTGAGGAATAGTGCCCCATCATTAGTCAGTGGGAGGAATAGTGCCCCATCATTGGTGTCAGTGGGAAGAATCGTGCCCCATCATTGGTGTCAGTGGGAAGAATCGTGCCCCATCATTGGTGTCAGTGGGAAGAATCGTGCCCCATCATTGGTGTCAGTGGGAAGAATCGTGCCCCATCATTGGTGTCAGTGGGAAGAATCGTGCCCCATCATTGGTGTCAGTGGGAAGAATCGTGCCCCATCATTAGTGTCAGTGGGAGGAATAGTGTCCCATCATTGGTGTCAGTGGGAGGAATAGTGCTCCATCATTGGTGTCAGTGGGAGGAGTAGCGGCCCATCATTGGTATCAGTGGGAGGAATAGCACCCCATCATTGGTGTCAGTGGGAGGAATAGCGCCCCATCATTGGTGTCAGTGGGAGGAATAGCGCCCCATCATTGGTGTCAGTGGGAGGAATAGCGCCCCATCATTGGTATCAGTGGCAGGAATTGCGCCCCATCATTGCTGTCAGTGGGAGGAATTGCGCCCCATCATTGGTGTCAGTGGGAGGAATAGCGCCCCATCATTGGTATCAGTGGGAGGAATAGCGCCCCATCATTGGTATCAGTGGGAGGAATAGCGCCCCATCATTGGTGTCAGTGGGAGGAATAGCGCCCCATCATTGGTGTCAGTGGGAGGAATAGCGCCCCATCATTGGTATCAGTGGCAGGAATTGCGCCCCATCATTGCTGTCAGTGGGAGGAATTGCGCCCCATCATTGCTGTCAGTGGGAGGAATTGCGCCCCATCATTGGTGTCAGTGGGGAGGAGGAATAGTGCCCCATCGTTGGTGTCAGTGGGGAGGAGGAATAGTGCCCCATCATTGGTATCAGTGGGGAGAATAGTGCCCCATCATTGGTGTCAGTGGGATGAAATGAATAGTGTCCCATCATTGGTATCAGCGGGAGGAATAGTGTCCCATCATTGGTGTCAGTGGGGAGGAGGAATAGTGCCCCATCATTGGTATCAGTGGGGAGAACAGTGCCTCATCGTTGGTGTCAGTGGGGGAGGAACAGTGCCTCATCGTTGGTGTCAGTGGGGGAGGAACAGTGCCTCATCGTTGGTGTCAGTGGGGGAGGAACAGTGCCTCATCATTAGTGTCAGTGGGGGAGGAACAGTGCCTCATCGTTGGTGTCAGTGGGAGAGGAATAGTGCCTCATCGTTGGTGTCAGTGGGGGAGAGGAGCGGCTGCTCCTTCTTCCAGTTCGGCCGCTCGATTTTCGCGGGGCCGCTCGGCTCCGCCTCCTCGCCGGTGATTGGTCGCCTGTGTGCCTTTCCAGTGCTGGCGCCCAATCACCGGTGAGGAGGCGGAGCCGAGCGGCCGAACTGAAAGAAGGAGCAGCCGCGCTTCCTGGACCGGATCGTCAGGGGACCGGAGCCAGGTAAGGTACAGCAGCCCCTCTGTCCACCCCTGTACTTAGTGTCCGTTGGAGGAGGAGGGGGGGCGGCGCGGCGCCGCCCCTCTAAAAAGTGCCGCCCTGACACCTGGCGCCGGTTTGCACCGGCGTATAAGACGACCCCTGACTTTTCAGAAGATTTTCAGGGGTTGAAAAGTCGTCTTATACGCCGGAAAATACGGTACTTAAAGAAAAAAAAAAAAAAGGAAGAAGAGATGCAAACACCTTATCCAGATTCTTAAGACTAGCTGATCCCCCCCTAACAATCTAGTGAGTACTAATCATAAAGGAGATAATCCTACCATGTTCTGTTTACAGGACCATCACCACCTGTCAGCCCATGTGTGAGTACACACAAATACCTCCAACTGGCTTCCCAGATACACTAGTTTTCACAGGTCAGGCTTAACATGGCCCAAAATGTAAGATGTCCCAGACAGACCCAGCTATTTCCAGATCAGACTTATCCTGTAGCCAATTATAGTTTCTGCCAAGGACAATCCGATTAGCGAATTAACTAGCAGAACTTTGTTTACATTCCAACTGTGGTCCAGAATCTGACATAAAACTACATCTTTAAGTTTGACTGGGCATAAAAAGCCTGGCAATGCTCAGATCTGCTTTCAACATTATAATGGGGTGCAAATATGATGTTCTGTTATGCATTGCATGTAATTCAACAGAAAATATTACAATGTATGTAGTTTACACAGTTGTGCCCAAGACAGCTCAATATTTGTAAAATATTTACGTCAACTGAAATGAATAGTGAGGCCAGGGCATATTACAGACAGTATTTGACTTTGCTTACAATGTGAATGTATGCAGTCATTAAATTAAAATACCATCCTTTGCTTAAATTGTAAACTGGTTACAATCAAAAGGAATTCTCTAAAGCCTCTTTCACATCTTCGAAATGGCCATACTGTGGCAAGTATACCTGCAGCCCAGGATCCCAGATGTTCCAATTGGTGGCAGCTATTCAGAGTGTACAACTTAAAAGAGAAAAATAGGGCCAAAAAACTCTGCCAGCCATACTTTTCATGTGGGTCACAGGAGTGCATTTACTTGTGGTCTCATGTCACCCAGAATAAGCAGACAGTGGCTAAAGCCCGCTTTCGGCTGACGTCAGAGAACTGCTTCAGGCTCTGGATGGATCCCAACAATGATTTCCGGATCCACCCAGATGCCTTACAGGCAGCTGGCTCAGCCTCTCCGAAAGCGGCTAGGAGCCTGAACCAGCCCCTCCATCCCCTCTCCTATTGGGAGGGGCAGAGCAGAGAAGAAGTGACTGGCAGTCTGTGAAATCTGAAAATTGTGCAATCAGCAGTCACGCAATCGCACAGTTCTTCAGCTTAGAGCCGGAGGGGAACAGCTTGCAACATCGGATAGATGGTGCAGCATGTAGGCAAGTATGAGTGTGTGTTTGTTTTATAATGTCACACTTCCTCTTTAATGACAGATTGAAATGAGCTGGAGGGTTTGCAGCTGTGAAAATGTATCCGCACATCCAGCAGTTACCTGTGGATAAGGACAGTTGTGTGACCTTATCTCTATCTAGGAAAGGACATATGTCCCTATCTGCAGGTAACTGCTGGGCTCACAAGGCGAAGAAGTGAGCTGAAAAGTATTAGAATAATTACTTTTGATATCAAAGATGTCTCTTGCAGGTTGACACACTTGTGTGAAAACATTTATAAATGGACCCCTAGGAGTAATAAGAGCTTCTTATTAAGGCAAGACATACACAGGCAAAGCCACTATTTACCTGATTTCACTACACTGGTCAGACTGAAAATTCGAACTCCTCTGCAAAAAAATTCTCACCGAGCAAAACACAAAGAATTCTTTAAAGTCCCAATACTTAACGGAGACCAGCATGATGCTGTAAGCTGAGCTGTACATGCACAGCTCAGTTTACAGTACCGGAGGAGAAGGCAAGCAGGCAGATCGGGGCATTTTATTGCAGAAGTGACAATGCATGTATCTTCTGCAATAAAAGTCTGCCTGCTGCAATTTTTTTTTTTTTTTTTTACACAGTGGGATTTCAGATCTGCTTTAAGCATTAAAAGATTGGTGACAAATACAAACGACTGCTTAAAACCCAGATCTGGCCAAAAAGTGCATCTTTAGTGTGACTGTGTGAAAATTTAGAATCTGTTGTGTTTTTATAGCGGTTTGTGCAACATCTTTACTGGAGAGATTTACACTAATTTCCTAAACAAGGAGTGATGGAATTTCTTCACAATGGGGGCACAGGCACTGACAGAAACTTGTCGAAAATCTCTGCAGTGAAACAAAAATATACCTGACAAAAATTTTAACCTTTCCCCATATTAATCAAAACTAAAAAAGGGAAAAAAAAAAAGCTTAAATTTTAAATTTACAACTTCTAAAACTAGATTTTACCAAAGAAACAAGCAGATAGTATATGGCGAACCATTTATAATCCCTTATAAAGTAATGACAAACAGGATTTATTATCCTCCAAAGACGAGACAATTTAATGGAAAACTTCAGAATCCTACTCTGAGGAACACTTTGAATACTAATTTAAATAGTTTTATTATGGATATTTCCACAATAACTATTGCCGACTAACTTGGAGAAAATTAGGGGTCCCTATTAAAACACATCTGCAGACGCTCTCTATGATCATAAATAAATTACTGTCACCTCTACTGCCCAGGGAAGTCCTCCTCTCTGTATCCATGGATGAATCTCTCCCAACTCCTTGCGCTGATCTTCTGTAAAGCGTGGCTGAAGTTTCTGCATAGATTTCAGCTTTTCTCTATCCTCTCGCAGTACCGAATCAATGTCACTAAAAAAAACAAGGCACACCAAGTTAGCATATACACAGAGGACGATATACACACAAGAAGCCTGCTGGCTTGACCTTCTGCAAGTAAGCTCACCCCGCTATACTTTTCAAATATATATGCACCTACAGATGGAAACTGCGCAGTGCATAAAAAACTGCTTTTGGGGTGCCTAAACAACTTTCATAAATCCAAAGCATACATATAGCACACACAGATCATCATATATTAAAGCAATCTCGGACATATCAGCCATACTATACAGAATTAATCTAACACTGTATAGGACAGGGGTAGGCAACCATTATCCAGGTAGATCTCAATGGCTTAACATCAAGGAAATCAGAGATTCCCAGGGGAAGGGGGGGTCGTAATAATAAATAACTATCAAGGCACCAATAAAAACACAACACAGCGTCCTGTACACCCCCACCCCCCCTAGTGTTCTCCACTCCCCATCAAATCAGTATCCTCTGCCTCCCCATACAGTAGCGTCTTCTGCCTCCCCATACAGTAGTGTCCTGCTCCCCTTCACATCACCACCACCCCCCCCCTCCCCCAAGACTATAGTGTCCTCTGCCCCCATAGCAGTGTCCTGTGCCTCCCTCCCTGCAGAGCAGTGTCTCCTGTCCCCCTTCACATCAACCTCCCTCCCCCCAACTGTAGTGTCCTCGGCCCCCACCCCCAGCAGTGTGCTCCTCTGTCCCCTTCACATCACAATCCCCCCAACTATAGAGTCCTCTGACCCCTCAAAGCTATGTCCTCTGTCCCCTTGAGACCCCTCCCCCAATGCGATGTCCTCTGTTCCCTACACACGCCCCTTCCCCCAATGCGATGTCCTCTGTTCCCTACACACACCCCTTCCCCCAATGCAGTGTCTGTTCCCTTCACCTCTTCCCCTCCTAACTGTAGTGTCCTCTGTCCCCTGTGCACTGCCCCCCCCTTTCCCCACTGTAGTGTCCTCTGCCCCCCAATAGGATGTTCTCTATCCCCTACACACAACCCTTCCCCCAGCTGTAGTGTCCTCTGTCCCTTTCACACCAGTGTGTAGGTAACACCTTATACATATATACACTTGTATACCTTACACTGAGCATAGAGCAGGAAGTATGACAGTACTGGATGTAGGGCAGAAGTTGCCAGAATTAACTTAAGCTGGTGATTGGTTGCAAGGATCTCCCGGCAATCAATCACCTTCTGATTAATGTGAAAAGTTAACTCCAGCAGCTCCCGTCCTCTGACTCTTCCCGCTCCCAGCTTTGCAGTGAAGAAGAGTGGTGGAGGCTGGGGGAAGAACTGTGTGCAGGGATGCAAGGACAGAAGAGCAAATAAAAGCGTGAAGATTTTGCTGCAGGAGTCAATCACAACTACAAGAAACAATCCAGTGACTGCATTAAAGCCTTATTACTTTTGGTAACCTTCTATTTAAACATTAATAGTGCACAGCCTGCACAAGATCTGCATACTCACCGCAGTGGTATTTGGTAAGTCATCATAACATTTTCATCTGCATTTGCCATTAGCAGCCACATGGGGTCTTGCAGGACATACTTCATAACAGACTCCCCAGCTGATGGCGTTGACCCTCTCCCTTTCTGATTGTTCTCGGAGGAATCCACACTGCCAAAGTACTTGCTGCTGTGGCTTGTCTGACTGCTCCCTGCAACAGACACTGGTTGATTAGCATAAAAACATGCCAAAGAGCTGAGCTGTAACAGAAGCAGAATTGTAACCTCGCTGTATCAATCAACCCCACCTGTTTGACTCCCAGATGTACCATTTCCATTAGATCCAGAGGTGAGAGACTCTGATGCTGCAGAGGAAGCAGAACAAGTTGCAGAGGAAGCATCTTCCTGCAGCAATATATCCATGAAGTCACTGCCAGTGGACAATGCATCACTGTTGTGGGCCTCCGCAGGAGATCTTGCTTGCTGGATACATGGAAGGATTTGAGAAGTGCGATAAACATTATACAGCTTTGTATTACACATTGGTTATAAGAGGTAATTAATACAGAACAATCAAGTACCAGTTCAGGATCTTCATGGGTCTGTGGCATGAATGTACAGTTTACAGCACCACCTGTGCCTCCCTCTGACCGATCAGTCTTCTGGAACTCTTCCAGCTGCAGCAGGTTTAGTTGTAGGGGTGAGCTACATCGAGATTGGAACAGTGGAGGAGACTGAGGATCTCGTGGGGTGGAGGAGCGGGAGAGGCCTTCCTTCATCTTTGGTTCATTTGGAGGAACTGGGTATGAGAAGGGCTGCACAGAACACGGGCTCTGTGTAGACAAAGGAGCTGAGGATGGAGGAGGAACAGGGAAAACATGGGGTGCAGATGGACATACTGGCGGTGGAACAGTAAAGGTAGGCTGTGGAACAGGGAATGCAGCATTTGAAGCAGTCATGGTCTGTTGTGGAGCATATAATGATGGTTGTACAGGGAATGGATGCTGGGGTGCTGTGCCAGGATAAACATTGGGCGCAATCCCAGGTGGATACATATAGTTAGGCAGGACAAGAGCAACCATGGGGGAAAGCAATGGAGCGGGGAAAGGCTGCATTGGGAGTGTGGTGGCGGGCGCACCATGAATGGTTTCATTTGGCACTGGGATTTGAGGAGGAGGAAAAACGGGCAATGGATAGGCAGGCAACACAGGATACGGCAGGGGATGATAGCTGGCATGTGAGGTATCAGACTGGGACCAAGCTGTAGTATTGAGCCCGGGAAGAGGGGGGCGATGGGCTTGAGCGAAACCAGAGCTGCTGCTGTCCCATGATTCTGGTCGCACGCGTTTTACTTTAGCTTTCCGTGCCTTTCCACTTCTCCGGACAGCAGTATCCTTTCCTGGAGGAACATGGGATCGCAAAGCTGTTAAATACAAGAAACAACAACTAAAAAAAAAAAAAAACCTGTGTAATTATGCCAAATAATTTGGCAATAGATAGACTGGAAACAGAGATGTGAAAAAAGAAAGTAGAAGGCTGAGCCAGGTAATAAAGTTGTCATCTGTCTGGCTGTGCAGTGTGGTAGAGTTATTTCAATACTTCACTGACTAAACAAAATTAAATTTTCCAGGTAAAACAGTATACATATGTTAAATGTGTAATTAGTAGTTTGAGCACAGTACATCTCTTTCTCTCTCCCATTCCAGTCCCTACCCCCCCCCCCCCCCCCCCCATATACTGTTGGACATACAACCACCCAACTAAAAATTACTACTTTTCAATGCTGCCCAGAAAGCTTCTTCCTGTGCATATCTTCTCTCATAAACCAATGACTAAGCAAAATTACCAAACAGAACAAAAGGCTACACACTAGGTTACACAGAGTTGGTCTGAAAATCTCTATATTATAAGATTTACTACATTTGAAAGTTCTTTTTACTAATCTCTGGTAAAGCTCTATATAGTCCAAAGGTTGCAGGTAATGTTTGTAGCGTTCAGTTTCAATGGTTGTTTATGGCCACATTTACCTAGGCAGCACTCACCTCCTGGTCGGTCATGCATGTAGCTATTACATCTAGTCTGGAAGGCACTCATCTTCTTGCTATCCATGAAGCCACTGAGAAAGTCATTCTCTTCTTTCTGTGTGTGCGCCACCAGAACTTCCTTTGTTAGTCCAAGCTGTTTGTATGGCTCTCTCTCTGTGCTAGCTGCTGTAGGAGGCAGAATCTCAGGATGTGATGGTCCATCTTCTAATTCTAAGCACAGGAAAAATTCATCACAAGGATTCAGCAGAGCATCAGGAAAAACAAAAATACGTAAAGAGCAATTATGGCAATCCCAACACAGACAACTACAAAACACAATCTATGAAATATTTAGATTATTACAACTTTCCTTTTATTGGACTAGAACTATATAAATTGTAGATGGCTTATTATATTTTTGGGGGATCCAAAATGACTAGGCATACAATGCCACATCATATATCTTTAATATTGCATCAGCATGAACTAGAAGAATAAGCACATATATACATATAGAACATCTATAAACAGCATGTACCTGTCTCTGGCTGCAGCTTCTTGTCCCCCACATGTACGATTGTGCTGCTGTAGCTGCAGTGACTGGTTAAGGATACCACACTCTCGGCCTTGGCACCAATAGAAAGTTGTGTAATGGCAGTACCAGAAACAGGCAAGGAAGTGAGGGATGGATGGGGTAAAGAACCTGGTACAGTCTGGCAGGTGGTGGCAGGTCCAGAGAGAGATGACTGCAGACAGTGAGCAGTGCTTGCCACCCCAGTTTTGGGGTTAACTACAGGACCTGCAATAGAATCTGACAAACACAAGAAGGTTTAGGAGCAGGCAGGGAAGAGAGATGCTGGCAAGATTTGTGCCATCACTGGCTTTTTACTTGAGCAGAAAACAAACAATGACAAATAATAAATGGTGCATTTCACAGCTTTGATACTCGGACATTGGATTTTATGGTTGCAACAGAGATGATTCAGTAAATGTGTGCGGCCAGAATCATGGGACAACAGTAAATCACATTAATCAGATGAAATCCATGCATATTGGCATCAATATCTGCATTAAACACACTGGAACAGTACACCAAGCCATTCTCTATTATGTCACAGAGATAAAGTGGGCTAGGCAACATGAAAATTCTAATTTTCAGCTCATCTTCCAGCTTACCTCTCTGGTCATGCGTTTGAAATTGATCGCTAGAAGCAAAAGATGCCATGCCGCCAGGTGACACAAATTTTTTTCTTTCAGAGGATAAAGCACTGCAGCTTTCCAGGTATCTAGGGACCAAGGCAAAAATTAAAAAAAATACACACTATACACTGCAATGTTCCTCCCTTGGCTGACGTGAACAGAAAATCTGAACACAGAGCCACTCATGTCAGTCACTGGCCAAATTTTTTGGCTCTACATATACATTTTATATATTCATTATATACTTAAAAGAAATGAACCTTCAGGCTATGCAATAACTCCATCTTTTGAAAAAATTAAAACAGCAGTGTTCCCTGATGTGTTCCAACATCAATACACCCCACTGCCTAAACATATTTGTACACAAAAAACACATCAGACTTCATCTAACCATCAAAACTACAAGCCCTAATACAACTGCAGTGGTTTTTAGCTCAGGATCCACTCTGCAATGTGTGTTTAAGACTTTGTGTGAAGAAAAAGGTTTAGGCAATTGGAGGTGCTTTAATGTAAGGAACACATCAGGGAACAATGCTATTTTGACATATTTTCACTCACTCAAGCCACAAAAGAAAGATACAAACTAAAAGGTTCATGTTCAAGCAAATTATCCGATGTAAGGGTTTTACAACACACAAGGAAAAAGTAAAATGTATGCTTCTGTAAAATTAGACCGTCTATACATAATTATGTCTTAGGAAACATAAGACCTTTGCATTACTATGTGAAGGACTAATAAAGCATGACCGTATTTTAACTGCACTACTCATGCAACCCAACAGAGTATATACAAAATGTGAAAATTTCACAACACTTATATTTTGACATCATGAAGTTGGTGAAATGGTGCAAAGCCAATAAGAAACACAAAGTACTCTGTATGAACTCCTATGTGTACATCCTGCTCCAGCCAGAGCAAGAGGACTGAGAATTGGGGGCAGTAAGGGGCCCAGCTGATGTCAAAAGTCAATAGCCGTTTCAGTCATCTAGTCCCCACCTCTAACTGAAATATCACTTTTAGAAGACCAGCTCCAGGTTTTTTCTGTCTGTTGTACTATGTAACAAAAAAAAAAAAAAAAAAAAAAAGAAGTATACTGCACTCTACTTAATTACATTGTATATGTATGCACTGGTATAAAATCCTAAATATAAATATTATTGAATGCTTTTTTGGAAGTGCCCTTTAAGGAACTGCTGAACATCTGATAGAAATGGCCTGACAAGCTGTTCAAGCACCAGATTAAGTCTCACCTAATGACACTGTCCAGGCTGCTGATTTGCTGGTAAGAGTACGGAGGCTGTTTTGCTGGTAGCGAGTCACACTGTACAGGGCAGGTAGCCTTTTCAGAGCCCTTGCTATTGACATCTTTATTGCATCTGTTCCCTTTGACAGTGACACCTGTTAATGAGATGTGGCATTTAATTGTAGGCAGTATATTAACCTTTGTAGCCACAACATTCTCAGTAGCAATTACATTAAGGCCCCTTTCACACTTACGGACTGTACATTTCATCAGTTCAGACACATTTTTTTCAAAGAAAAAAAGGATCTGTTTACATCAGTTTTTCAACCACTTGAGTCCCAGAGCCTTTTTTAAATTTTTAAAAAATTTTTGGTTTACATGATTAAAAAATAATTTTAGTCCTGAAGATTAACCCCCAAACATTATAGATTTTCTGAAAGCAGACACCTAGAGAATAAATTTGTTGTGGTTCCAATTTTTTATGTCACATGATATTAGCACAATGGTTTATCAAATGCAAACTTTTAGTAAAAAATATACTAAACTTAATTTTAGGACACACAAACACAATAATTGACCCATTTTTTGGTAAAATATAAAAGAATGCAGTTGCACGGAGTAAACAGATACCCAACATGCCAAGCATTAAAATTGCATACACCCATGAAACAGTGAAAAAAAACCAAAAACATCAATGCCCTATATTTTCCATAGAAGCTTTAAAAGTCCCTATAGGTCATCAGTTTAGCATTAACCATAAGCTCTGGTGCTAAAATTATTGATCTCACTCTGGCATGCGTAGTCATATGCACCATGTGTAGCACAATTGCCTTTTTTTTTTTTTTCTTTTAAATGGGCACCCCAACGGCTGTTTTTTTTTTATGTATGTCTGTGTATGTGGGGGTGGGAGGCTCCAATTTTTTTTTTTTTTTTTTTTTTTTCATGTGTTTTAAGTGTTTTCTTTCAACTTATGAATTTATTGCTTTCATGTGATAGCATACAAGTGGCAGGTCCTCTTTTTTTTAGGGGGGGGGGGGGGCGTGTGCAAGAAGTGCCAAGAAGGAGCTGTCATTCGCCCAGCTGCTAAAGTAAACAAAGGTGCAGGGTCACCCAGTGACACCCCCAGCGTGTGCAAGGAGGGGGCAGGAGAGGAGAGGAACAGTGTATACAGTGAGGGAGCAGTGTAATAAAGACAAGATTCTTCACTAGCCAGAGCTGTCATTGCCGGCTTTAAAACGTAATTGTCGCCTTTTTTTTCCCCCTTTTATAGTGCCAAGAAGGAGCTGTCATTCGCCCAGCTGCTAAAGTAAACAAAGGTGCAGGGTCACCCAGTGACATTACCCATTGGATGTGCCCCTTTGTTAACTTCATTGGCGGGGCAAAAATGACAGTTCCTTCCTGAAGCTATAAAAAAAAAAAAAAAATCTTGCAATTACATTTAAAGCTGGCAATGACAGCGCCAGCAAAAGATCGAGTCTGTCTGTATACACTGCTCCCTATCTGCAGTACACATAGCCCCCCAAACCCCCACAACTTTTTTTTTGTTTTGCTTACTTTATGTCAGCGGAATCCGTGTTGACAGCAGAGGTGAGTCACAGGTTGTTAGGACACTGGCGGTTGCAGGCTCCTAACAACCAATGCAAAAATGGACTGTCTGTCCGTTTATCTAACTTGAATATTAGAAACTTTGCACTCAACATTAAATTCTTTCTTGGAGTCCATTGAGGGACACAGTTTGCTGATAAGCAGTTTAGGATTATGCTGCCACCTACAGGACAAATGGACACTAGGCCAACCCCCTTAGGGCTATAAGGAGTTTTGGCTTACCTGTAAATTTCATATCTCCGCGTACAGTACACCAAGACAGCTTGTTCCTAATGATCAAGCTGTGCCCCTCAAAGGATGAAAATCATCTTTTAGACATCATATTTCTACCTACTGACCACTGCATTACATGAGGGGCTAGATGAGTAGATTATATGCCAAATACAGTTTTGCCCTTTGGTAGTTTATTTAGAATGGTCCAAGTGAAATGTAATAGCTGCTATCATTGCTATGATTACAAAAAAAAAAAAAAAAAAAAAAAAAAAAAACACGCACCACAGTCTTATGAACTCTACAGATCCTTCTAAAACCTGGGAGATATCATTAAACACATGAGATAATTATACAGTAAAAAAAAAAAAAAAGCTGGAGTAGATGCCATACCAAGGTATTTTTATTTAAAAACATCCTGGCTACCTGAGCATCCAGTATACAAGATATAATTTATCAATAACTTTTTAGCAACAACATAAGACCACTATATATTTTAATCGACCAACACACTGTTAATGGATGCCCTTTACCACAATTTTTCGGAAAATCTTTCACCCCCATTTGTGCACTTCATACACTTTTTTTAAACAGATGTTCGAAAAGTCAGGATGTTTTTAAATTTAAAAATACCAAAGCATGCGGCTTTAATGTGTTAATAAACAAACTTTTAAAAGAGATATACTCCTGCTTTTTGGTATAATTATCCTATAGGTTTAGAAATGATATCTTAAGGTTTTAGGCAGGTCGCTAGAGTTCATAAGAGGTTTTTTGTGGAGATTTTGTTATGCTGTTAATGCCGAGAACTCTGGACCTATGGGGGGTTGGAAAACTACAAGAGAAAAATAAAATTATTAAACTTAGACAAAGAAGTCACACTATGTTCTCTCATACCTGTTTCAGGGGTGACCTTCAGATTCAGTTTAGGGTGATCTTTTGCTTCTAGTCTGGTAGATACTTGCGGTCTCTTTAGTCCACGCACGGGGGGAGTTCCCTGCAGAACACAGTAGGAGTATTGCATGAAAAAACAGCAGCCATACATTAGCACCAGTACCAGACATGTGTGAAAATATTTGCTGGCAACTTTGGTATAAGTGAAGGGCAATGTTAGATGGTGCATCTGTGTGTGATTAAAGTAGAACTATAGGCAAAACGATTTTCATTTTGAATAGAGAAAGGGAGGGTTATAACCCCCGTCTG
This sequence comes from Staurois parvus, assembly GCF_062004578.1. Lineage (NCBI taxonomy): Eukaryota > Metazoa > Chordata > Amphibia > Anura > Ranidae > Staurois > Staurois parvus. Next base: position 5,624,774 of record NW_028317922.1, read on the forward strand.
GATTTGTTTGGCCATCTGTGTCCAATTGCAGATATTTCCCTTTACTTCCTGTCCTAAAGCCAAACAGGAAGTGAAAGGAAATCCCTGCAAATTAAGGGAAGTCCTTGGGGACCCCAGGTCATCAGAACTAGTGTCCTTGTTGGAAGATTTCCCCTCTGTTACTTTTCTTGGGACAGCCCAAAATTTGGGATTTTCTTTTACTTTCAATGATATTTGTAAACAGGACAAATAGAGAGGGTGAATCTCCCCAATGGGGACACAGACAGCAATAAAAGCTGACAGGGGTTCAAATCCCTCTCCACGCTATTCAAACCTAAGAAAAAGGTTTTGCCTTTAGTTATGTTTTAAGGTCTGGAATAAGAGTCAGCTGCTGACTTTAGGACCAAGGGTTTAAAGGAGATTATGATTTTTGGCCATGTGTGAGGTAGAATATTGCCTCAAAATATTAGGTGGTGTACATGAGTTAGAGTTAATGTAATTTGGAAACTTACAGTAAACCTGTGAAATGTCCATTTTCACAAAGCAAAACAATTTTAATGCAGATACAACCACTAGCTTATATATCTCGTCATTCCCACACTATCAGCCACAGGAACTAAAGGTGGATTCCTTGTGCAAGCTCCAACTCAGGATTTACATGGGAGTGCATATTCTCTCCACACCTCATGTGACAGCATTGTGGTAGGGAAGGTACCCTATAACCATAATGGGCATTATTCTTTACTTCCTGCAAAGGAAAAGGTACAAGCTGCTGAACTACACGGGTTCACTTTCAAGCCCATGTGGGTAAGGAGCAATGGCAATAGCACAAAATGCCAGTATCCATCCTGTTAAGCTCCAATAAAGCACATAATCGGAAACTTAACTTTTAATGGTATTATCTGGCAACCTGTACCTTGGAGTACAGTGCAGGACATAGGACAGGATTTATATGCTGCCATCTTCAAGACGAACTATGCTTATCTCCATTCCAGCACTGCAGTGGTCCCACCCTCCCTCGCTGGCTGATGACTTCTTCAGTCAATCTTCCAGGTTCTGATGTTCAGTTATTTTTCATTCATCTTAGCAGATGCTGAAATTGTACACTGAGTTTCAAATGCTTGTTTGAAACTTTTTTTTTTTTTTTTAAATTAAATGTTCAATTTTTAGGCGATTGTACCTTGGCAGAAACTTGCTAGGGCAGCCCCCAGAATGTAACCCTGCCAACTATGTGAAGCACCAGATTTTTTAGCAAGCAATAAGATGTGATCAAGACTCAGAAGGGAAGGGACCGTGTCCTGTACATTACTTAAAAGATAAAGAATTTACAGTGAAGTCTAAATTCCTATATCTTAATTGTACAGTATAGGACACGGGACTGGTGTTCATACACTATTGGACATGCCTAAGCAATAAAAAAAAAACAAAAAAAACTGAGGAATGGGCAAAAAAAAGAAAAAAAAGCAACTGAGAATTGCCAACAAGTTCATGGATAGAACAAGAAACCCAAGCACTCTAAAAGCTTGAAGCACCCTGCAGCCAAAGCTTGCATCAGCTGAGGCCTGAACGTCCATCTTGTTGAACATGTGAAAGGGACCAGGTAGCGGTCATGCAAATCTGGGATATAGATGCTTGATCCTGAACAGCTTAGAAAACAACAGCTCTGGTGAAATGGACTCTGATGGGAAAGGGAGGGCCCTTGTGCCCGTACGGCATAGGGCCCTGAAAATAAGTTTTATCTACTTTACAATGTTGGAGAGGGAGGCAGGGTGACATCTATGATGAATAACATAGATGAAATACATAAAAACAACACAAGAGACCTACATACTGGAACAAAAGAAAAAGAAAAATAGCTGGGTCCATACCCAAGCAAATCATAAAAAGGAAGTTTTATCCAAGGAAGTTTAATACAGAAAAAAAAAAAAAAAAACAAAAAAAACAAACAGCCGGTAAAAAGTGAGCTGGGTCCCCTCAACCACACAAAAACAAAGAAAAAAGGAGGAAAGAGCTGCTTGGTCAGGCAACCAATCATGCAAAGTTTGAGTACCCTCACATTATAAAATCTCCAATGGATGGACAAAAAGAATCCCCCCTCCCCCCCACGGAAAAAAAAACAAAACAAAACCCTGGAGAGAACCCCAGGGAAGCCAGATAAATATCACAACTGGGCAGGACCATTAAATCCTTCCACTCAGAATCTAGAGTGTACCAGAAGATTGACAAATAACACTGCATAACTGCCCAACTAGTTCCAAAATGCAGGATTCAAGAGATCAGCACTTGTCCTGAGCCCATGCCAAATCTTTCACCAAGGAGCAAGTGTCAGGCATCTCTGACCCCCTTATACGGAGTGTGCCTGACTGGGAGCAGGAATGAGGTAGGACACTGAAGCATAATTAGAAGGCTGCAAAACAGCCTAGAGCTAGAGACAAAAGGACCCAACTACTGGTGATCAGGTTAAATGAAGACCTCCATACTTACTTTACCCCAGCAGCAGGATCCTGTACTATAGCTTCCATGAATACAAAACTACCTATGAAAAGGAGAATGGATAGATACATGAAAGGTCTGCCTCCTCCATTTATAAAGCGTCTTTCATTCATGGATGCTACAATACAGCTTCTATTAATTGAGGGGGTGGAAAGAATGGGTAGTGGAAGGGACCATTGTCATGCCACTACATACCCCAGCCGCCAGCCAAGCGGGCTCTACCCTTACACCATCACTCCCCCCTCCCCTCCCTCCTTCACCCATCGCAGGCAAATGCCCCCACTCTGTTTTTCTCCTCTGCTGATCTTTTCCGATCCTCCTTCGTAGCATCTCATGCCTCTTCGTGCTCCTCCCTCTTACCCTAGTACGTCTTCATGAAGTTCTCAATGTCTCCCCCATTCTAATGCTGTAGAGGTTCCCACAATAGCCAACATGAAGCTCTCCTCATCGGAACTCTCTTCCCTATTCTTTTTTATAAACAAATCATGGGTTTTTTGCCTCCTTATAGTTCACAATATCTATTTTATGCGTATGTATACTGTATTTCTGTGTTATGGTGGAATTCTTTTACAGACGGCACCTCTGTACAATCCTAGTGTCATACTTTATTTTCTTGTACTAGTCTGGAAAAACAAAAAACCCAAAAATCTTTGTGAAACAAATTAACCACCATCCCTTGTTAAGGATTTTAATAGTGCAGCAGTGAATGAACTCCCGGTACTTCAGCCTGGCTTGTCTTACTAAGCGAGTCATCAGAGACAGGGTCACATCAAGGGCCCTGCCACAGCACTCAACTCGGAAAATACTCTGCTGCCAACATTAAGTCTAGAAACTGCCACAATGCACAGTCCAGTGCCTGAAGGCCACATTCCAGACTAGTCCTGCACTTTCAGTCCAGCAGGCTACGGCCTGTGAAGCAACTGCTGGGGATCAGCCAATCCAGATAACTGCTCTGTAGAGAACAGTTCAAACAGCAGTATAACAAGACGTCTTCTTTAAAGTCAAGGGGTAAAAAACCACCAGCAGTGTACCAGAAATCTTGAATGAAGTCAACAAGTTTAGAAGCATAGCAAAAAAAGACTAGTTAAGACTTTTTATAGCAGAGCTGAAGAAAAGTTATCCAACCATCTAGGACAGTAGCAAACAACTAAGATAGAGGAGGGGGTTATGCATGGGCTGCCCTACAAATTTTTCAGTTTGCCAGTGTACCTCCTGTTTTAGGTGGTAGCATTGCCAGACTGTAATAGAAACCCTGTATTGTTAATAGATCATCCCTAATCTTTAATGGACAATAAAGAAAGTGGTGCTAACAAATAACAGGCCATTCCTTACACACAAGCTTATGTGCCATATACTTTAGTGCCCTGCCTTATATACTCTACTTTAAGAGCAATGAGCCAATAAGGTTTATTTATTAAAGAGTGCAAACTGCAGTGCCCACAGTAATCTGTTAGAAGTGATTGTGGACTGATCTGACTTCATACAAAAAGTGGATTATGATTGGTTGCTCTGGGTTACTGTACTTTAATACTTAGCTCTGTGTAGTGTTCACTGAACAAGCTTAACTGTCTATATACAAAGACTGCACACACTGCATGACCTGGGCACATGTCACATTCTGAAACGAAGCAATCTGACAGAAAAAGACAATGAGTCAGGATCAGCACGCCCACTCAGTCAAATACTGCATCATTCACTTTCCAATATCACATACCTCGCACAGTGACGCACAGAGCCTGTGCCATTCCTACAAAAAAACAAAACAAAAACACAGGCATACTTCAAAAATGACGCACATTCACACAAATGAGTCTCCTATGCAGGGTCTGTCCCACACATGAAATATGCTGCATGCTGTTACTGGGATTAGAGCCCATGCTTTCCTCTCTGCCCACACACGGAGAGTGGGATGACAGCAGGAGATGGGGGAAACACAAGGAGTAGGCAGTACTGTGGAACTCAATCAGCCTGCACAACAGGGCAACACATGATTATTATATATAGAATCCCCAGAAAGAGGGGCAGGTTGATTACACCAATCAGCATTCAGCCCGTGTCTGCTGCGTGGGAATAATTAATTAAGGGCTGACCAGAAATAGGAAATGGCTGGGAAATTATATAATTCATATAAATAATAGAGAAGGGACAGGATGGCTTAGGGGGAGAAAATAAGATTTCAAAGGGAGAGAGCTGCATAAGGAATGTGGGAAAAAACAAAAGACATGACTATTATGCTTCAACTAGAAGTGCTGAGCAAGAAAACCAGGTTAAAAAACAAAGAAAAAAAAATAAGGCAATGTTCCACCAATGTAATTTAGCCCATTTATTTTACTAACCTGTTTCTCTTTCACATCCTCATTAAGGTTCCCATTGCTGTCACTGGATGAGGCTCCACTCATCGGGTTTTCATGCGAACCATGGCTGCCCAAACTTCCATATCCACTGGAGCCACTGTTATGGACAGGCTGAATGGGGATAATGCATTGATAAACTGTCAATATACAGGACTGTAAAGCATGCTCAAACCTTCCATTTATCATTATCAGCTTTTTAAAGGAAGCATTTTCAAAGCACTACTCAATTTCTATTTGTTTTTACGGATAATCACCATCTATCTCTCTGGATAATATCAATAGGTTTATTACTGGCTATATTGTTCCATATAAAAACTCAGATGTGAGCCCAATGGTAATATCTATTACTCGAAATATCAGCAATACACATTTCTATATGAAATTCAGAAATTTTTTTTTAATAAAAAGCACTCAAATCTGGTTTATTTCAACTATTTTTTGGCCAATTACATCTGACTTACAACTGAGAAATATAATACAACTATACTTCAAAACTTTATATATATATATATATATATATATATATATATATATATATATATATATATATATATATTTATTAAACATAATCTGTATCTAAATATATGCACTTTTATAAACACACCTTTTTGAGTTATAATTGTAAAGGTTTATCTGAAATTAATATGACATTGCTTTATCAGCGCTTTCATTCTGTGCCTATTTTTATAACTGTATTTCATATGGAGATACACAAAACCTCCCTCTGGAAGCAGAGCAATCAATATTTCTGTTGAACTACTACTAATGCAGGTCATATATTAAAGAGGAACCTTTGGTCAGAAAATTAGGTCCTGCTGGATCACTTCATGCTTACTCATTTTGCAGGTATAGCCAAGTAAAACATTAAAAAATAAGTGCTTATACAGTTCAAAATGCAGTAATACAAATGCTGCTCAGGGGCTCTGGGCTTCAGCAAGATGGCAGCCAGCCTCCAGCAAAAACAAGCACAATAATGCTGGAGGCAATTTACAGCACACACATTTTGGTATCATAATGTGGATTGTATGTTCCTTGTAAACATAATTTTTTATCAAGTTGTGGGTAAAAGTTCCGCTTTAAACAAATTTTCTTTCCTTCAACCACAGGTTGAAGGAAAAAAAAAATTACCCGAGTCCTCCAACACATTCAAGGTTGATGGGGGAAATCCCTCCTGTAGAGCTATTGTATTCTGAAAGAGGGAGGTTCCCAGCTATCAGAACACAATGATCACTGCTATAGCCATTGGCCATGATCGAACAAAAAAAACCCCCAAAAAACTGACAGGCTGGTTGTACTGAAGTTTATCGGGAGATCATCTACACTACTTTCAGCCTGCCTACACACGGATCAAAATTTAGCCGGCTCCTGCTAAATCGGTTGAACTTCGATTAGTCTATGGCTGGCTTAAGAAAATAGAGTACAGGATAAGAAGCGTTAGCATGGTGCTAATGAGTGGCTACACTGGACTATTTTAGTCAAGCTCTGCAGAATGCTATTTTATACAGTGTAAGGAAGTTTACCTGCATAAGAAGCTGATGTATTTGCTCTGTGAGCTCTTGAATTCCAGGTTGCAGTGACTGGTCTTCTAAGTGTGGTGGTGCAGTAAAAATGTCTTCATTAACAGGGCCCCTAATAATGACATAAAGATTGGCACCATACGTGTACTAAACCGTTATTGTTTTAACATTGGAGCATTCAGTTACAAGCACGTAGTTAAAGAGATATCTCAAATTAAAAAAAAAAAAAAAAAACCTGTCTTTGCAGGTAAGGGGTGTTTCCAGATTAAAAACTGCAGCTCTGACTAAAGTTGAATAATGCCATTTCTATAGTTGTAGGACATTTACATTCCTTCCAAAGCCTGACTGGCATACTGCTAAGACATTGTTACAGAAGGCCAAAGACCATTTACATACCTTCCAAAGCTTGACAGGAATACTGCTAAGATGTTGCTACGCGAGGTCAAATTGGTACTGCCCATAATGGGAGCGTACTTTTTCTCTGGTTCAAATCCCCATTATATACTCTTACTCCCCCTTGATAAAGTAGCTCTGAGCTCAGCATATGGAAGCTCTTCTGCTGATGGAGTAGGCCACGTCCTAGGAGTATTCCAGTCAGGCTTCAGCAGGTATGATAATGGCACCTATAGCAAGGGATATGGACACCCAGAACAAGGGCATTATTCAACTTTAGTCGAAGCTGCACAGTTTGTTCCCATCTACAGGCGCCCCTTATCTGCTTAGGAAGTTTTTTTGGTAAAAGGTGAACTAACCCTTTAAAAGGCATTTTTAGAATGTTAATTTGCAGTAGTTCAAGATAGGTATGGACAACCAGAGGCCTATTGGTAGCGGAGACAAAAACAGGTCCCAGCATACTAAAAGCAATCATGCCACAATGTGACATGGCCTACATTAATCTCTTGCATGGTTCTCTTATTAGCAAATTAGGATTAGAAATACAAAAATAATGTGCGTTGGCTTCTGGTAGCCAACAGATATGCTGGATTATGCAGCGCCCTTAATGCATGAAAGCACAGGCTGTACTCACATCCTGACTTTATGCCTTCCAATGATGAAAGAAACTTTTCGACTCCAAGGGTTGATGAAACTGGACCAGCTGGTATCAACTGTAATATATTCCCCGTTACGAGCACAGAATCGAATTGGGGAGAAGTCAAAAGGCTGCCCTCCACACTGCAGAACTAAAATAAATAATATAAACACACACATAAAACACATTTTATATACATACATACATACGTACATATATCCAAAAGTATTAGGACACCCCTCCTAATCATTGGATTCAGGTGTTCCAATCACCTCCATGGCTACAGGTGTATAAAAACAAGCACCTAGATATGAAGACTGCTTCTACAAACATTAGTGAAAGAATGGATCACTCTCAGGAGTTCAGTGAATTTAAGCGTGGTACCGTGATAGGTTGTCACCTGTGCAATAAACCCACCTGTGAAATTTCCTTGCTACTAAATATTCCACGGTCAATTGTTAGTGGTATTATAACAAACAGCAGCAACTAAGCCACGACGTGGTAAGCTAGGTAAAATGACAGAGCGGGGTCCACGCATGCTGAAGCACACCATGCACAGAAGTTGCCAACTGTCTGCAGAGTCAATAGCTAAAGACCTCCAAACGTCCTGTGGCCTTCAGATTAGCACAACAGTGCGTAGAGAGTTTCATGGAATGGGTTTCTATGGCCGAGCAGCTGCATCCAAGCCTTACATCACCAAGTGCAATGCAAAGCATCGGATGCAGTGGTGCAAAGCACGCTGCCACTGGACTCTAGAGCAATGGATACGTGTTCTCTGGAGTGAAGAATCGCAGTTCTCTGTCTGGCAATCCAATGGACATGTCTGGGTTTGACGGTTGCCAGGAGAACAGTACTTGCCTGACTGCACTGTGACAAGTGTAAAGTTTGGTGGAGGAGGATTATGGTGTACAGTTGTTTTTCAGGGGTTGGGCTTGGCCCCTTAGTTACAGTGAAAGGAGTCAGCATACCAAGACATTCTGGACAATTTCATGCACAAAGCAAGGTCCATAAAGACATGGATGAGCGAGTTTGGGTGGAGGAACTTCACTGGCCTGCACAGAGGCCTGACCTCAACCTGACAGAACACCTTTGGGATGAATTAGAGTGGAGACTGCAAGCCAGGCCTTCTCATCCGACATCAGTGCCTGACCTTACAAATGCGCTTCTGGAAGAATAGTCAAACATTTCCATAGACACACTTCTAAACCTTGTGGACAGCCTTCTGAGAAGAGTTAAAGCTGTTGCAGCTGCAAAGGGTGGGCAAACTCAATATTGAACCCTATGGACTAAAGCTGGAATGCCATTAAAGTTCATGTGCATGTAAAGGCAGGCGTCCCGATACTTTTGGCAATATAGCGTATATACATATATACAGTGTCTTAAATAAGTATTCATATCCCTTGAAATTTTCCACATTTTGTCATGTTACAATGTTATTTATTGGGATTTTATGTGATAGACCTACACAAAGTGGCACATAATTGTGAAATGGAAGGAAAAAATGATAAATGGTTTTCAAAATTTTTTACAAATATCTGAAATATGTGGCGTACATTTGTATTCAGCCCCCTTTACTCGGATAAAACCAATTGCCTTCAGAAGTCACCTAATTGGTAAATAGAATCCACCTGTATGTAATTTAATCTCAGTATAAATACAGCTGTTCTGTGAAGCCCTCAGAGGCTTGTTAGAGAACATTAGTGAACAAACAACATCATGAAGGCCACGGAACACACCAAACAGGTCAGGGATAAAGTTGTGGAGAAGTTTAAAGCAGGGTTAGGTTATAAAATAAAATATCCCAAGCTTTGAACATGTCAATCTATCAGCCAAAAATGGAAAGAGTATGGCACAACTGCAAATCTACCAAGTCATGGCCGTCCACCAACACTGACAGGCCGGGCAAGGAGAACATTAATCAGAAAAGCAGCCAAGAGGCCCATGGTAACTCTGGAGAAGCTACAGAGATCCACAGGACAACTATTAGTCGTACACTCCACAAACCTGGCCTTTATGGAAGGGTGGCAAGAAGAAAGCCAATGTTAAAAGAAAGCCATAGGAAGTCCAGTTTGCAGTGGGGGATACAGCAAACATGTGGAAGAAGGTGCTCTGGTCAGATTATAGCCAAAATTGAACTTTTTTGCCTTAACGCAAAATGCTATGTACATCACCCTGAATACACCATCCCCACCATGAAACATGGTGGTGGCAGCATCGTGTTGTGGGGATGCTTTTTTTCAGCAGGGACAGGGAAGCTGGTCAGAGTTGATCGGGAGATGGATGGAGCCAAATACAGGGCAATCTTAAAAAAAAAATAAATAAAAATAAAACATACAAAAAAACCTGTCAGTCTAGAAAAGACTTACTGGGGTAGAGGTCCACAATCCAGCAGGACAACAACCCTAAAAATACAGCCAGAGCTAAAATGGAATGATTGATGAAAGCATATTCAATGTATTAGATTGGCCCAGTCAAAGTCCAGCCCTAAATCCAATTGAGAATATGTGACAAGACTTGAAAATTGCTGTTCACAGATGCTCTACATCTAGTCTGACAGAGCTTGAGCTATTTTCAAAGAAGAATGAGCAAATATTTCACTGTCTAGATGTGCAAAGCTGATAGAGACATACCCAAAAAGACTTGCAGCTGTAATTGCAGCCAAAGGTGGTTCTACAAAGTATTGACTCGGGGGGGGGGGGGGGGGGGGTGTCACAGTTTTCAGATAGTTGTAAAAAAAATGTGAAAACTATTTATCATTTTCTTTGCACTACACAATTCTGTGCCACTTTGTGTTGGTCTATTATAAAATCCCAATAAAATACATTTATGTTTTTGGTTGTAACATGACAAAATGTAGAAAAATTCAAGGGGTGTGAATACTTTTTTCAAGGCACTCTACACACAAACCCTTAAAAAGTGAAACTGTAAGCATATAACTTCAATAAAATACAGCACTGCCTTTTATCCTGGTGGTTCCTATAGTCCTCTATATACCTGTTCATCCTGCCAGAAAACGCAGCTGCCATATCACTTCCTTTGGTTGATGGTGTTGACAAATCCTTTACAAAAATTGTATTTAGCGTTGTCATCTGCAATCCTGAGCTACACTACAAGTATGCGTGCAGATGTACCCATAGTCAGCACCTTTTTCTAGGTATATTAATCTCAACTAGTGTTTCTTATGAAAAGGCTGGTTACGATTGCTGTCTGCGTGTCACAGAACAGTGATGCATGATCCCTGCAACCAACCCTGCCAGACTGCAAAGTGCCTAGGAAAAGTGGAGATGTGCAAAAAATGGGCAACAGAATATTTAGGGTTCATCTGGATAAATGAAAGAACATTTTTAGTATATAGCCATGGTGGCTGCCCTTTCCACACAGGTCCAATAACTTCATGCATTGTCTACTTTAATAATCGTTAGGCCATTAGGCATAGCAAACTACCTTAACCCCTCTTGCTCACAGCACCGAGAGGCATTCTAACATGAAATCTGTAGCCAATATCTGGAGCAGATCTGAACAAAATTGCCAATTTTAGCTCAAAGGTAGCTTATGTTCACTTTTGTAAATACCATCTGAGGAAGGTAACTAAAAGGCATTGCAATGGTAAGTCCCTGCCAGCTTAATTCAGCTAAAACATACTGAAACCTGTAGTTCATAATAAGTGAGAAGGCAAGGTATGCCCACACTTACTTGAAAATAAATTTGATAATACCGTGGTTAGATGACTCAAGTGGAAGCTGTCATTCTCAAAATCAGGGAAAATGTACTAGTTCTGGTGCTGTGAACCTATTCACCTTCACCACACATTACGGTAGTGAATCAGAACTAACGTGCAGCATAGAGGGCAATAAAATGTGAGCTTCTACCTGAAGTTTTATGGAAAAAAAATTTTTCAAGCTTGGGTGGAAGGAAACAAAAGTAAACAAAGAACTGGATATGTAAGGGACATCACAGGACCATTCAGCCAGGCCAAGGAATATTTGTAAAGCATTTCAGACCACTTCTGCCAAATTACAATGACATTCACCAGAAGATGAACTTCACACACTGACCGAAGCAAGCAGTTCAGCTTCCAAAGGAAAAAACCCTCATACTAGGCCAACACCTTACAGCTACAGTAACATTTCTGCAGTTACTGCTTTAAGTCTCTAAATAGCAGAAAATAACATTATATACGTACTCTTCTTGTGTACAGCTAACATGAGTGGGCGGTCACTGGGATGCAGGTGCAAAATGATGGGACTGCCAATCAAATCCTGGGGCAGGTAACCCAACAATGGAACAGCCCTACAGATATCAAAATAACATGGAAAGTCCATGAGAACAGAAGACAAAGTTCAACAATTTCTAGGCTTAGGAATATAGTCTTCTCACCTCTCATCCACATCCTGGAAAAGGCAGCTTGGGGTGTGCGTCGTTGTGAAAATGCGTTTATCTGCAGGGATCCGAGGAGCTAAAAGAAAAAACAACAAGGGAACACAATCTCATCTTCAACAACATGCCCTGTTAATGGAGATCTCTGATACAGTCTGATAGCCAAGTTGGATGTAAGCTTCATTACTAGCGGAGATAACAAAAAGTAGTAGCTTGAGAGACTGTCTCTTAACCTACTGTATACAGTCAATGCCCAGTACAATTTACTAAAAAATACACAAGATATGATTTAAAATCTTCTCTCTGCAAGTCAATAGATAACACGATCATGTGATGTTTTCCGGAGGTGTTTGCTACGTCTCTCTCAGATCAAGCAAAACACAGTGTGATAGAGAGTTCCTGCTGCTCATTTACCATAGATAAGAATATCTACTCCGCACTGAGCTATAAACAGATGGAAATATAAAAAAAACATATCTAATAACGTGATAAATGGAAACCACCCCAGCTCTATTTACACTTCTAAGCTTTTCCTGAGACTGTACAGATCAATTATCACAAAGGATTACACAGAGAATAAAAACCCATAAGCTACTAGGCGGGGGGCAAAGATCAGAATGCAGCATCTTACACAACATTTCTGTGTAAGCACTACCCAGTAAAGTGATACTAAACCTAAAAATGTTTTTTTACCTTAATGCATTGCTTGCATGAAGGCAAAAAAAATGTTAAGTTCCCTATGCTCCCCCTTCCCTGTGTGAAGGGGAAGAGGAGAGAGACGAGATCAGCGCTGTGCACAGTTGTATCTCTTCTCCAATCGCTTCCTCTTCACACAGGGACTCAAACAGCAGCAGGAGCCATTGGGTTGAAAGGCTTAGTGCCGCTCTGTGTCTATGGAGCACAGGTCAGGAGCGAGTATGCAGTGTTTGTCCCCATAGCAAATGGCTTACTACGGGGACACAACAAAGAAGAGGGGGAGCCAGGACCGTCAATGAGGGACCAGAGAAGAAGAGGATTAGGCTACTCTGTGCAATATCACTGCACAGAACACGTAAATATAAAATTGTTATTTTAATAAATAAAACAAATCTGCCCTTATTATCACTTTAAAACAATCATCAGTACCAGATGATAAACACCAGATATACATACCTTCATATCCTGAGTGTACTCGTTCTGCGAAAAGTACACAGCACAGCTGCTCTGCAGTGCCCCCATCAGCATCTGTCTGTATACGGATCAGGTATGGGGTAAGGCGGAAGGGATGGTAAGATACCTCCTGCCGAGACCGTTGTCCACAACTGGGGAAAAAATGCAGAGCTGTCAAAATTCTAATATAGGTATAACAGGCCATTACTAAAGCCAAGAGACCACATGGATGTGACACTTGAAGTAGTGAAAAGTGTTTGTTTTGGGTAGTGCAAGGGAGGGTTATAACCGGTGTCAAGTTTGCTTCCCCATCTGTGCCTCATTGTGGAGATTCCACTTCACTTCCTATCTCATATTCCAAACAAGAAGTGAGAGGAAAATTCCTCCAAGGCAAAGGAATCCCTTGTCATGGAGGAACATGTTAAAGGACACTCAGAGCACTGCTTAGTAGATAGTAAAGCAGATTTACTTTGAGCTTCACCATTCTGCGGGTTACATAAAACTACACCTATGAGATTTTATTCAGCAGATTGTTGTTATACTTTGGGCAAATTTTCTGCAGTGAGAAAATGATGTAGCTTTTATGGCTATACTTCTCTGCTGGGTCACAGAACTGCACTTACCTGTGTTCTCCTGTGACCCAGAATGTCGCCATTCAAAGCTCTGGAGGTATCCTGACAAAAACTTCAGGATCCACCCAGATGCCTGACCAGTAGCTGGCTCAGCCTCTCAGCTCACCACTGAGAGCATGAGTTAGCCCACTCCTGCCCCCTCTCCAGCCCAGGGAGCACTGGAGGGACAGAGCAGAAAGTCATGGACAGTCACCACTCTCTGCTCCAAGAAGACTGAGAACTGAGCATTCATGTGATCATTCAGCTCTTGGGCTTAGAGCTGATGGGGGACAGCTGCCAAATCAGACCGATTCTCCAGCAGGTAAGGAGTATATATGTTTGGTATTTTCAGTTCCCACACTTCTAACGTTAACTAGAATATAATTTTAATTAGCATTAACTCTAGAATAAAATGAGTTATTACAAGGGTTTCACCACTTTTTATAGTAAATATATCACTTCAAATTGGACAAATCCTACATTTTTCCAAAGTGTCCACAATTTTGGCTACTAGCATATTCAAAATTTCACAGATAGCAGAGGGTTTAAAGCCGAACTCCAGGTTTCATTTAACTTCAAATAGTCATTAGGACCAAGCTGGTCCTGTTTTAAAGACCAGCTCGAAAACAGGGCTGCATAATGTACGTACCCGATTCAATATACAGTGTTAACAGCAGGAGCATATATTAGTGAAGGGAACTGTTTGAACTAGTTAAAAGTGAAATGAAACCTGGAGTTCAGCATTAATAAAATTGGCATGGGTTAATTGGACTACTCAGGTGGGTCACACGATGTCACTGGGTCTTGCTCACAGTTAAGGCTAATCCTTCAAATTCTCACAAGTGATAAGAAAGATGTTCTGAATGACTCAGTGTGTCACAACTTCGGCTCTGTGGCTAAGGAGCGGCAGTCTGTTTTGCCAGACACTAGCTCTCACCATGCAGAAACTAAACATTCTGCTAATAAGATCATAACACTAAGGCACTATAGCATAACCATAGAGACTTCAAACAGTAAGTTAAATATTTTTATAAAACAAGCAAGTTTTAATAAATGACAAAAAATGAAAAGGATAATATAGAATGGAAAAATTCAGTAAGCTTGACCACCGTCTTGCGTACAATGAACAGCCGGAGTTTGCAGTGAATAATCCAACACACACATACACACTGAACATGCATATATAAAATTAGTTCTCACTGCTCTTGGCCTGCGACACCAACAGGCAGCACACTGTGTTCAATGCATCACTATTACAACCAATTACCCAAACTCCCATCCACATCAGAGGCAAATCCAAATAAGTTGCTCTGTGCAAATTTGAGGAAGCTTTGATCACTTTCTGTCAAATAAGTAGAGAACTAGCCATCCAATGTGCTGGGAATAATCTCAGCAGAGACTAAGACAAAGTTCACTGCACGGACCTTTAGCTAGAGTCTGCCAGGCTACTTTTAAATTAATTAGACATATTCCAGGTGTTAGGCCTTAGATCATGTGATTTACAACTTAAAAGGTCTGAGGCTGGTAAGTGGTGTCTTCAAGCAGTTGCAAGAAGACATGGGGGTGTAAAGAAGTGAGTTTGTCCCCAGGTTCCTTAGTGATAATAGGCTTCCATGTTGTTAGCTATGGCACATAAGAACAAAAAAGTAAACTAGCATTGTCATCTTACCTGATCCGACAGTAAAATGATTTTTCTTCTAACCCATCAAGATATCCTGAATCTGTAAAAATAAGAAAAGTTGCCAAAAACATATTTTATATTACTACGTACATCTATAGCTAAAACCAGTGCAAAGAGAATGACCTTGCCCCACCGTGTGTAGTATAAGAGTTTGGGGGTTATTTACTAAAACTTAAGAGTGCAAAATGTGGCGCATGGTAGTCAATCCGTATCTAACTTCAGCTTATTCAATTAAGCTTTGACAATAAAATCTGGAAGCTGATGGTTTTCTATGCAGATGTGCACCCTTACTTCATCCCCATTAAACTCATCTGAGATGAATTATTACAGATATCAGTACCTGACTTTGAAAATGTTCTTTTGGCTGAGTGGGCAAACATTCCCAAAGACAAAAACTTAACCACTTGCCCTCCTGAGGATTTACCCCCCTTAATGACCAGGCCTCTTTTTGCTACTCAGCGCTGCACTAATTCAACTGATAATTGCGCGGTCATGCAATGCTGCACCTAAACGAAATTTACGTCCTTTTCTTCACACAAATAGAGCTTTCTTTCGCTGGTATTTGATCACCTGTGCGCTTTTTATTTTTCATGCTATAAACAAAAAAAGACCAAAACTTTTGAAGAAAAACGATAGTTTTTACTTTCAGCTATAAAAAATATATAGTAAACTCAAAGTTAGTTATAAATTTAGGCCAAAATGTATTCTGCTACATGTTTCTGGTAAAAAAAATCCCAATAAGTGTATTTTGATTGCTTTGTGTGAAAGTTATAGTGTCTACAAACTATGGTATAGATACTGCAATTTACGCCATTTTTTGCTATACAGCGCTGTGCTAGTTTAACGGACAATTGTGCGGTCATGCAATACGGTACATAACTGAAAGCTAGGTCTTTTTTTTCACACAAATAGAGATTTCTTTTGGTGGTATTTGATTCTCCTGTGCATTTTTTATTTTTTGCGCTATAAAAAAAAAAAAGAAAAAAAAAGAAAAGGCTGACAATTTTGAGAAAAAAAAACATTTTGGACTTTTTGCTATAAAACATGTCCAGAAAAAAAAAAAAACTTAAAATCAAATTTTGTCATAAATTTCAGCCAAAATGTATTCTGCGACATCTTTGCTAACAAAAACCCCAATACGTGTAAATTAATTGGTTTACATGAAAGTTATAGCATTTACAAATGGCGGTAAAGATACTGGGATTTTTAATTTTTTTTTAGACTGATAATGGCGGCGATCAGCGACTTATGGCGGGACTGCGGCGAACATTCTGACACTGAGGGGGAACTGACTTGGGGTCACTGACATCCCCAGTGACACCAATACAGTGATCAGTGAAAAAAAAAAAACAAAAAACAACACTGACACTATACTAATGGCATGGGGAGGAAGGGGTTAACTTTGTTATTTACTGAAAGGATTAACTGTGTGAGAGGAATGTTTTACTAGGGGGCGGGGGTGTGTACTGCACGGGGACAGCTGATCGGGAGAGAGAAAAACTCTTCTCTCCAGCTCAGCGTGTCAGGAGCTGACAGGGAACTGACAGAAAGCAGAGCTACTGCAGCCCTGCTTTCTGTCACTGATTGCCGCTAATCGGCGGGACACAGCCGGTAACGACCGGCTGTGACCCGGCGACTGACATCCGTGGCTATGATCGGCGGGACAGGTAGGGCGGTGGCGCACCTCGCGCGCCCCCTACCTATTTTGCAAACACACGTTTTAAAACGTGGTTTTGCCCAGCAGTGCCGCCCTGCCAACGTATTTCTACAGTGGCTGGGCAGCATGTGGTTAAAGAACAGGGTTTTTGTAAACGCTTTTCTCCTGGCAGTAGAAAATCAGTTTAAAAAATGCACCCAAGCCCTATTTTTTGCAAACACGTTTAGGCGTGCCCAGCGCTTGGACATTTGTTCATTTCACTGGCCAGATCATTTATTCGGGACACCAAAGCTTCATACACACTGGGCTTAAAAAAAAACGCCAGTTCCATTGGCAGAAAAAAAAAAAGCTGATTCTGAACACAGTTTAGGTGAGTTGGGCATTTTTTTCTGCCAGAAAGCTCCAAACAAAAATGCAAACCAGAAGGGTTTTTTTCCTCTAAACTTTGAGCCTAAAATATGCCTCTAATCGTTCTAATGAGCATGGACACATAGGATAACACTGAGCTTACTTCTGCAGGAAAAACACAAAACTCCTGGAGAAGCAGCTATTTTTAAGCCAGTGTGCATGGAGCCATAAAATGAATAAATGCTCAAGCACTAAACACAGCTAGCGCTTAGGTGTGTTTAGGCACACTTGCATGCATTTTTTTTCAGCCAAAATGCTCCTTTCTTGAAAGCACAAGTGACAGGTTTTTTTTCTGCCTCTAAACGCCTGTAAATGCTTATATGTGCATGGACACATAGGCTAACATGGAGTATTCAGAGGCAGGGGAAAAAAACAAAACAAAAACAATAAAAACAGGCGTTTAAGCTCAAGTGTGTATGAGGCCTAAAAATTAAGTCTCTACCAAGAAGAATCCTCCTTAGGAAGTAGTATCCCTTACCACCTCCATTGCAGATACTCCATGATGGAAGCCTGTACGGATTAGTGGAGCTGTAGAACACACTGACATCCTGTGGGGCCAGGAGCTCCACAAAGCGAGCATGAGAGAACAGATCCGCATTACAGCGCAACACAACTGAGGCCTGCTCCGAAATATAGAGGATCCGTCCGGTTACCAAGGACACCGCCACAGCAAATACGTCCTGTATATGTAGATAATAGACAGAAATAATAAGTCTATTTCTGCATCAAGACCACTACAAATTATTTTTCTTACATCAAAGTCTATATACTCTTAAAGTCTAATACAATTTATTTTTTTTTTGTCCCATGGGCACACAACATAATCCTAGGTGTGCTACCAAATATTAAATTGAGGGTGCCAATAATTTTGTCCAGTCCATGTTTTGGTGTTTTGTGTGGAATGTGTCATATTTGTCTTTTTGTTTCTCCGCTTTTTTTTTTTGTCACACCAATACAAACAAAGGAAATAAACATGAGAATACCTAATCATTTGTAATTTCAACAGTTTTCTGGGTGAAGTGGTGCATTATCTGACAGAAATGTAGGGGTGCCAATAATTTAGGCCATGTCTGTATATTCTATAAAGAAATGTATTACATTTCACATTATTTAACATATTTTCATGTCACAGTGTTTTGACTACAGGCCATTGAAGCTTGGATGCACAGACCAAACAGAGCAGCATCAGTATTTGACAGTCAGCTTAATTGTATAGCCTGGCCAAACACAGAGGTGTAGACAGAGGTGCCTGTCGACTCTTTTAGGACATGACTGTAGCTCCACTGTGTCATTTTTTTTTTTATCTAACCCATGTCCCAAGGAGACAGAAGTATTTCAGCACTTTACAGATCAGAACTCTTTAAAATGCTTAGGAAAGCCATCTTACTACGGTTTCTTACCAAGTTGTTCTTGGTGTACTCAGAGGTAATATTTGCAATCTCTTCCACTGTGTAGCATGAGAGATCCTGCCCACATGGCTGATCATCATTAATCATTAAAAGCTGGTAATAGTCTTCATTGGCTAATGAATACAGTAAATAAAACACAAACCAGAACATTATTAAGTAAATTCTGGAAAATAGGAGTACAATATAGTCGTAATGGAAAAATAACAAAAGTAAAGATATCTGTAAAACTAAAGAATTGTTTGCAAAGGGTCAGCCCACTTAAAATGAGCTACTACTATGCAATTGAAAGCTGAAATCACCATCTACCTTCACATATCTCAAAGATTCTCTACAGCAGGATTCTCCAAACTATGGCCCTCCAGGTGTTGAGGAATTGCAAGTCCCAAGAGTCCTTGAAAGACTGACAGCCACAGGCAAGACTCCCATAGGCAGAAGTATGATGGGACTTGCAGGGCCATAGTTTGGAGATCCCTGCTCTAGAGGCAGCTTTCCCCATTGATGTTCCTTGATTATCCGTTACCATTAAGTCTGTTTCACTAAGGCGAGTCCTACTATCAATGCTGCAATCTCAATTAAAAGTTCCAGTGGATTAAACTATGAACTCAGAGGCATGGAGAAAAAAAGCTCAGTTAATAAAGTAAAATAAAGGCCAAAAACATCAATAGTTTCTGTTCATTTTGTAGCAAAAAATGTATAAAATTACTTTCCATTATAAAGCAGCTAGGAAGTTTGGGATTTGAGGCAGTATGATGGTGTCTTGCAAACTGTTTGCATTACCTTTCACCTGCTGGATGCAATGCAAAGCATAGCTGAGAGAGGCAGCAGTGCTGAACTTTCCCCGAAACTTCTTTTCAGGAGGGAGATAGGAGCGAAGCTCCCTCAGTATTTTCATTAATTCCTTTTGAGTTTTGGCTTTAGCTGGCTGCTCACTGCTGCAAAAAGAATATATAAATGGAAATTAGGACTGAAGAGCAATAGGTTTTAAAGATCCAGCGCAGAAAAATTCTACAAGCTCATCATTGTATCGCTCATCAGACTAATCACTCCAGGACAGCAAATTGGCAAGCAGAGTTGGGCACCTTTAGAGCTCATTCACATTAACAGTTTTTGGGAGGGCAAGGAGTTGTAAAATCTTATGGAGTCTGACTTTAACAGCTCCTCCGCAACCTCTTAGCTGCCAGGGTTGTATACAGCAAAGCATCACAGCCATGGCAGGAATTATATCCAGCGTTGCAGAAATGGATTGCTCTGCAAGTGCCCCACAACTGCGTGCATTGCACTAGTGCAGGGTTTAGGGGGTTAAAGAAGACTGTGAGGAGGCAATACAACCCTTCCTCACGGCCTGTCAATTGTTCTCTTAAGAACAATTCAAATGCAGACTGCTCAGTGTGGCTGAGCTCTTACAAGGGAAGTTTGGGTACCTACACCTTCATACCCACCTCTATGCTGCATAATCTGTTTGATGCTGCAGCTGTCCCATGTTGGCTCTAAGACAGAGAACTGATCAAATGATTGCAGATTACTCATTTCTCAGTCTGCTTGGGCGGAGAGCAGTGATGGTCAGTCATCGCTTTCCACCTTGTCCCTCCATCCATCCATGAATGGAACGTCGGAGAAGGCAGGGGCTGACACATCTGGCTTCAGCGCTCTCAGCTACACACTAAAGCTTAGTACACACAATCAGAAAATCATACAGAAAAAACACACTTTTGAAGCGATTGTACAATAATCTGATCATGTGGCTTAAGAGCCGGAGTCAGCTGGCTATCAGGCAGCAGGATAGATCCTAACAATATGTTCAGGATCCTTCCAGAGCTTGAAGCGAATCTGCGATGTCAGAAGCTGACTCTGGGTCAGAGGAGAGCAAAAGTAACTACAAAACAATTAGGCCCTATGTTATGGAGATAAGAATGGTGGGAGGGCTTCAGTAGTTAAGCAACTAAGTAGGGCTAATACTGTTCAGTCTACAAAAGTCTTGTGTGTGGTCGGCCACCAACAAGAAATCAGAAGCCGAGACCATGGAGTATCCACAGGTATTATTATACTTCTACTGCAATAGCAACTGTGAACTTGTTTTAAAAAAAAAAAAAAAAAAAAACTGTACAGCTGAACTGCCAATTTAACTGTAGCCCCCCTTCCCCCGCTCAATTTATAAACACTATAGGCCTGTGTGTGGGAGACAAAACCCCCCTCCAGTTAAACTAGAGGACTGAAGAAGGCACTATATTTTATATTTTCCTTACTTGTCATTTACAAATGCCATACATTAACTATTATCCCATATCTATTATGCAAGTTTTGTTTTTATTCCAGGGGCCACCCTGCATTAAACAGATAACACAAAGGGGAAAAAGTAAATGTATTGCAGAGTTATATGGATTTTGTTTTTCCTTGACATAATGTTGCAGGGCAAGCAGAATACAACAAATATAGTAGGTAGCTAAACACTACCTAAGAGAAAACAAGTTCTTATGAGAGCATAGAGAAAAAAACAGTGGCTTACCTGTAGCCACTAGTGGATGGGTTATGTTCAGAGTCTGCCATCATTAAGGAGAATGCACTGGAACTGCAGATAGGAGGCTGGAAACCAGAACCACTGCGAGCAAGAAAGTATGAATCAAGGACAACAAAGCAACAGCAATTACCACTACATTAGACACAAAATTACCTGTACAACAAAATTCTCAAGCATAGTAATTACCCAAGATGGGTATGCATACTGAATTATGGAAAGATTCTTTGATAAAATTTGATATAAACACAACACACTTTTAAAGCCAAAATCTAGAACTCTTCTAAACAAGGAAACCTTTAAAAAAACAGGGGGGTCCAACATGCAGCCCAACACGAAATTGTAAATATACTTAAAAATGTTGATTTTTGGGGGAAACGTTTTTTGTAAAAACGCATTTACACTTAGCGAACACATGCGGCTCAAGAAAGATTTGGCTCTTTACTGGACTTTTATAAGCTTTATCTTCCCAAAGAAAAATCTACCACACTTCACAAATCACACCTTATTCATGTGTTCAGTTTTCGGCACATACATTTGTGAGCATCTATTTTCAGGGATGAAGCAAGTAAAGGACACAATTTGAACAACTTGATAGTTTACTGAGAATTGCTACCACATCCATCAAACCAGATACGGACATGTTTGTTTACCAAAAACAGTGTCAAATATTGCACTCGTTTTATGCTGCCCTCTTTTACTTCTATGATAAAAAACAGCATTACAAAAAAATTAAGTTTTATTACTTAGATAGGTACATCATCTATATCAGTGATCGTTAATGTGCGATCTGCCAGACTTTTTCTGCTTATCAGCTATCTTTATAGACAATTCCTCGTCTTTCAATGTGGCTCAGGAAAGTCAAAAGGTTGGGCACCCCTGCTTTAAAGCTTTAATGCTGCAAAAATCACAAACAGAAAAATCAGCACAAGGTACACAACTTACAGTCAGTGAGATGTGTCCCTTGTGCCATTTCCTCTTAGAAAATCTTCCTCCGTCTGATAAAGGAGCAATATGATTTTGCGCATTGTGGGAAAGTGCACAATCTTGTGCAAGTTCTCACAACGCAGTGGTGTGAATGAAACCTAAATGGTTCCAGTCAAGTTACAGTTTGATGGGTATCAATTACACAGCCCGCATGAGGCTTATAGGGTGCGTGCGCCAAATTTAAAGTGGTATTTAGGTCTGTAAAGGAGAAGAAGAAAAAAAAAAATTCCCCCTGCAAGTTAATGTAATAATGTGCTAGTATGCACCTCGTACAAGCATATTATGAGAGACTTACCTTTTAAATGAAGCCCTCCAGCGGCACACTGTCATGGCTCTCAGAGCTTCCAGCTTCACATAATCTTTGTTCTGAGCTTGCGGGCTCAGCCATTTGAATGGCCGAGCCACAATGTCACTCCCGCCGATGCGCACAGAAGTCAGGGTTGAGGCACACTGTTCTGTATTCAAGGCACACTCAGTCTGACCTCAATTCAGAAGCAATGCACATGTGGCAGTGATGTTACCAGCTGCAGAAAAATTGAATATCTTCTAAATGGTTCATGTTTTGGAGATATCCGTTGTACCTACAGGTAAGCATTATTATAAGCTTACTTGTAGGTACAAGAGTCAGAGCTTTGTTTACTACTGCTTTAAACGAGAAGTATGGGCTTAAAAAAAAAAACAAAAAAAAAGTCATACTCACCTAGGTGGATGCAGCAGGTGGTCTCCCACCACCTCTTAGACTGAGAACTGAGCGATCAAAGACTGCTGATCTCTCAGTCTTTAGTGAACAGAGAGCTGGTGACAGTAAGTCGAGCTGGGTGGTGGGAGTGGCTGGCTCAGGCTCTAAGCAACTCACTGAGAGGCCGAGTTAGCTGCTGGTCCAGGCATCTTGGTGGATCCCAACCATATGGTTGGGATTTTATCAGAGCCTGGACAGGCTCTGTGACAACAGTCAACAGCAAGCTTTAGCCCACTGTCAACTGAAAATGGGTCACAGAAGTGCACTCCTGTAAACCATAGGAGAAATAGGGCCAAAAAAGCTTTGGCAATACTACTCATGTAAGAGGAGGTTTTCTATGAAAACTTGATTACAGACTTTCCAGACAAAGTACAGTGGCTTCTTGTTAGAAGAAAGCATTTTTTAATTAAAAATAGATTAGAGAGAGTCAGGAGGGAAAATATATATATTTTTTTATATACCTTGTTTAAGGGGGTGAATAAGGATCAAGAGAGTAGTATTTTCAATAAGAAACCTAGATCAAGACACACAAGGACATAACCTCAAACTAACAGGTGGAAAATTCAAACCTAATCTAAGAAAATATAATTTTACTGAAAGGGTAGTTGATTCTTGGCATAGACTTCCAGCAGAAGTAGTGAGTCAGTCAACAGTAAGTGGATTTAAACATGCTTGGGACAAACGTAAATCTATAGTCAGACAAAAAAAAAAAAAAAAAAGCAGACTTGATGGACCACTTGGTCTTTTTTTCTGCAGTCGCTTTGCTATGTTTATCATGTAGCTATCCTTTAAGGAAATCATCTTTATCCATCCACATATCCTTACCCTTTTAATTCAGATTCCTTTCCATTTTCATCCAGTTCATTGCTGCTTGAATCATTGCCTGTCTCCATATCATCAGGTAGAATGCTGGCAGGATTCTCGAGCGGATGATGGCTCTGGAGGTCCTCAGCTTGAATTGGTCTTGGAGTCAGATCAGTAAGAGTCTCGTATGTAGCAAATTGCTGTTGTGGGTCTCCAGTCTGGAAGGACACACAGTTTCCACCTGTGGTAGAAGTCTCATGAGTTGTAGAGCATCTATTGCTCGCATGATCTTCTGCCTCGGAGAGTGAAACAGACGCTTCTACCGAGAGAGGACCCGCAAGGCTACCAGAATCCAGCAAGCCAGTCATCAGATTTTGTGGCGATAACACATAACTGGTGTTGTACCTCTGTAGCACAGATTCATCTTGTCTGAAATGAAGACTAGTGTTTAGAATGTCAGAGGAGACATGATGCTGGCCAGGTAAGAATCTTGTGGACTGGTGTTGTACACCAGTTGGTGAATCTTCTTGGGTCTTAGTAGGAATATGATGTCCTGGCAATAAAAGATCTTGTTGAAAATCTTTACTCTGATTGGGCATTGCATTAAATAGAAATCTTCATCAGGCTCAAAAAATATGGAAAAAATCTGTGTAAGAGAAAGAACAGGTTCATTACACATAAAAATAAGAAAAATTAATAATAGCGCCTATGGTCAAAATTATATAACTTACTAATAGTGTACCAGCTGCAAAAAATCACCATATATAAAGTGTACCAATAAATAAATAATTTGCGCTAGTAAATGTGTATAAATATATAAATATATATAAAGAAATCATCAAATCATAAGTCCAGAAAAAAAATATATATATGCCAATACCACAAAAAAAAAAATATATAAAAAAACTTTTATGCAAAAAAAGTGTCTAAATATGAAAAATTTCACCAAAAAACCTTGATAATATAATGGCAGATCATCCATAAATATATCTTCAGAAACGGAAACTCTGCAACACACCGATCCTCATCGATCGAAATAACAGGATGAAAAACTTTGTAGTTAATTGAAAATCCACTTCTCCAATAGATAAAGGACCACCTTCAAACGTATCCATGGGGGGAAATGCCAAGCACTCAAGAGAAACAGAAAGACTTCATGGTGCAATATTATAAAAACCAATTCCTTTATTAGGTACTCATTGCACTTACTCAAGAGGTGTCCCAGCCGACACCAGCATCAACAGCATAACAGCAATCACATAAACGAGCCTGGCTACTCAGCACATGCGCAGTAGCTGGTAGCCAAAAACGTAATGACATCACATCAATCAAGCTCCGCCCTACGCGTTTCGTCATCGACATCCTCACGGAGCGTGAGCTACTGCGCATGTGCTGAGTAGCCAGGCTCGTTTATGTGATTGCTGTTATGCTGTTGATGCTGGTGTCGGCTGGGACACCTCTTGAGTAAGTGCAATGAGTACCTAATAAAGGAATTGGTTTTTATAATATTGCACCATGAAGTCTGTTTCTCTCGAGTGCTTGGCATTTCCCCCCATGGATACGTTTGAAGGTGGTCCTTTATCTATTGGAGAAGTGGATTTTCGATTAACTACAAAGTTTTTCATCCTGTTATTTCGACCGATGAGGATCGGTGTGTTGCAGAGTTTCCGTTTCTGAAGATATATTTATGGATGATCTGCCATTATATTATCAAGGTTTTTTGGTGAAATTTTTCATATTTAGACACTTTTTTTGCACAAAAGTTTTTTGCACTTAAAAGTTTTTTTATATATTTTTTTTTTTGTGGTATTGGCATATATATATTTTTTTCTGGACTTATGATTTGATGATTTCTTTATATATATTTATATACTTATACACATTTACTAGCGCAAATTATTTATTTATTGTTACTCATTACACATAAAAGGGGGAAAACAAAAACCACTAGAAAAAACAACATGGTACCTATCAGGTCTCAACTTGTTCTAAAAATGGTGGCAAATTGCTACTGTTGTTTAAAAGATCACTATAGCTAAAAATATACTAACTGTATATAGTCAGTACTGTTAATCAGTATTTGAATTTCATTTATTTTACCTTCCATTAATAATAACCACATGCAACTGCTACAAAGACCATTAAATTGCATCAACTAGCCTACAAACACTTCCTTTCACCTGCTGTGTTAAACAATATTTAAAGTGTTACTAAACCCACAACAGTAAAATCAGTCTGTATATTTATTTATTTCAGGTACTTATTATGCAGTAAATCATACTGGTTATACTCACTGTGGAACCTAAGGGGTTAATCCTCTGCCTTGTGTAAAAATGCTGTTTGACACTGACTTCTCTCATCCTTCCCTTCTTCCAGTGTCCTTCCGTTATCTCCTGATAAGACATATTGTGTGAAGACACTCTGCACATGCTCAGGTTGGTGTGAACAGAGTTGTTGTTTTTTTCGTGGGAGAGTGCATGTGATCAGCACAGGGCCAATCAGCACTGTCCAGACAGAGGTCAGGGGTTCTGCATCCTCCTAGAGCAGAATTAAAACTCCTCCTACAAGCTTTAACCAATGCTCATCTGGACACTGATATAAGTCACAAGACTGCTCTAACTGCTGATGAGGAAAGGTATTTATCAGTTTATATTTACTAAAATAAAATTGCATTTCCATGTGCAGTGTACTGTGGGAGACCAGATATAGTGAATGCAGGGTCCAGTAACACTTTAAGGCGCAAGGCTTTCCAGACATCAAGACATTTCACCAAAAGGAACTACAGAAAGATCTGCACCGACACACTCTCTAACACGTTGTGTCACTGTGTATGCCAATCTTTATAGGAGATGACATTTTTGTACAAAATATTAAAATACCATACACACACCACCTGATCCTTGCCCAGGTAGTATCTATATGGGACAGAATATACAATATAACAAACACACTATAAATATATGTATCACTCCTCAATACATCCTTTTTAAGCAAACTTTTGAACCAAATTTTACAAAGCCCCTTAACCCCTTGATGCCGACGGCACACAAATATGCGGCCTCACGGAACTGGGCTTTTTTCCGTGGGGCCGCATATTTGAGTACCTGTCTTTATGCTGGGAGCGCGCCACTCGGCGCGCTCCCAGCACAGAGACCGCTGTGTCACTGAGAGCCCCGGGTCCCGTTCTAACTATCGGGATCCAGGACTCCCGATTCCGAGTCACGTGATCGCTGGGATAGCCTCTGATTGGCTATCACAGTGATCAGTCACTGTACAGCCTGGCCCCCCTTGTTTTTTCTCTCTCTATGAATGGAGAAGAGAGATACATTGTATCTAACTCCTGACATAGAAAGATAAAAAAAAGTTTGTTAAAAAAAAAAAAGACAAAATGCGCACTAATTGTTTCTGGGCCGTACTACGGGTACAAACAACAAATAACATACACAAATATGGTATCGTTGTGATAGTCAAGAGCTGGATAATTTATTTTGGGTTGTTCTATGGAGGTAGGTTACGGTCGTAACAAGAAACACACAGGTAAAATAAAAAAAACAACTATTTTTACTATTTTGGGCCAGTTTTCCTTTGATAATAAAAAAAATTAGGAGCTATCCATTACTGTTTACCACCAAATGAAAGCCCAATTTGTCCTGAAAAAAAACAAGGTATAATCCACCTGGATGTACAAAGTAGTGATGATATGTACGGTTTTACTAACACATGTCAACGTTGCAGAATTGTGCTTAGGCATTTAGATTTGTTTTACCCTTAGGCGTGAAGGGGTTAAAAATGTTTCTTTAAGGAAAACCAAAAATACCAGTGTATTTCTACAAGCCCAGTGTAAAGCAGGTCAAACGAACAACCACAAATACCCTCAGCGCAAGTCAAAAACATCAGCTTCAGCTGCTCCATCAAATTCCAGAAAATGTTAACAGCACACCATCTCTCCTATCTCATGGCTTGAAATGACCCTGAATATAACAGCTGTTGTGTAAGCAGTAACGGGCAACCTACATCTGGATCTTGCCATCCCTCAGCTCCAACAGAGACAGCATTGAAGTAGCCTCACCCCCCCCCCCTCCCACATAAACACGGTTATATAAACCTTGCTCCTATCTAGGCTACGCACCCATGTGACTGAAACACACAAATGCCAGATCCCTTCTAATCACACAAATTCTCTCTCTGCAGGGACCCATCAAGCCAAATTCTCAGCAGCCTGACACTCCAGTTAACCATTGCAGTGCAGCAAAACTCTACAGTAGATCCCTTAGAAAGGCCTACATGTGCTTTGGAATGCAAACATTAAATGGCCAACACCTATACAATGATTGACATTTTATATGCTCTATAAAAACAATGAAATAAAACTATATCTGCACTAAGATGAAAAAAAAAAACAATATCTAAGGCAGCTGTTAATCACTGTGACACCAAGTGAAAAAAACATACAAACCAAACCACGCTAGTAAATAAACAAATAAAAAACCAGATTATAACATAGTGGATATTTCATCAATAATAATAAACATACAGTGAATAGAAATAAAATAAAAATGTCCATGTGAAAGCTGAATTCAAGTGACAAAGTCCCTTCTTCTCCAAAGAATATCAAGTGCAATCTAGGAGCCGCCAATACACCACAATGTGAAAAAACTCCTCCACATAAATTCCAGAGAACGCTCAGCTCGAAGATGTGCAATCACAATCTCATCAAAGTAGACCAGCAGCTATAAAGGACGATACTCCAAAATGGATGGACCATGAAAAGGTGAAGGTAATGGCACTACACGCTCAAATAGTGGCCATGACATCCTTTGTTCCGGTGATGCGGAGTCTGATTTGGTGACATCACAGGACCTTTTCGTCCCCTTCCTCCAGTGGTGGGAAGATTCCGAATGCTGCAGGGAGTGGTCATTCAACCAGATAGGGGAGCAGAGATGCCTCCCAGATGTGGTTAGCCTTTCTCAGTGACCATACAGGAAGTGAGGGAAAATCTCTCCTATGCTGCAGAAAAGCAATTGAAACCTGATTTTGTTCAAGCAGTCATGCCATGTGTGCTTATTCCAAGATTTCAAAATGACCGCTCCCTGCAGCATTCGGGATCTTTTTAATAATTTTACGGTCTATCTTGTCTGGTAAGAGGCTCTGACATCTATATGTGGAGGAGTTTTTTTTTTCACATCATGGTGTATTGGTGGCTCCTAGATTGCACTTGATATTCTTTGGAGAAGAAGGGACTTTATTTGTGTCACTTGAATTCAGCTTTCACATGGACATTTTTATTTTATTTCTATTCACTGTATGTTATTTATTATGATTGATGAAGTATCCACTATGTTATAATCATCTGTTTTTTGTTTGTTTACTAGCGCTGTTATTTTATTTTTTTATTTTCTATAAAGACAATAACTGTGGTCCTTTTATCGGATGACTGAAAGAAATAAATCTAGTACACATGAGCCAATGTCGGGTGGCATCGACCAGTGCAACAGAAACCGGCTGACATTCGGCCCATGTGTATGACAGGCAGTCCGACAGGAGGGGGCATGACCGAAAAAAATTGCCAATCGGCTACCGATCAGTGCTCTCAGTCAATGGCTGAGAGCACTGACCAGAGTGTTCAGGAGGGGTGCTGTCCCCCCTGTCAAAATAAAATAGCACAGCAGGGGAGATCACTGTACTAACATTGGATAGTTAATACAGCAGCTCCTCCTGAGCTGTCAGTTTTTCGTTCAGCCCTCTGAGTTGAACAAAAAAAACAAAACAAAACAAAAAAAAAACACTTAGTGTGCATTGGGCATAAGGCTAGGTTCATACCTATGAAGGTTATGGCTGATGTGTTTTAATAAAGTGTTTTTTTTTACGCGTTTTAATGCTTTTTTTATGTGTTTTGCATTTTTGGAAGATGTCTGTTGTTGAGAGAAATTATCAAAAATGCAAACACTACATTTTTGATAGATTTCTGCTGTATTTTCATTGAAGTTGATGGAACCAAAAACGCAACCTGCTGCAAGCAAAAAAGTCCCTTTCCAAAAACTGCACCAGTTGAAAATGCACAGATGTGAACATGACCAATAGGAAATCAGGTTTAATAAACTGTAATGTGTTACTGAAAATGCACTGCAAAATGCATAGGTGTGAACCTAACTTGAGACCTGTCCCTTAGGGCTGTTAACCTCATTTAACAATATTTTATGTGTTGGCATTAATACATGTGTATCACACAAAAAAAAAAAAAAGGGATTTGAAAAGTAACAGTGTTGCACATTGTGCACAATTATACAGTAAATAAGCCAGCATTCTGCACTTCATAAAATACAGTTTTCTATTTTGGGTCAATCAATAGTACTTCAATGATTCAGAAAACCAGTTCAGATTCCTACCCAGGTGGTCAAGGCCAGGTTTTGTTTTTTTTTTTATTATGAAATTTTGATGCCAGGTCATTAACCACAGGTAATGTTTTGATACACCCTGAACTGGCCCTTATAAAAGGCCAAGGCTAGGCATAAATTACATGATTTTCAGAAGCACACATCAGATTTTATCACCTCTAGTGATAACCAATCTAAGTATGGAAACCCTCCTGCAAAGAAAAATCTCTAAGGAGAAGGAACCACCAGGAAAGCTTAACAACCATGCTCTAAAGCCCCATCTGATCTGTCATATGTGGAATTACAGTCACAGTAGTGACCAAATCACAGCTGACACCTAAAAACTGCAGTTCCTTTGTTTTCACACTGATCCAATAGCTTCAGTACTTTGTAAGTCAAGGGACAAGTAAGCAGATTAGAAGTGTGGATTGTACTTCATCTATCCTATACTGAAAGCTTATTCCAGGTCAGTGTTTCAAATCATTAATGCCAGAGGCAGCCAGATAAGCAGCATGTTCAGAATGAAGTCAGTAGTGCCTTTTCTATTTGTTCAGGTTTCATTTAGCTGCTTCTTTCCTCTGTTCACTTTAAAATCCATGCTTTGTACAGTTACCAATGACTTGCCCCATTACCTAGAAGGAACAGATTTTGGTAATTTCTTTTTGTGTGTTTAAATGCTGCTCTAGATCATTGCAGATTATAGTACAGACACAACTGAGAATAAACAAAAATGACCTACCATAGGGTACGCAACTAGTACATTATTGAGTTCCCAATGGGACACAGTAACCCCCCCCCCCCCAGGTGCCCTGTAACACACTTGCATTGATGTCAGTTAGGGCATCAGACACCAAAGGACCAAAGCGAGCAAGGAGATGGATGCTTTGATAGTGAGCACCTGTCTCCGGCTCGCAGCTCGGGCAAGCACTGGCAGGATCAATGCAGAAAGTTTAGGCTGCCATGACGCCCAATATCTACATTCTTCTTATGCTGGGAGCTACAGACAGCTGATACAAAGTGAATCAGCAAAAGTAAAGAGGGGGGGTGGTCCTGACCTACATTGTGACTAGTGTTACAGGGCACCTGGGCAGATGGGAAACAGGACTACATATTTGGTCCTATCTGGAAAACAATGTAGAAAATAGAAATTAATTCTTAAAAAGAAAATCATAAGAGAAGCAGATATTAGGAAGACATTTTCTAAACCTCTGTCACTTTTGACTAACCTGTATCTCATAAGTAACAAGTGAACAGACATCCAAATCATCTAGTTTAGGGATCCCCTTGCCAGATGGCAGCTCAACACTGACACAGAAAAGCTTCAGCAGATAAGAGAGAAGAGATTAGAGGAGCTAAATACTCACTGTAGGACATTACAGAACACCTACTCTGTAAACTCAATCAGTAAATGTCACAGGAGCCACATTTACAACATACCATGGTCTCCTGTGTTAGACACTTGCAGCAGTGGACAGTCAAAGAAGAGCAATACTATCTGCACAGCCACCACTCAGTAAATCAATGTGATTCTATACAGGAATCCACACAGACAAAATTCAGCAAAAATGTGTTATCCAGAGAAAAAGCCTGTTTACAAAAGCATTTGTGACGGTTTCACAGCCATGTCCTCTTTGGAGTCTATACTAATCAATGGAAAACGGTTTAAAGTGACACTGAATTGTGTCAGCTTTGTATTAGCATTTAGCCGCTAGTTTGCATTTTTTAGAGGTTTTTGTAAAATAAAAAAAAATAAAAAAACCCACACATCCAATAACACTGGTTTGCCACGATTTAGTGCGTTTTTCAGTGTTAGAGCATTTTTACAGCTAAAAAAACTCCTCTAGAAACCCAGTAGTTCTGGGGGGTTTTTCCAGCCAAAAAACGCCCCTTCCAAAAAACATTGATTACAGTCTGTGTGTGCATAGACACATAGGATAACATGGGAAGTTTACTGGCTGTAGAAAAAAATCCTGTCAAAAGCCAAAACCAGCAGCTATAAAAACGTCTAGTGTGCACAAGGACTGAGATGTGAACTATGGAGCAGTGCGCATGACCACAACATGCACTGCTCATTCCAAACAAACAGGAGTGAGAGGCAAAGAAGAGGTTTTGGAGTTTAGGAAGGATGTTGCAAAGAAGCAGAAAAACACAGTAAGAAAATATTTTCAGAAAAATAGATTACAGGACCATTAGGTAGTTAATGTGTATGGATTGTTTATGAAGTGTAGAGTTTAGAGCAGCGGTTCTCAACCTGGGGGTCGCGACCCCTTTGGGGGTCGAACGACCATTTCCCAGGGGTCGCCTAAGACCATCGGAAAACACATATTTCCGATGGTCTTAGGAACCGAGACACCGCTCCTCCGTCTCAGGCGATGTGTGGGCGGGATGATACGCTGCTCCTGTCACCTGGCCACACCTCCGGGATCGCTCAGCAGCTCCGCCTCCTCGCCGCTGATTGGCCACCGGAACTGTAGCTCAGGAGAGGCACACAGGCGGCCAATCACCGGCGAGGAGGTGGAGCTTGGAGAGGAGGAGCCGAGCGGCAGCGCGCGTACATCAAAGAAGATCGAGGGAGCTGCCGGAGCGAGTGAAGAGGAGAGCGGCCAGAGAAGGAAGACAGCTGACAGGTAAGTGAGAGAGCGAGCCCAGGCTGGAGCAGGGGTCAGCAAGGTAAGTATCATTGGTGTCAGTGGGAGGAATAGTGCCCCATCATTTGTGTCACTAATACCAACGATGGGGCACTATTCCTCCCCCCACTGACACCAACGATGGGGCACTATTCCTCCCCCCACTGACACCAACGATGGGGCACTATTCCTCCCCCCACTGACACCAACGATGGGGCACTATTCCTCCCCCCACTGACACCAACGATGGGGCACTATTCCTCCCCCCACTGACACCAACGATGGGGCACTATTCCTCCCCCCACTGACACCAACGATGGGGCACTATTTCCCCCCCCCCCTGACCCCAACGATGGGGCACTATTCTCCCCTCCACCACACTGACATCAACGATGGGGCACTATTCCTCCCCCCACTGACACCAACGATGGGGCACTATTCCTCCCCCCCTGACCCCAACGATGTGGCACTATTCTCCCCTCCACCACACTGACACCAGTGATGGGGCACTACTCCCCCCACTGACACCAGTGATGGGGCACTACTCCCCCCACTGACACCAGTGATGGGGCACTACTCCCCCCACTGACACCAGTGATGGGGCACTACTCCCCCCACTGACACCAGTGATGGGGCACTACTCCCCCCACTGACACCAGTGATGGGGCACTACTCCCCCCACTGACACCAGTGATGGGGCACTACTCCCCCCACTGACACCAGTGATGGGGCACTACTCCCCCCACTGACACCAGTGATGGGGCACTACTCCCCCCACTGACACCAGTGATGGGGCACTACTCCCCCCACTGACACCAGTGATGGGGCACTACTCCCCCCACTGACACCAGTGATGGGGCACTACTCCCCCCACTGACACCAGTGATGGGGCACTACTCCCCCCACTGACACCAGTGATGGGGCACTACTCCCCCCACTGACACCAGTGATGGGGCACTACTCCCCCCACTGACACCAGTGATGGGGCACTACTCCCCCCACTGACACCAGTGATGGGGCACTACTCCCCCCACTGACACCAGTGATGGGGCACTACTCCCCCCACTGACACCAGTGATGGGGCACTACTCCCCCCACTGACACCAGTGATGGGGCACTACTCCCCCCACTGACACCAGTGATGGGGCACTACTCCCCCCACTGACACCAGTGATGGGGCACTACTCCCCCCACTGACACCAGTGATGGGGCACTACTCCTCCCACTGACACCAACGATGGGGCACTACTCCTCCCACTGACACCAACGATGGGGCACTACTCCCCCCACTGACACCAACGATGGGGCACTACTCCTCCCACTGACACCAACGATGGGGCACTACTCCTCCCACTGACACCAACGATGGGGCACTACTCCTCCCACTGACACCAACGATGGGGCACTACTCCTCCCACTGACACCAACGATGGGGCACTATTCCTCCCACTGACACCAACGATGGGGCACTATTCCTCCCACTGACACCAACGATGGGGCACTATTCCTCCCACTGACACCAACGATGGGGCACTATTCCTCCCACTGACACCAACGATGGGGCACTATTCCTCCCACTGACACCAACGATGGGGCACTATTCCTCCCACTGACACCAACGATGGGGCACTATTCCTCCCACTGACACCAACGATGGGGCACTATTCCTCCCACTGACACCAACGATGGGGCACTATTCCTCCCACTGACACCAACGATGGGGCACTATTCCTCCCACTGACACCAACGATGGGGCACTATTCCTCCCACTGACACCAACGATGGGGCACTATTCCTCCCACTGACACCAACGATGGGGCACTATTCCTCCCACTGACACCAACGATGGGGCACTATTCCTCCCACTGACACCAACGATGGGGCACTATTCCTCCCACTGACACCAACGATGGGGCACTATTCCTCCCACTGACACCAACGATGGGGCACTATTCCTCCCACTGACACCAACGATGGGGCACTATTCCTCCCACTGATACCAACGATGGGGCACTATTCCTCCCACTGACACCAACGATGGGGCACTATTCCTCCCACTGACACCAACGATGGGGCACTATTCCTCCCACTGACACCAGTGATGGGGCACCAGTCCTCCCACTGACACCAGTGATGGGGCACTATTCCTCCCACTGACACCAGTGATGGGGCACTATTCCTCCCACTGACACCAGTGATGGGGCACTATTCCTCCCACTGACACCAGTGATGGGGCACTATTCATCCCACTGACATCAGTGATGGGGCACTATTCCTCCCACTGATACCAACGATGGGGCACTATGCATCCCACTGACATCAGTGATGGGGCACTATTCCTCCCACTGACACCAGTGATGGGGCACTATTCCTCCCACTGACACCAGTGATGGGGCACTATTCCTCCCACTGACACCAATGATGGGGCACTATTCCTCCCACTGATACCAATGATGGGGCACTATTCCTCCCACTGATACCAATGATGGGGCACTATGCATCCCACTGACATCAGTGATGGGGCACTATTCCTCCCACTGATACCAACGATGGGGCACTATTCCTCCCACTGACACCAACGATGGGGCACTATTCCTCCCACTGACACCAACGATGGGGCACTATTCCTCCCACTGACACCAACGATGGGGCACTATTCCTCCCACTGATACCAACGATGGGGCACTATTCCTCCCACTGACATCAGTGATGGGGCACTACTCCTTCCACTGACACCAATGACATGGCACTACTCCTCCCACTGCAAAATTACAGGTATGAAGTAGCAACGTAAATAATTTTATGGTTGGGGGTCACCACAACATGAGGAACTGTATTAAGGGGTTGCGGCATTAGAAAGGTTGAGAACCACTGGTTTAGAGTCACTTCAAAGGAAATTGGTCCAAAAAAGAAATACTTAAAAAGGTACTACTGCTGACCTTTTTGATATGTTATTTGCCTGGCTGTTATGCTAATCTGCTGATTTTGTAGCTTTCTCATTCACTGACCTAGAACAAGGGAACTGGAAATTTAGGAGCAAAGTGAAATGTGGTTTGCCACAGGATTTCTGCTCCAAGATATTAGAAATTGGATGTTTAGGCACTGCTGGCCAATCAGCAGCTCTGCCTGAACCCTGCGCCTCACATTCAGCAGAGACCACGTACTCCAGTATTTAGTCAGTGGCTGTCACTGGATAAAAAGCCAGCACGAAGGCTTTTAGTACTTCTTTATCATATATCTTTTTAAGTTAGCCACAGAAAGCTCAAATTTAGGCCAATTCCTACTGAACCAGTCAAGATTTGACCACCAAAGAAAGAAAGATCTGAGCCATGAGTGGCCATGCAAGCACCGATTATTGGGCAAACAAGTGGCCTCATCCTATCAGATGCAGTTATTGCTGAGTATTCAGGAAGCTAAGGGCGCTACTGCTCCCCGAAAACCATAGCCAGCAGGGGAGATACATTCATGAGGCATGAGAAGAAAAAAAAAAAAACACTAGCTTGAGTATGGAAATAGGAGCCGATTTGAATAAAGATCAGCTTTACAGATCTCATAAATAGCACTGGTCAATATTGTAGTGATGATGGTAGTAATGTACATGTATGTAAACTCATTTTTCTCCTGTAGACCATCCTCTATTTCAGAATCACTGGGTCATTTACCATATCTGCTCCAACCTGGGAGAATGTGAGCCAATTCCCATTCATCACTTCAGGAATCCCATCACAGTCTGCTGATGGTCTATGTAGCGAGGAAGAGGTGGCAGCTTAGCACAGCCTTTCCTGCAAGGATAGAGGCATCCCTATATAGTATATGTTTAAGGAAGAAGTGGGACAGGGATGCAGAGTACAAATCCTCTATCTATAAAAAGAGAAAATAAAACACAGCAAGTGCTGAAAAGAGGGACCTATTTTAGAGACCCTGGTTTTAACAAGTTGTCCTTTGTCACTTTTAACATTCCTGCTCTAGTTCTGATTCCAATGAAACATGGCCGCAGTGTTACACAAACCTCCAGCCACACGTGTTCCCTGCAGTCTGAAATAGGTCAGTTATCAACAAACTGCAAGCCTTCTAATCCTTGCTCCAATCCACATTCCCTTTGTTTGCTTTACTAATCACACACCACCTAACAGCACAATTCCAATGAATGAAGGGACAAGAAGTAGGCAGCACTTCTATACAGCATTCAGTAGAAGCCAGGGCAACACATGCTTATCTGGCTGATGTACAGAACTGCTTGTCAATAGGAAGGTGACTACATACAAAAACATGTGTTCATAATGTATAATGAACCTCATTATAAACTCCACTTCCTAGCCAAGCACTGACAATAGCCCCGAGCTACAACTAAAATTGATATATTACAGCTACTTATGCATCGCCTGAGACACGAGAACAATCTAATGGCATTCGGATCCATGACCAAAGCCTGCTTTTGCATGTTTTCTCCTATAGACTGCACAAGTCAACGAGGCTAATTAATAGACACAGCAAGCACACACTATGGATAAAGTTAATTACAATGAATTAAACACATGAAAAGACACAAAAAACCATATCATCCTGCTAGGACATGTCGTAGCACAAGTAGAGTTGCCATACAATTGTACTATGTACATACGAAGCATGTTTTGTCTTTATACATTGGAAAAAACTTGGTGAGGGGGCTGTATAGGTCTGTTTTAGCACTACCAAATTTCAGGTTTTTGTTTCTTAAGTTTTTTATTTTAAACCTTAATAAAGATACTGAAAACAATAAAAATGCATTAGGACGTCCATAAAAGAGCACACAGAAAGGTGTGAACCCAGTCTTTAGGGTTTTCACATACCAACAATACTTTCTCCTATACACTGCATGTAAACTGTAACTACAGCTTTTGACAATACAATTGGTACTGTTCACCTACCCGAAGTTAGGCCTGGTTCACACTTTGACTGCGGGCGCCAGAATCGCACCTGGTCCCACACCCACATCACATTTCTCTTGCAAGATGCAGGAGTGTTACCATTCACTCTGAATTGGCACCCCAATGCATCTCATCCCACGGTGTGATTGTGAGTGCGCAACGTGCAGGGAAACCGTTTGGTCAAAAATACCATGCGAGTTCCGTGCAGATGCGTTTTGGAAAAGGTGCATGCACCTTTTCCTTGTGTGAAATACCTGCACGGCTGTCCATTCAAATGCATGGGCTGCTGTGCCCATGCAAACATTGGCAACACGGCCTGCATTAGTGTGAACCAGTCCTTACACACCGCACATTGGGGTTGATTTACTAAAACTGGAGAGTGCAAAATCTGGTGCAGCTGTTCATGGCAGCCAATCAGCTTCTAACTTCAACTTGTTCAATTAAGCTTTGCCAAGAAAAAAAATCTGGAAGCGGATTGGTTTCTAGATTTTACACTCTCCAGGGTTAGTAAAAAACCCCACCGTGAGAGAGCCCAAAAGTCTGCCTGCATTTACAAGGTTGCAGTGATAGAATCCTCTCCCTATGACACCGTCATACAGAACACAAAAACACCTGCACATTGCAGCAAGATCTCTAAGCAAAGCCTCCAAAAGTAGGGGTTGCATGTGTGATGTCATACTAGTACATGGGCTGGGGAGTAGGGGAACATGTGATGGTGGTGGTTGTGATGTGAAATTGAAGTGAGGGGGCAGATTGTGTGGTCCATATGGGGGGGGGGGGTAGAAGACCCTTTAAGGCTGCTTTCACACTGATCAGTTTTTCTTCTGTTTTTGCATTAAAAAAGTGGAAGAAAAATGCATGACCATTAAATCCTACGGCACTCATTACACTGGTCAGCTGCAGGTCCATCTTTTTTTTTTTTTTTGTCCTGCAAGCTGCATTTTTGGTGCAGTAAAAAAAAACTGCACCTCCCTATTGAAATGAATGGACAACACCTGAAAAACGTGGCAAAAATATATCATAAACACACCCATGGTTGTGTTTTTGGTGCATTTTCGGAGTCACGTGTGTTTTTTTTCCCCACTCGGTTCTTACACCTGATCAGTGTGAAAATAGCCCAAGTCCTGTAAGTTGCACGGTAGGGCCTCCATGAATCCCACTAGTTTTTCCAGCACAACCCGCAGTTGCTCGATTGGATTGAGATCTTGAGAATTTGGGGGCCAAGTCAACACCTCAAGCTCATTGTTGTGTTCCTCAAACCATTATTTATTTCAGGTACTTATATAGCGCCGTCAATTTATGCAGCACTTTACATATATATTATACATTCACATCAGTCCCTAACCCTCAAGGGGTTTACAATCTAAGGTCTTTAACTTACGTTCATACATACACATATTAGGGCCAATTTAGACAGGAGCCAATTAACCTACCAGCATGTCTTTGGAGTGTGGGAGGAAACCGGAGGAAACCCATGCAGGCACAGGGAGAACATGCAAACTCCAGGCAGGTGGTGCCGTGGCTGGGATTCGAACCAACGACCCTAGTACTGCCAGGCGGAAGTGCTAACCATTTAGCCACTGTGCTGCCCATAAAACATTCTTGAATTCATTAGACCAGGTCACCTGCTTCCAATACTCTGTGATCCACTTCTGTTGCTCAGGAGCCTATTGTTCATGCTTTTGACTGTGGACACAGGTCAGCATGGGCACCCTGACTGGTCTGCAGCTATGTAGCCCCATACGCAACAAATTGTGATGTTCATTTCTTCTGCTTCAGGGACAACATGTATACTTGCTGTCAAATATAATCCACACTTTCAGATACCAATGTAAGGAGTTAATGTTATTCACAGTCAGGTGCATTTTAGCACAACATAAACAGTACAGTAACAATACAGTTCAATACAAGAGGTTAGGAGGGCCCTGCTCCTTGGAGCTTACAATCTATTAGGGAGGGGCTAGTGGTACAAAAGGTAATAACTGTGGGGTAATGAACTAATAGGAAGAATAGAAGATTCTGTTATTAGCTGAAGGCAGGACAGGATTTCAGAGATCACCTAAAAGTGGGCAGATGCAAGATGAATGAATGTATTCCAATGAGCCTAATTTACACCATTGCAGTACTTTCATGTGTTTAAAAAACAAAAACAAACAAACAATACAGCGTGCACCTTAGTAAAGACAAAACAACAATACATAAACAAGCCCTCAGCTAGTCCGTTGTCATCAAGTTCTGGCTGATGGGTGGATATACTAATTCAGGCGTACCCCGGTTTACCAACGCCTCGGTTAACGTAATTTTCGGTTTACGAATGAAAATCCATTGAAAATAATGTCTCGGGTTTCAAATTTTTTTTTGCAATACAAACGGATTAATTGGGTTTCAATGCATTTACGATTTTTTTTTTAATTATGTCCCGTTACACCTTTAAAGTGCACTTTATAAAGAGTTTTGTATAGATAAAATACTTTTTTTTTTTACTTTTTCTGACCCCCGGAACAGATTCATTGGTTTTCAATGCATTCCTATGGGAAACCGCGTTTCGGTTTAAAGATTTTTCACAATACAAAAAGTCCAGCAGAACGCATTAAATTTGTACACTGAGGTACGCCTGTATATAGTCATGGGAACGTTCTCCCTGTGCCCGCGTGGGTTTCCTCCTATACACCAAAGACATGCTGGTAGGTTAATTGGATCCTGTCTAAATTGGCCCTAGTATATGTATGTATGAATGTAAGTTAGGGACATTAGATTGTACACCCCTTGAGGGTTAGGGATTGATGTGAATGTACAATGTAAAGTGCTGCATAAATTGACGGCGCTATAGAAGTACCTGTAATAAATAAAATGGGAACACATAGTATATAGCGGGGGAAGGGGTTGTATAATCTGATTGGGGAAATGTGGTCAGCTCCTCCAGCAGGACTTGAGGGTTAATAAAGCTGCAGTCATTCCCTCCTGGGCTAGGAGTCACCAGGCTGCCCCCATTATCGGGATATCGCTGCCTAACACTTACCTCGTACAAAGCCCCCCAACAAGTCCTCCGCTGTTTCCGGTGCTGTCCCGGTACTTCCGGCTGGTGACCACAACGATGTATATACAGCCCGACTGTAGC
Source organism: Staurois parvus (assembly GCF_062004578.1). NCBI lineage: Eukaryota > Metazoa > Chordata > Amphibia > Anura > Ranidae > Staurois > Staurois parvus. Next base: position 5,665,507 of record NW_028317922.1, read on the forward strand.
CACTGACTACTCGCTTCACACAGACCTCAACGTGATAGCAGACCTGCTTCCCGCCAACTCTGCGCAGCCATTGGCCAGTTCCTTCACTGGTCCGCCCTATCTGCGCACTGATTAGTTGGCAAGATGATAGACTCGTAGTATGCAGCCTCCTGGTAACCCAGTAGTACGGGGCCCGCCCCTCCCTGCTGCTGATAGGACAGGGCGCCCGTCGTTTAGGATGCGGAGGATGCCTATTGGTTATAGGAGGAGTTCTGCTCATTGCATAAGATTCACGTGGAACCCCATGAGATCGAGCGGGTGTTGTGTGGAGTGTGTTATGTGACTGCTCAGCGTTGCACACTAATTCCAGAGGGACTCTGCTGAGTCAGCCCAGCAGCGATCATATTAATGTGATGGTGCTGGATGGCGGCTGTTGTGTAAAGGACTCTCTGCTGACCAATGATTCTCTATGGGGGTCCTGACATTCCAGGGCTAGCTGTATGCAATGAACCCCGAGCGCATGGGGGGAGGCCACCCAGCAGGGCCAGATCTAGCCTGTCTGATGTGGGGGTGCAGTAAAAAAACATCAGTGGGGCAGAGGATGCGAGTCAACTGGGAAGTGTATAGAAGTCAGTAGGGCAATGTACAGGGGGGCAGCAGGGCAGAGATAGGGACAGCAGTTTGTAGGGCAGAATACAGAGGCCATTAGTTTGTAGGGCAGTTTACAGCAGGTTATCAAGGCAGTGTACAAGGATTAGCAAAACAGAGGATGGGAGGTCAGCAGGGGAGTGTACAAGACGCAGTGGGGCACAAAATAGGGGTCAGCAGGGCAGAGGATGGGAGATCAGCAGGGGAGTGTACAAGAGTCAGTGGGGCACTATACAGAGGTTCAGTAAGGCACAGGATAGGGGTCAGGAGGCAGATGATGGGAGATCAGCAAGGGTGTGTGTAAAGTCAGTAGGGCAGTATGCAAGGGTTTAGTAAGGCAGAAGATAGCGGTCAACAGATGAGATACCAGGGGTCAGCAGGGTGGGGAATGGGTTAGTAGGGAAGAAAAAATGGTGTCAGCAAGGCAGAGAAAAAGGAGTCTGCAGGACAGTGGTCAGAAGGGCAGTGCATGGGGGTCAGCATGATGGAGGACACAGGTCGGCAGGGTAGAGGATGGGTCAGGAGAGGACAGGGTCAGAACTGCAACATAGTAGCCAGCTATACACTGCAGATCAAGGCTGTGTGTGTAAGGGAATACGATTTCAGCAATGTGTTGCATGGGAAAGAGGAGATCTATTGACTGCCCTGTGTGTGGTGCCAGAACAAGGTCGTCTAGCTCCCAGGGCGAAAATGACAAACTAAGCCCCCCCCCCCCATGTGTGAGCATCCTGTCTCAGCATAAATCTCCCCCCTCAAAAAAAAGAAAAACAGGACAAATCAGCATGCTCCCTCCAAGCATAACTTCTGTCTGCAAGCCAAAATTCTCCCCAAACAACAATGCAAAAATTCCCCCTCCTCCCAGTATAAACCCCCATCCCAGAACGAATCTTTGCTCCCCAATCCCGCCTCCAATGCCCCCAATTTCCCCATCCAAGCACAAATCTCACCCAAAAAAAATCATCCCTCCATGCACACATCCACCTTCCTTTAAAATTTCCATCCAAGCACAAATCTCCAAATTCCTCCCCCCAGTCTTCCCTCTTAACCCAAATTCCCTGACCACCTTCTAGCACAAATCCCCCCCCAATCCCCCTTCTTGCACAAATCCCCCATTACTCCCCCCCTCCTAGAACAAATTCCCCCACTCTCCCCTTCTAGCACAAATCCCCCCGCTAATTTCCCCTCCTAGTGCAAATCCCCCCTCCTAGCACAAATCCCTCACTAGTCCCCTTTCCTAGCACAATCCTCCCTTCTAACACTAATCCCCCCTCCTAGCACAAATCCCCCACTAGTCCCCTTTCCTAGCACAATCCTCCCTTCTAGCACTAATCCCCCCTCCTAGCACAAATCCTGCACTAATCCCCTCTCCTAGCACAAACCCCCCCATCCCTTTTCTAGCACAAATCCCCCCCTCCCCCAAATCCCCATCCTCCAATCCCCTCCGTATGACAAAAGTACCCTTCCCAGCACAGATCCTCTCCCTTTCCAAATACTCTGCCCCCTCTTAGCCCAAATCCCCCGCCTCCTTTTGGCACAAAAATTCCCCCCAAAGCCCCCTCCTGGCTTAAATCCCCCCAAATCCTTCTCCTAGCAGAAATCCCTCCAATCGCCATTACCCTTTCCAGCACAGATGGCCCCTTCTCATCCCAAGCACAAATTACTGTTTTTACCCACACCTCCCCCCTCATTATTTGCCTGTAAGCCCCCCCTCTCCCCATACTCTCAACTTACAGTCTGGAGGAGCGGTGCTGTGCTCTGCCCCCCCCCCCCCCCCCCGACCCACTCCATCCCTCCTGTCAGAACAGAGCTGCTCCATATAGCTGATGACACAGGATCGCTCTGACCATGGGGCTTGTGACGGAAGCATAGGCAGGACAGAACACACAAAAAAGATGGTAAACACACAAAGCTTTATTGAACTATGGAAGGCACTCAATCAGGGGCAGATCATGGCAATCCATAACATGCGGCGTGTAGGGACACTCACGGTAAGCAGGCTCTCCGGGACTCCCTAAAAGCAGGTGGAATATGGAACATGTTCCCAAAGGTGTACTTATCTTTTAACCACTTGCCCTCCAGTGGATTTACCCCTCCCCCCCTCCTGACCAGGCCATTTTTTGTGTTACGGCACTGTGTTACTTTAACTGACAATTGCGCTGTCATGCAACGCTGCCACCAAATTAAATTTATGTCCTTTTTTCCCGAATTGAGCTTTCTTTTGGTGGTATTTGATTGCCTGTGCGTTTTTTTATTTTTTGCACTATAAAAAAAAAAAAGACCACCAATTTTGAGGAAAAAAAACTATTTGACTTTTTACTTTTTGACTTTTTGCTATTAAACATGTCCAGTAAAAAAATAAAAAAAATCTAATTTTGTCATAAATTTAGGCCACAATGCACTCTGCTACATCTTTGCTAAAACAAAATCCCAATACGTGTAAATCAATTGGTTTACATGAAAATTATAGCATTTACAAATGGCGGTATATATACTGGGCTTTTTTTCGTTTTTATAACTAGTAATGGCAGCAATCAGCGACTTATAGAGGGACTGCGGTGGGCATTCTGACACTGGGGGAACTGACTTGGTGACACTGACATCCCCAGTGAAACCAATACAGTGATCAATACTGTACTTTAAATTTAGTGTTGCTTTTAGTGTTGTTTTTTCTCAAATTTCTTTCTTTCATGGTAACCCTGCACCCAAGGAAGATAGTTCTGTAAATAAATGCACACAGAAATATGAAACTGAAACCATTGGTGTATTTTCATTCATAGAACAATCTCCTTTTGGTGAAATGTTACAATGTATTCATTCCTGATCCCAGGGCAGAACATTTCCACACTGATACATTGCACTGACCAGTAAGTTAAAGGTATACAGAGTTCCTCTAAATTGTTATTTTACGTTACATTGCTACTGTTACATTACTAACATACTGACTGCCTACTGGCAGGTTTGTGTCCTTTAGTGAATCGACTTTATTGATTTATCTAATTTTGCGGTATTTACCTCACGTTTGATATTTAATGCTCTGTTCACACTTGATGCGACTTGCCGTATAATTTTGGACCCATAAAGTTTAATGACAAGTCGCAGCCCATTGTTTTCTAAGGCACTCTTTCAAATCTATGCAACTTAAAGTCGCAATGACTTCAGAAAGGTTCCTGCACTACTTTTTACTACTTGAGTGCCAGAAAGTGGAAAGTTGGATCAAATGTCGCACTAGAAATTGTGCAACTTTGGAGTCACGTAAGTGTGAACAGTGTTTTACTTTGATGAATTGACTCTCTTATTATCTCATGCAATGTTTCCAAAAAATTTTCCACATGATCTTCATATCACGGGAGGAATCATTTAGTGAACTGAGCCCATAGTCTCACTCTTTAGCATCCTCCACCAAGACAATTAGTCAGTGACCAGTCTTTCTGTCCCTGAGTACCTTTCTAGAAATCGCTCCATTCTTTCAGACTGAGACATCGTGTGGATATGGTGACCACAAAGTAAAAAACTTGCTCCATTTTATTCACATTTAAAGTTGAACTAAAGGCAAAACTTTTTATTTATTTTATTTTGGATATAGTGGAGTGGACCGGTCAGGTTTATATTGCTGTCTGTGTCCCCATTAGGGACATTCCCCCTTTCTATTTGTCCTGTCTACTGTTATCAAAAATAAAAGTGAAAGAACATCCCAAATTTTGGGTTGTCCCCAGGACAGCAACAGAGGGGAACTCCTCCAATGGAGACACTAGTTCTGGGGACAGCTAGGGATTCTCTCACTTCAGAGGGATTTGCTCTCACTTCCTGTACTGGTTATGGGACAGGAAGTGATAAGAAATCATCCCAATGGGACACAGATGGCAATAAAACCCGATAGGGTTTATAATTCTCCCTTACGCTATTCAAAATGCCTAGTTGGTTTGTTTTGGTTGTATATTGTTTGTTAAGGACACATGGAGAAGGGTTGCAGGAGTGGCAGGGACTGGTCTTGTGCTGGGAGGATCAGTTCTCCAATCCCCTAGACCAGAGGTCTCCAAACAAAGGGCCAGTTTTTTGTCCGTCACACTTTAGGGGGGCCAGACTGGCCAGCGGGAGTGGAAATTATCATGGCATCAGTGGGAGTAAACATCACAGTTGGTATTAGGTGGAGGAATAGTGTATCATTGTTTGTATCATTTGGAGAAATGGTGCCCCATAGGTGGTGTCAATGGGAGAAATGGTGCCTTATTATTGGTGTCAGTTGACAGAATAGTGCCTTGTATCAGTTGGAGGAATAGTGCCCCAAGGGCTGGATAAAAGCAAGCAAAGGGCCGCATTCGACCCCCAGGCCGCAGTTTGGAGACCACTGCCCTAGACAAAAAGGAGCAGCTAACCCATGCAGTACAGACAAAGCCCCACTGCATGGGGGAAGAAATTTGCCTGGAGTTCAGCTAAAAAGGATAGGTTCAACCAGGGCCAGGATGGGGTGGGGGGCAGAGGGGACACCTGCCATGGGTGCAGTGGAGGAGGGGGGGGGGAGGGGGAGTCACTGCAAGCTTGTCAGTGCCTCGTTCTCCAACTGCCCTCACTCCTGTCATTCAGAATGGAGAACACTGCAGCGGCTGCAATAGCTGCTGGAGGGAGAATTCAGCAGAAGTGTAAAGTGGATTGGATAGAACAGACAGGGCGGTACATGTGCTGCAAGTATGGAGATCTTCTCAGCACGGACACCTGCAGGAGAGTAAGAGCAGACTGGCTATCTTCCTATATCTCCTTGTCATGTGACATATCATATGACCAGAGTGGGGAAAAAGAGGCCAAACTGAGTGCACCAAGGATTAATGGAGCAAGTTAGTCTCAGAGCTCCCTTCTCCCTCTCAAAATCACCTTAACTTCCTCAGTCCTTGTTTACACTTGCAATTGGTATATAGTAAGAAAAAAAAAAAAAAACCACACATTTGAGATTAATTTTTACCACCCCTCAAATGCTCCCCCTTAGAGCCCTTTCACATAGCTGTGCTGCAGTTTGGCCACAGTGTGGGTGCAGTGTAGTGTACCTGTGGTTTTTAAAGTGGGTTACCCGCACTTTCCCATGGTCTTTCTATTATATTGCTCATTTTTGGTGCATTTTCTGAGAGTGCCTCAAAAAAGCGCAGTCTAATAGAAGTCTATGTGAAAGTGCAGATAACACTTATTAAAAACCACAGGTACACTGCACTGTACCCACACTGTGTCCAAATTGCACCGCAGCAGTGTGAAAGGACTCTTTAGCTGCAAAGGCAGTGGACATGAGTAACCATATGCTGCAGCAAGAATAAATTACTCCGCTGTGTTTGGTGGGCAGTACCACCTGACAAATGCAACCCATGCAGCAGAAGGGGGCTGCAACAGAACCACACTGCAACCGCATGCAATGCACACTGTTGCAGGTGGTGGTGTGGGCTTCTAAGGGTTCAAATAGACAGCAAGTAGGCAACATAATGCCTCCTTACTGCTTGGCAAATATACTCTGAAAAGCAAACCACCACAGATCACTCTTCAGAGGGATAATGCTAGCGTAAACTAGCTCTCCACTGGACTCTAGAGCAGTGGAGACGTGTTCTCTGGAGTGATGAATCCGCCTTCTCTGTCTGGCAATCCGATGGACGTGTCTGGGTTTGGTGGTTGCCAGGAGAATGGTACTTGCCTGTCTGCATTGTGCCAAGTGTAAGGTTTGGTGGAGGGGGGGGTGGTTATGGTGTGGGGTGGTCTTTTCAGGGTTTGGGCTTAACCCTTTAGTTCCGGGCTTAACCCTTTAGTTCCAGTGAAGGGAACTCTTAAGGCATCAGCATACAAAGACATTTTGGACAATTTCATGCTCCTAACTTTGTGGGCCCCTTCCTGTGCCAACATGACTGCGCACCAGTGCACAAAGCAAGGTCTATAAAGACATGGATGAGTGAGTTTGAGTTGGAGGAACTTGACTGGCCTGTACAGAGTTGTGACCTCAACCCGATAGAACACCTTTGGTACGAATTAGAGCAGAGACTGCGAGCCAGACCTTCTCGTCCGACATCAATGCCTGACCTCACAAATGCACTTCTGGAAGAATGGTCAAACACTCCCATAGACACACTCCTAAACCTTGTGGACAGCCTTCCCAGAAGAGTTGAACTGTTATAACTGCAAAGGGTGGGCCAACTCACAATTTAACCCTACGGACTAAGACTGGGATGCCATTGAATTTCATGTGCATGTAAAGGCAGGCGTCCCAATACTTTTGGCAATGTAGTGTATATATACAGTGCTCAGTATAAATTAATACACCCCTTTTGAAAAGAAAGATTTTAATCAATGTCTCAATTAACACAAGAACAATTTCTAAAATTTGGAGAAAACTGAGTTTTATAAAACATTTGTTTAGCTCATTTTGTGAAAGTAAGGTTAATATAACAGTTTTACTGAAATTAGTTAATGCAAAAATGAATACACCCCACAACAAAAACTATTGCATCTAGTATTTTACATGACTTCCATGATTTGTAAGAACAGCACTAAGTCTTGTAGGCATGAAATGAACATATTGGCGACATATTGCAATTTCTAACTTTTTCCATTCTTTAAGAACGACCTCTTTTAGAGCCTGGATGTTGGATAGAGAGTGATGCTCAACTTGTCTCTTCAGAATTCCCCATAGGTGTTCAATTGGATTCAGATCAGGAGACATACAGTACTTGGCCACAGATTCACTTTCACCCTGTTCTTCTACAGAAATGCAACAGTGGCCTTAGATGTGTTTTGGATCATTGTCATTAGAGATGAGCGAATTATTCAAAAATTCGATTCGGCTGATTCGCCGAATTTGAGGAAGAAATTCGATTCGATGCAAATTTATTCGCTGCGAATTTAACTTATAAAAAGGGTTTCTAGGCTTCAGAGAGCCTTTATATTAGTGCAGAACACTGTACCTTTAATTTAAATGCCCTTGGAGAGGAGGAAGGAGAAGGATGAGAAGCAGAAGGATGAGAAGGAGGAGGAGAAGGAGAAGGAGGAGAAGGAGGAGGAGGAGGAGAAGGAGGAGAAGGAGGAGGAGAAGGAGGAGAAGGAGGAGGAGGAGAAGGAGGAGGAGGAGGAGAAGGAGAAGGAGGAGGAGAAGGAGAAGGAGGAGGAGGAGGAGGAGGAGAAGGAGGAGGAGAAGGAGGAGGAGGAGGAGAAGGATGAGAAGGAGGAGAAGGATGAGAAGGAGGAGAAGGATGAGAAGAAGGATGAGAAGGAGGATGAGAAGGAGGAGAAGGATGAGAAGGAGGAGAAGAAGGAGAAGGATGAGAAGGAGAAGGATGAGAAGGAGAAGGAGGAGAAGGAGAAGGAGAAGGAGGAGAAGGAGAAGGAGAAGGAGAAGGAGGAGAAGAAGGAGGAGGAGAAGGAGGAGGAGAAGGAGGAGGAGAAGGAGGAGGAGAAGGAGGAGGAGAAGGAGGAGAAGGAGGAGGAGAAGGAGGAGGAGAAGGAGGAGAAGGAGGAGAAGGAGGAGGAGAAGGAGGAGAAGGAGGAGAAGGATGAGAAGAAGGATGAGAAGGAGGATGAGAAGGAGGAGAAGGATGAGAAGGAGGAGAAGAAGGAGAAGGATGAGAAGAAGGAGAAGGATGAGAAGAAGGAGAAGGATGAGAAGAAGGAGAAGGATGAGAAGAGGAAGAAGGATGAGAAGAGGAAGAAGGATGAGAAGAGGAAGAAGGATGAGAAGAAGGAGAAGGATGAGAAGAAGAAGAAGTATGAGAAGAAGGATGAGAAGAAGGAGAATTCCAAGCCGGCAAAAAGTGTATCTGCAGAGCTCCGCTATTTCTTAGCGGAGCTCTGCAGATACACTTAGCGGAGCTCTGCAGATACACTTTTTGCCGGCTTGGAATTCTTCTTATTTTCATCCTACTTCTTCTTCTTCTTCTTCATCCTCATCCTCAGAAGAAGAAGAAGAGGATGAGGATGAAGAAGAAGAAGAAGTAGGATGAAAATAAGAATAATTCCAAGCCGGCAAAAAGTGTATCTGCAGAGCTCCGCTAAGTGTATCTGCAGAGCTCCGCTATTTCTGACAGTTCTCGGACATTCACATTTACAGCGGTTGAAACATTGTATCTATTTGTTTCCATTTATGGAAACAAATAGATACAATGTTTCAACCGCTGTAAATGTGAATGTCAGAGAACTGTCAGAAATAGAGGAGCTCTGCAGATACACTTTTTGCCGGCTTGGAATTCTTCTTATTTTCATCCAACTTCTTCTTCTTCTTCTTCTTCTTCTTCTTCTTCTGAGGATGAGGATGAAGAAGAAGAATGAAAAGAAGAAGAATGAAAAGAAGAAGAATGAAAAGAAGAAGAATGAAAAGAAGAATGAGAAGAATGAAAAGATTCTTCTTCTTCTTTTCATTCTTCTTCTTCTTTTCATTCTTCTTTTCATTCTTCTTTTCATTCTTCTCATTCTTTTTTTCATTCTTCTCATTCTTCTCATTCTTCTTCTCATTCTTCTAAAAGAAGAAGAAGAATGAAAAGAAGAAGAAGAATGAAAAGAAGAATGAAAAGAAGAAGAAGAAGAATGAAAAGAAGAAGAAGAATGAAAAGAAGAAGAAGAATGAAAAGAAAAAGAAGAAGAATGAAAATAAGAAGAATGAAAAGAAGAAGAAGAAGAATGAAAAGAAGAAGAAGAAGAATGAAAAGAAGAATGAGAAGAATGAAAAGAAGAAGAAGAAGAAGAATGAAAAGAAGAATGAAAAGAAGAATGAAAAGAAGAAGAATGAAAAGAAGAATGAGAAGAATGAAAAGATTCTTCTTCTTTTCATTCTTCTTCTCATTCTTCTCATTCTTCTTTTCATGAAGAAGAAAAGAAGAATGAAAAGAAGAATGAGAAGAATGAAAAGAAGAATGAAAAGAAGAATGAAAAGAAGAATGAGAAGAATGAAAAGAAGAATGAAAAGAAGAAGAAGAAGAATGAAAAGAAGATGAAGAAGAATGAAAAGATGAAGAAGAATGAAAAGAAGAATGAAAAGAAGAAGAAGAATGAAAAGAAGAAGAATGAAAAGAAGAAGAAGAAGAAGAATGAAAAGAATGAAAAGATGAAAAGAAGAAGAAGAAGAATGAAAAGAAGAATGAAAAGAAGAAGAAGAAGAATGAAAAGAAGAAGACTGAAAAGAAGAATGAGAAGAATGAAAAGATTCTTCTTCTTTTCATTCTTCTTTTCATTCTTCTTCTTCTTTTCATTCTTCTTCTTCTTTTCATTCTTCTTCTTCTTTTCATTCTTCTCATTCTTCTTCTTCTTCTCATTCTTCTTTTCATTCTCTTCTCATGAAGAATGAGAAGAATGAGAAGAATGAAAAGAAGAAGAAGAAGAATGAAAAGAAGAAGAAGAATGAAAAGAATGAAAAGAAGAAGAAGAATGAAAAGAATGAAAAGAAGAAGAATGAAAAGAAGAATGAAAAGAAGAATGAAAAGAAGAAGAAGAATGAAAAGAAGAAGAAGAAGAAGAATGAAAAGAAGAAGAAGAAGAAGAAGAATGAAAAGAAGAAGAAGAATGAAAAGAATGAAAAGAATGAAAAGAAGAAGAAGAAGAAGAATGAAAAGAAGAATGAGAAGAATGAAAAGAAGAATGAAAAGAAGAAGAAGAATGAAAAGAAGAATGAAAAGAAGAAGAAGAATGAAAAGAAGAAGAAGAATGAAAATAATGAAAAGAAGAAGAAGAATGAAAAGAAGAAGAAGAATGAAAAGAAGAATGAAAAGAAGAATGAAAAGAAGAATGAAAAGATTCTTCTTCTTCTTTTCATTCTTCTTTTTCTTCTCATTCTTCTTCTCATTCTTCTCATTCTTCTTCTCATTCTTCTTCTTCTTTTCATTCTTCTTCTTCTCATTCTTCTTCTCATTCTTCTTCTCATTCTTCTTCTTCTTTTCATTCTTCTTCTTTTCATTCTTCTTCTTCTTTTCATTCTTCTTCTTTTCATTCTTCTCTTCATTCTTCTTCTTCTCATTCTTCTACTCATTCTTCTACTCATTCTTCTAAAAGAAGAAGAAGAATGAAAAGAAGAATGATAAGAAGAATGAAAAGAAGAAGAAGAATGAAAAGAAGAAGAAGAATGAAAAGAAGAATGAAAAGAAGAATGAAAAGAAGAAGAAGAAGAATGAAAAGAAGAATGAGAAGAATGAAAAGAAGAAGAAGAAGAAGAATGAAAAGAAGAAGTAGAAGAAGAATGAAAAGAAGAAGAAGAAGAATGAAAAGAAGAATGAGAAGAATGAAAAGAAGAAGAAGAATGAAAAGAAGAAGCAGAAGAATGAAAAGAAGAATGAAAAGAAGAAGAAGAATGAAAAGAAGAATGAAAAGATTCTTCTTCTTTTCATTCTTCTTCTTCTTTTCATTCTTCTTTTCATTCTTATTTTCATGAAGAAGAATGAGAAGAATGAAAAGAAGAAGAAGAATGAAAAGAAGAATGAGAAGAAGAATGAGAAGAATGAAAAGAAGAATGAGAAGAATGAAAAGAAGAATGAGAAGAATGAAAAGAAGAATGAAAAGAAGAAGAAGAAGAATGAAAAGAAGAATGAAAAGAAGAAGAATGAAAAGAAGAAGAAGAATGAAAAGAAGAATGAAAAGAAGAAGAAGAATGAAAAGAAGAAGAAGAAGAATGAGAAGAATGAAAAGAAAAAGAAGAAGAATGAAAAGAATGAAAAGAAGAAGAAGAATGAAAAGAAGAAGAAGAAGAATGAAAAGAAGAATGAAAAGAAGAAGAAGAATGAAAAGAAGAAGAATGAAAAGAAGAATGAAAAGAAGAATGAGATGAAAAAATTATTCTTCTTTTCATTCTTCTTCTTCTTCTTTTCATTCTTCTCATTCTTCTTCTCATTCTTCTTCTTCTCATTCTTCTTCTTCTCATTCTTCTTCTCATTCTTCTTTTCATTCTTATTCTTCTTTTCATTCTTCTTCTCATTCTTCTTTTCATGAAGAAGAAAAGAAGAATGAGAAGAATGAAAAGAAGAATGAAAAGAAGAAGAATGAAAAGAAGAATGAGAAGAATGAAAAGAAAAAGAAGAAGAATGAAAAGAAGAAGAATAATGAAAAGAATGAAAAGAAGAAGAAGAATGAAAAGAAGAATGAAAAGAAGAAGAAGAATGAAAAGAAGAATGAAAAGAAGAAGAAGAATGAAAAGAAGAAGAATGAAAAGAAGAATGAAAAGAAGAATAAGAATGAAAAGAAGAAGAAGAATGAAAAGAAGAATGAGAAGAATGAAAAGATGCTTCTTCTTCTTCTTTTCATTCTTTTCATTCTTCTTCTTTTCATTCTTCTTTTTCTTCTCCTTCTCATTCTTCTTCTCATTCTACTTCTCATTCTTCTTCTCATTCTTCTTTTCATGAAAAGAAGAAGAAGAATGAAAAGAAGAATGAAAAGAAGAAGAAGAATGAAAAGAAGAATGAGAAGAATGAAAAGAAGAATGAGAAGAATGAAAAGAAGAAGAAGAAGAAGAATGAAAAGAAGAAGAAGAATGAAAAGAAGAATGAAAAGAAGAATGAAAAGAAGAAGAAGAAGAATGAAAAGAAGAATGAAAAGAAGAAGAAGAATGAAAAGAAGAAGAAGAAGAATGAAAAGAAGAATGAAAAGAAGAATGAGAAGAATGAAAAGATTCTTCTTCTTTTCATTCTTCTTTTCATTCTTCTTCTCATTCTTCTTTTCATTCTTCTTCTCATGAAGAAGAAAAGAAGAATGAAAAGAAGAATGAAAAGAATGAAAAGAAGAATGAGAAGAATGAAAAGAAGAAGAAGAATGAAAAGAATGAAAAGAAGAAGAAGAAGAATGAAAAGAATGAAAAGAAGAAGAATGAAAAGAAGAAGAAGAGTGAAAAGAAGAATGAGAAGAATGAAAAGAAGAATGAAAAGAAGAAGAAGAATGAAAAGAAGAATGAAAAGAAGAAGAAGAATGAAAAGAAGAAGAAGAATGAAAAGAAGAATGAAAAGAAGAAGAAGAATGAAAAGAAGAAGAAGAATGAAAAGAAGAAGAAGAATGAAAAGAAGAATGAAAAGAAGAATGAGAAGAATGAAAAGATTCTTCTTCTTCTTTTCATTCTTCTTTTTCTTCTCATTCTTCTTCTCATTCTTCTTTTCATTCTTCTTCTTCTTTTCATTCTTCTCATTCTTCTTTTCATTCTTCTCATTCTTCTCATTCTTCTCTTCATTCTTCTTCTCATTCTTCTACTCATTCTTCTAAAAGAAGAAGAATGAAAAGAAGAATGAAAAGAAGAAGAAGAATGATAAGAAGAATGAAAAGAAGAAGAAGAATGAAAAGAAGAAGAAGAATGAAAATAAAAAGAAGAAGAATGAAAAGAAGAATGAAAAGAAGAAGAATGAAAAGAAGAATGAAAAGAAGAAGAATGAAAAGAAGAAGAAGAAGAATGAAAAGAAGAATGAGAAGAAGAATGAAAAGAAGAAGAAGAAGAATGAAAAGAAGAATGAGAAGAATGAAAAGAAGAAGAAGAATGAAAAGAAGAAGAAGAATGAAAAGAAGAATGAAAAGAAGAAGAAGAATGAAAAGAAGAATGCAAAGAAGAATGAGAAGAATGAAAAGATTCTTCTTGTTTTCATTCTTCTTCTTTTCATTCTTCTTTTCATGAAGAAGAATGAGAAGAATGAAAAGAAGAAGAAGAATGAAAAGAAGAATGAAAAGAAGAATGAGAAGAATGAAAAGAAGAATGAAAAGAAGAATGAAAAGAAGAATGAAAAGAAGAAGAAGAAGAAGAATGAAAAGAAGAAGAAGAAGAATGAAAAGAAGAAGAAGAATGAAAAGAAGAATGAAAAGAAGAAGAATGAAAAGAAGAAGAATGAAAAGAAGAATGAAAAGAAGAATGAGATGAAAAGATTCTTCTTCTTTTCATTCTTCTTCTGCTTCTTTTCATTCTTCTTCTTCTTCTCATTCTTTTCATTCTTCTTTTCATTCTTCTCATTCTTTTCATTCTTCTCATTCTTCTTTTCATTCTTTTCATTCTTCTCATTCTTCTTCTTCTCATTCTTCTTCTTTTCATTCTTCTTTTCATTCTTCTTTTCATTCTTCTTCTTCTTTTCATTCTTCTTCTCATTCTTCTTTTCATGAAGAAGAAAAGAAGAATGAGAAGAATGAAAAGAAGAAGAATGAAAAGAAGAATGAGAAGAAGAAGAATGAAAAGAAGAATGAAAAGAAGAATGAGAAGAATGAAAAGAAGAATGAGATGAATGAAAAGAAGAATGAGAAGAATGAAAAGAAGAAGAATGAAAAGAATGAAAAGAAGAAGAAGAATGAAAAGAAGAAGAGTGAAAAGAAGAATGAAAAGAAGAAGATGAATGAAAAGAAGAATGAAAAGAAGAAGAAGAATGAAAAGAAGAAGATGAATGAAAAGAAGAAGAATGAAAAGAAGAATGAAAAGAAGAAGAATGAAAAGAAGAAGAATGAAAAGAAGAATGAGAAGAATGAAAAGATGCTTCTTCTTTTCATTCTTTTCATTCTTCTTCTTTTCATTCTTCTTTTTCTTCTCCTTCTTCTTCTCCTTCTCATTCTTCTTCTCATTCTTCTTCTCATTCTTCTTTTCATGAAGAAGAAAAGAAGAATGAGAAGAATGAAAAGAAGAATGAAAAGAAGAAGAATGAAAAGAAGAATGAGAAGAAGAATGAAAAGAAGAATGAGAAGAATGAAAAGAAGAATGAAAAGAATGAAAAGAAGAATGAAAAGAAGAAGTATTCCAGTACAGCAAAAAGTGTATCTGCAGAGAGCTCCGCTATTTCTGACAGTTCTCTGACAGTTCCTTCACATTTACAGCGGTTGAAACATTGTATCTGTTTCCGAATAAAAACATCTGTATCCTAAATGGAAACAAATAGATACAATGTTTCAACCGCTGTACATGTGAAGGAACTGTCAGAGAACTGTCAGAAATAGCGGAGCTCTCTGCAGGGACACTTTTGCCGGCTGATCGGGAAAAATCCGATTCGCGCACCCGAAGTATGCTAATATTCGGATTCGCCGCGAATCGAATTTTTCCTGAAATTCGAAACGAATTCCACTTCGCCTGGTTCGATTCGCTCATCTCTAATTGTCATGTTGGAAAGGTGCATGACGATCAACGGCACGGAGTGATGGTAGCATCTTCTCTTTCAATATAGAGCAGTACATCTGTGAATTTATGATACCATTAATGAAATATAACTCCCCTTCACCAGCTGCACTCATGCAGCCCCACAGAAGGACACCACCACCATATCTCACCATAGGCACCATGCATTTTTCTTTGTACTCCTCAACCTTGTGATGCCATAGAGTTTTGAAGCCATCAGTTCCAAAAACATTCATCTTGGTCTCATCACTCCTGAGTCCCAGTAGTCTTCTTCTTTTTCAGCATGAGCCCTGGCAAATTGTAGGCGGGCTTTTTTGTGCATGGGCTTTAGGAAAGGCTTCCTTCGTGGATGACACATTCATTCATCTGCAGTGTACACCGTACTGTGTCACGGGAAACAATCACCCCAATTTGGCTTTCTACTTCTTTAGCTAACTGCAGTGAACTTGCATGGCGATTTTATTGAACCATGTCATCAGAAGATGCTCCTGTTGAGGTGTTAACTTCCGTGGACGTCTCTGTGAGATGGTTGCAGTTCCATCTTTGTTAAATTTTTGTATCACTTTTGCTACACTATTCTGACTGATAAGTAAAGCTTTGCTGATCTTGTAGCCTTCACCTTTCTTGTGTAAAGAAATTATTTTCTTTCTCAGGCCTTGTGACATTTCTCTTCCATGTGGTGCCATTGCTGACAGCATGAAATGGGGAAGGGGTTCCCTTTGTTAAAGCTGAGCTCCACCCAAAAGGGGAATTTCCGCTTTAAGGACTACTCCCCATTAAGGATTGGCACCTTTGGGGGGCAGTTACCCGAATTTGACAGGTACTGGCTCACAATTGCGGTCAGACTGCCTAGGCGTCCTCCCTCCTTCCCTCCTTGTAGTCTTCTGGGACACATGACAGGTCCCAGAAGACTACAGGACCATTCAGGAAGCGCAGTGGGTACCCGGCTGTGAAGCCACAAGCTATCACAACCGGGTGCCCACACTGAAGATGCCAGCCACCAGGAATGCAGGACGGCCGGTGAAACGAGCTGTGGGGGACATACGACGGGACCGAGGGACAGGTAAGTGGCTGTTTTTTAAAAGTCAGCAGCTGCAGTTTTTGTAGATGCTGACTTTTTGACAGGATGAGTGGAACTCCACTTGAAGTAATGCCTTTTTTATTATCAACTGTCTGCTGGATACCTGTTTAATGAATAATTAGACTCACCTGTAGCTAAATTCTTCTTAATTAGGATTTTGTTGTCTACAATTTAGCTTTGCTTCAGGTAGTATTAATTTTGCAACATGGTCTTAAATGAATCTGTTAGGAAAAATACTTTAATGTGTGTGCAAATTAACAAATCTTGCTTGCACTCAATGGCCTGCATTTGTGGGAGTATTTTGTAGTATAGTGTCCCATAAAAAATTTAATGTGTTAGGAATGTGAGGATGCCCCATTGTTTGATAATGAAAATTATCAACCTACAAAGGACTGAATTTAAAGACACCCCGAAAAGCAAAGTGAAAAAACGTATGCAGCAGGCTAGTCCATTTTGTTGAAATTTCATTGCAGCAACTCAAAATGGTACTCAGTAGTTTGTATGGCCCCACGTGCTTGTATGCATGCATGACATCGGGGTATGCTCCTAATGAGACAACGTATGGTGTCCTGGGGTATTTCCCCCCAGGTCTGGACCAGGGCATCACTGAGCTCCTGGACAGTCTGAGGTGCAACCTGGCCATGACGAATGGACCGAAACATGATATCACAGAGGTGTTCTATTGGATTTAGGTCAGGTGGGTGTGGGGGCCATTCAATTCCTTCAGCCTCCAGGAACTGCTTGCATACTCTCACTACATGAGGCCAGGCATTGTTGTGCATCAGGAGGAAGCCAGGACCAGCATAGGGTTTGACAATGGGTCCAAGGATTTCATCCCGATACCTAATGGAAGTCAGGGTGCCATTGTTTAGCCTGTAGAGGTCTGTGCGTCCCTCCATGGATATGCCTCCCCAGACCATCACTGAACCAACACCAAAACAGTCATGCTGAACAATGTTACAGGCAGCAGATTGTTCTCCACGGCTTCTCCAGACCCTTTCAATGCTGTCACATGGGCTCAGGGTGAACCTGCTCATCTGTGAAAAGTCAATCAAGCTCTATGGTGCTGGGCAATGAGCCCAGGGCCCACTAGAGGACATCGGGCCCTCAGCCCACCCTCATGCAGTCTGTTTCTGATTGTTTGGTCAGAGACATTCACACCAGTAACCTTCTGAAGGTCATTTTGTAGGGCTCTGGCAGTGCTCATCCTGTTCCTCTTTGCACAAAGGAGCAGATACAGGTCCTGCTGATGGGTTAATGACCTTCTATGGCCCTGTCCAGCTCTTCTAGAGTAACTGCCTGTCTCCTGGAATCTCCTCCATGCTCTTGAGACTCTGCTGGGAGACACAGCAAACCTTCTGGCAATGGCATGTATTGATGTACCATCCTGGAGTTAGACTGCCTGTGCAACCTCTGTAGGGTCCAGGTATCACCTCATGCTATCAGTATTGACACTGACCATAGCCAAATGCAAAAGTAAAGAAAACCAGTCAGAAAAGATGAATAGGGAAAAAAAGTTAGTGGCCTCCACCTGTAAAACCATTCCTGTTTTGGGGATCATCTCATTGTTTCCTATCTAGTGCACTTGTTGTTAATTTCATTAACACCAAAGCAGCTGAAAATAAATAACAACCCCCTCTGCTACTTAACTAACCAGATCAATATCTCAGGAGTTTATTTGACTTGATGCTATACTCTTTTTAATAAGTGTTCCTTTATTTCATATATATATATATATATATATATATATATATATATATATATATACACACACACACACACACACACACATACACACTGCTCAAAAAGAATGCCATTCCCTGCAGGTCGAATCATGTAAATAGGGGCTCACAGAGTCACTCAGGGCCTTCTGCCTTTTGCGATGTAGACGCCACTCTGCTGCTTGACCACCCCTTGTAGGAACCCAGTACAGGTTCCAAGGGTTATGGATTTATATGGACTTAAGCTACCACTAATGGATTTATGCTGCCAAGTATGGACTTGCTACCAATAATGGACTCTTGCTTTGTTAAGGACTGTAATGCACTTTCACCATTAAATAAGGTATAGCTACCTCATGGGGCACAAGGGAGCACCAGTGGCACAACTAAAAGGGCACTTAAAGGACTTTGTACAGGACTGTTTGTTAAAGCTGTCTTTTGAGAACTGTTCATGTGTTACCTTCAACTACTTAGTAAAATAATTTTAACGCTCATCTAATCTGTCTGGTCTGAAGTCACTAAAGGAGTACATATCAAAGAACAGAGCTTAAAGCGGTAGTAAACTGCAAAAAAAAAAGTCCCTTGTAAGGTAATGTCAAAATGTGCTAGGATGTACTTACATTAAAACGAAGCATTTCAGCGGCACGCTGAAGAGGCTTCCATCTTCACCCGGTCCTTCTTCCTGGACTCGAGATCTCCGGCCGTCTGACAGGCCACTATGATGTTGCTCCCGCACATGTGCGCGGGAGTCCCGGCCCATGGCACACAGCTCTGAAGAAACAGCATAGGTATGTCATTAACTTTAGAGCGCATGTGCTGACTTTAGGAGATTCATTTTCCTACAGGTAAGCTTTATTATAAGCTTACCTGTAAGTAAAATTTAAAAAAACAACTTTACTACCACTTTATTAAGGGGACAAGAGATGTTATAGAAGATACAGTACAAACACCTAACAAGTAGAGAAGCTGTTCTAAGAAGGCTATACTGATGTTGCTAAGAACTACTGTACTTGTGCTGTGTGCTTAAGCACCCAACCAGCCAGGAAGTGGGTGACATGGCAAGGGTGACGGAGACTCTGGTAATGAAGGAGTGTGGTGCTTGGCTGCTTTTCTAGCGACCAGTTTCCCACATACTGGGACCGACCTTATGGCACTAAGTACCCTATTGATCTAGCCTGGGAGGCATGGGTTTGAAGTGAGGCCTCAGAAGGAAGACAAGTATGAGTTCATGGAGAAGTGAGCTTCCTATGTCGAATAGCAACATGTGCATCAGTCACTTGGAGAAAGGTGATTGACGAGTTGGCGGAGACCAGTGCAAGATCTGCAGTACAGGCTCAGGAATGCTGCACAACTAGAGAGGAAGAGAGTGTACAATGAGTCTATTAGGAGTAATGTCCGTAGTGCAGGGGTGGACCGACAACTCATGGGGCCCCTGGGCAATAGGGGATCATGGGGCCCTTGTGTCCTTGCCCACACTCAAAGCACACCCAAAAAGCCTATAAAAAAAGGTGCCCCCTACTGACCCTGGGCCCTCGGGCAGTGCCCAAGTGCTCGAATGGTCAGTCCGCCCCTGCCGTAGTGAACTGTATAGAAGTTCACTATATATGTTCATAGTGTCAAGAGTATAGAAGTTCGGTCACAAATTACAAGGACATACCAATATGCTCACGGAGTCTCGCTTTTAATTCAGATTGCTACTTTAACTCTGATTTGTGGCAGCAGCCTAAATCCATCACTTTGGGCACTAGCAAGAGCTTGTTCTGAATCCTCGCTGTTGGGGGGGGGACTCCAGAAGAGGAGGTATGGGGCCACTCTGTGCAGTATCATTGCACAGAGCAGGTGAATATACCATGTTTATTATTTTAATTACAAAACTATTTATGTTTAGTAACACTTTAATGTATACCTAAAGGCAAAATGTTTTCTTTTTTATTTTGGATAGAGCAGAGAAGGATTAGAGTACCTGTCTGTGCCCTGGGGAGATTCACCCTCTTTATCAGTCCTGTTTACCATTATCACTGAAAATTAAACTGAAAGAAAATCTCAAAGTTTAGGTTGTCTTCAGAACGGAAACAGAAATTTTCCAATGGGGGCACTAGATCTGGTGACAACCAGGGATTCTCTCATGTTGGAGGGATTTCCTCTCACTTCCTGTTTTCAGTATGGGTCAAGAAGTGATGGGAAATCTACCCAATTTGACACACAAAAGACAAAAAAAAAAAAACAGGGGTTATAATCCTCCCTTACTGTATCCAAAATGAAAAAAAAAAGAAGTTTTACTTTTCATGCCTCCTCCTTATTACATGATTGCAAAAGAAAAAAAAATGAAAATTGGTGTATATACAGTCAGGCCCATAAATATTGGGACATTGACACAATTCTAACATTTTGGCTTTATACACCACCACAATGGATTTGAAATGAAACAAACAAGATGTGCTTCAACTGCAGACTGCCAGCTTTAATTTGAGGGTATTTACATCCAAATCAGGTGAACGGTGTAGGAATTACAACAGTTTGCATATGTGCCTCCCACTTGTTAAGGGATCAAAAATAATGGGACAGAATAATAATCAAATCAAACTTTCACTTTTTAATACTTGGTTGCAAATCCTTTGCAGCCAATTACAGCCTGAAGTCTAGAACGCATAGACATCACCAGACGCTGGGTTTCATCCCTGGTGATGCTCTGCCAGGCCTCTACTGCAATTGTCTTCAGTTCCTGCTTGTTCTTGGGGCATTTTCCCTTCAGTTTTGTCTTCAGCAAGTGAAATGCATGCTCAATCGGATTCAGATGAGGTGATTGACTTGACCATTGCATAACATTCCACTTCTTTCCCTTAAAAAACTCTTTGGTTGCTTTTGCAGTATGCTTTGGGTCATTGTCCATCTGCACTGTGAAGCGGCGTCCAATGAGTTCTGAAGCATTTGGCTGAATATGAGCAGATAATATTGCCCGAAACACTTCAGAATTCATCCTGCTGCTTTTGTCAGCAGTCACATCAATAAATACAAAAGAACCAGTTCCATTGGCAGCCATACATGCCCACGCCATGACACTACCACCACCATGCTTCACTGATGAGGTGGTATGCTTAGGATAATGAGCAGTTCCTTTCCTTCTCCATACTCTTCCCATCACTCTGGTACAAGTTGATCTTGGTCTCATCTGTCCATAGGATGTTGTTCCAGAACTGTGAAGGCTTTTTTAGATGTCGTTTGGAAAACTCTAATCTGGCCTTCCTTCTTTTGAGGCTCACCAGTGGTTTACATCTTATGGTAAACCCTCTGTATTCACTCTGGTGAAGTCTTCTCTTGATTGTTGACTTTGACACACATACACCTACCTCCTGGAGAGTGTTCTTGATCTGGCCAACTGTTGTGAAGGGTGTTTTCTTCACCAGGGAAAGAATTCTTCGGTCATCCACCACAGTTGTTTTCCGTGGTCTTCCGGGTCTTTTGGTGTTGCTGAGCTCACCGGTGCGTTCCTTCTTTTTAAGAATGTTCCAAACAGTTGTTTCGGCCACGCCTAATGTTTTTGCTATCTCTCTGATGGGTTTGTTTTGTTTTTTCAGCCTAATGATGGCTTGTTTCACTGATAGTTACAGCTCTTTGGATCTAATCTTGAGAGTTGACAGCAACAGATTCCAAATGCAAATAGCACACTTGAAATGACCTCTGGACCTTTTATCTTCTCATTGTAATTGGGAAAATGAGGGAATAACACACACCTGGCCATGGAACAGCTGAGAAACCAATTGTCCCATTACGTTTGGTCCCTTAACAAGTGGGAGGCACATATGCAAACTGTTGTAATTCCTACACCGTTCACCTGATTTGGATGTAAATACCCTCAAATTAAAGCTGACAGTCTGCAGTAAAAGCACATCTTGTTTGTTTCATTTCAAATCCATTGTGGTGGTGTATAGAGCCAAAAATGTTAGAATTGTGTCGATGTCCCAATATGTATGGAATATAGTGTATATATGTACACTATATTGCCAAAAGTATTGGGACACCCCTCCAAATCATTGGATTCAGGTGTTCCAATCATCTCCATGGCCACAGGTGTATAAAATCAAGCATCTAGGCATGCAGACTGCTTCTACAATTATTTGTGAATGAATGGGTCGCTCTCAGGAGCTCAGTGAATTCAAGCGTGGTACCGTGATAGGTTGCCACCTGTGCAATAAGTCCATCCGTCAAATTTCCTTGCTACTAAATATTCCACGGTCAACTGTTAGTGGTATTATAACAAAGTGGAAGCAACTGGGAGCAACAGCAACACAGCCACGAAGTGGTAGGCCACATAAAAAATAACAGCGTGTTCAGCGCATGCTGAAGCGCACAGTGCACAGAGGTTGCCAACTGTCTGCAGAGTCAATAGCTAAGGACCTCCAAACTTCATGTGGCCTTCAAATTAGCACAACAATAGTGTGTAGAGAGCTTCATGGAATGGGTTTCCATGACATTTTTGGACCAATTTCATGCTTCCAACTTTGTGGGAACAGTTTGGGGATGGCCCCTCCTGTTCCAACATGACTGTGCACAAAGCAAAGTCCATAAAAACACGGATCAGTACGTTTGGAGTGGAGGAACTTGACTGGCCTGCACAGAGTCCTAAACTCAACCCAACAGAACACCTTTGGTATAAATTAGAGCGGAGACTGTGAGCCAGGCCTTCTTGTCCAACCTCACAAATGCGCTTCTGGAAGAATAGTCAAACATTCCCATAGACACACTCCTAAACCTTGTGGACAGCCTTCCCAGAAGAGTTGAAGCTGCTATAGCTGCAAAGGGTGGGCCAACTTAATATTGAACTCTATGGACTAAGACTGGGATGCCATTAAATTTCATGTGCATGTAAAAGCAGGCGTCCCAATACATTTAGCAATATAGTGTGTATATATATATATATATATATATATATATATATATAATATATTATATATACACACACACACAGTGTATACATACACAAAAACACACACTTTCTAAGTAGACACCTCGCTTTAATGATTTTTTAAAATATATGTCCTTAATCTTCACTTGGGCAA
Source organism: Staurois parvus (assembly GCF_062004578.1). Taxonomy (NCBI): domain Eukaryota; kingdom Metazoa; phylum Chordata; class Amphibia; order Anura; family Ranidae; genus Staurois; species Staurois parvus. Next base: position 5,688,049 of record NW_028317922.1, read on the forward strand.
CGATGATATTCCCGGACTTGCGCATGCACAAAAACCCCATTGCCACTTCAGGAGCCCTTGTAGCATTTCTGCACATGCACAAGATCCCCTTGTTCTGCCTTCTGGGATTTCTACATCATGCATCCCAGGAGGCAGTTTTTGGGATCTTGTGCGTGCTCAGACACACCATAAACCCAGCAAAGGTCCCGGCAGCATGTCTGCACATGCATTGGACTCCAATTCCACATGGTTGCACTGGAGAAGAGCAGTGTAGGGAGAACTTTACCTGCACGCAAGCAAGGAACGCTAGACTCCATGGACAATTAGTTATTTTTTTGTATTTTTATATAAGGGAAAAGTGTTTCAGGAATATAAAATTTGATTTTTGATAACAAGGGTGGAGATCCTGTTTAACGATAGGTCCACATTAACCGAAACATTTATCAGGAATAGCTCTTGTCACTATAATGATTATCTACCATGTTCCTCAGATAACTCTACTTTTACAGTTAGAGTGTTACTAAACCCGCAACAGTAAAAACAGTCTGTATATGCAGTAACATATGGTTGTTATACTCACTGTGGAACCTAAGGGGTTAATCCTCTGCATTGTGTAAAAAGGCTGCTTGATCCTTTCTTCTCTGCTCCTCCTCTTGTTGAAATGACCACCTGATACAAACTGAATCTATAGTCACATGATCATGCTCAGTATAGTGTGTATTTCTAGAGAGGCTTTTTTTTTTCTTGGAAGAGTGCATGTGATCAGCACAGGGCCAATCAGACAGAGATCCATTATCTCCTGCGCTCAAGGACTCAGATCAAACAGGCATTAGTGACAAGCAGCGTGTTGTGTATTCATCCACTGGAGATCAGAGGTTGTGCAGCTCTATCATGAAGCTGGGGAATCTTAATAAAACTGTAGAGGAAGATGAAAGAAAGAGCGCACAAACCTTGCGCATTACCTCAATAAATAGTGACTAATTTTATTAATAAGGAAATATACTCACAAAATGATTGTATAACAGGCATAAGTAACCATAATCCAAACAGGGTTACAGGTAAATCAAAAAGGGGGGGAATGAAGGCTAACGCGTTTCGAAGGGTGCTCCCTTCTTCATCAGAGCTGGGCTTGGCAGATAGAAACTTCAGTATGGCAGAATTCCCATGGCAAGGAGATATTCAGCCACTGAGTGTCAGTATTACAGCAGTTCAGCCTGTTTAGTCAATCAGACAGAGGGTCAGGGGTTTCACATCCACCTAGAACAGAAAGAAAAGAAAGAAAACTCCTACCAGCTTTAATCAGTGCTCTGCTGAAGTCACATGACTTATCTAACTGCTGATAAGAAAAGGTATTTAGCAGTTTATATTTACTAAAATAATTGCATTTCCATGTTCTGTGTACTGTGGGAGACCAGAGATAGTGAATGCAGGGTCCTGGGTTTGGTAACACTTTAAATGCCTCCAATTATAAAATGAGTGTTTCCACAATTCAACAGAGGTGTGTTGCCTTCACAGGCTAATTGAATTGAAGTTACTTATATGGGACATGTAGTGAACCACTGCCATCTAGTGGCAAACATGTATTGCAGTTCTCCTCTGGATATGTAAGCTCTCAGACAGGAAGTGACTCTTGGTTTAGGAAGCTCGTCAGCCATTTTAGACTTCTATTCACTGGGGATGCAGTGTGCTTGCTTCTCTCCCAAGGGGCTTGAGACATCATCACCTGTAAGTGCCTTTCTTCTGTGTCATCTGTCATTTATGTTACACTAGTTATTCTATGTATACTGATATGCTGTTATTGTATTGTGTTTCAGTTTCACCTATAAAATAAAGTTGGATTCTTTGGTAGACAACACAAGCAGTGGACTTCTGTTTGCTGGAGATTCTGACAAGGGTTTAGCTGTCCGTTTAGAGCCACACATAGTCAGTGTTTTGAGAGCGGAACAGTGAAAAGGTGAAGCGCAACAAGCCTGGAGATAGGAGTCACTGCACAGACAGAATGAGTCTAAGATCAGGAAGACAGTATAAGGCTGAAGATCAGCCACCCGGGACACATCAAGGCAGGGAGAGCATGCCAAGTGTCCAGCAAGATGATGCACGCTCACACTCGTCTAGATCAGCAAGGTCCAGTCAGAATTCATCAGCAAGTGCCCTTTTAGCCAGAGCTCGCGCCAAAGCAGAGGCAGCTCGTGTTCAGCTAGAATTCGCTGAGAAAGAGGCCACCGTTATGAAGGAAATTGCTGAGAAAGAAGCCGCCGCTGCAGCAGCAGAGGCTGCCATTATAAAGGAAAGAGCTGAGAAAGAAAAAGAAAAATCAGAACAAGAAGCAAAGTTGCATATTCTTCAGCGTCAGTGTGCAGCCGCCGCCGCAGCAGAGGCCGCAGCTTATGCCGAAATGGAACGGTATAGAAGTGGGTCTATCCACGAAGGCCGATATGTGCCTGAGAAACCCCTCTCCTCAGTAGAACGCACAAGGGAGTATGTCCAAGAACTTTCAAGCAGCAATGCAACAAAACAGTTCCCTAATCTAGAGTCAGCTGAATCTAAACCAAGACCAGCAGAATCCCTGAGTGTACAAAAACAAACCAATCCAGAATCAGCTGAATCTAAACCAAGACCAGCAGAACCCCTGAGTGTACGAAAACAAACCGATGAAGCCAGCAGTACCAGAGCGATTAAAAATGAATCCTTAGTACAGCAATCCAAACACCAGAGTACACAAGATGTCACTAAATATCTTATCCGTAAAGAAATGGTTAATTCGGGCTTTCTCAAGTTTGATGACTGCCCTGAGAATTACTGGGCATGGAAGTCTTCTTTTCTGTATGCAGTCAAAGACTTAGGCTTATCAGCAGCCGAGATGCTGGACCTGATGATAAAATGGCTTGGGACGGAGTCAGCAGAACATGCAAGAAGGATGCGCAGGGTACATATATTTAACCCTCCAGCAGGACTTGATATGGCCTGGCAAAGGCTAGAGGAAAGATATGGATCACCAGAGGCAATTGAAGGTGCTCTAATGAAAAGACTTGAGTCTTTTCCCAAGCTAAACAGCAAAGACAACTTGAAAGTGCAAGAGCTGGGTGATATTCTTTGGGAAGTCCAGTGTGCCAAAGAAGAAGGCTATTTAAGAGGACTTGCACATTTAGATACCGCCAGCGGTACTAAGCCAATAGTGGAGAAACTACCTCACAACCTGCAAGAAAAATGGGTGAGTGTTGGAGCCAAATACAAAGAAGAATATGATGTCACCTTTCCCCCTTTCTTTGCGTTTTCTAGATTTGTACAGCAGCAAGCAAGGATCCGGTGTGATCCCAGCTTTTCCTTCATCACCAGCAGTCAACTGCCAAAGGCAGAAAAGCCACTTCGATCCTACAATAGGACTTCAGTGATCGCCCACAAGACAGCGGTTCCCTCTGAGGACCCAGGCTGTCCAAGCAGCTACAAGGTAAACACCTTTGAAGGTCCTGACAGACTTTGCCCACTTCATAAAAAGCCCCATCCTCTAAACAAGTGCAAAGGGTTCAAAAGTAAACCCATCAAGGAAAGGATAGCCTTTCTTAGACAAAACGGCATCTGCTTCAAGTGTTGTGGATCCACTAAGCATCTAGTAAAAGACTGCAAAATACAAGCGGATTGCTCAGAATGTGGCAGTAACAGACACATCACAGCTTTACACCCTGATACATTGCATCAACCACTAGAGGTCGCTGAAGAGCAGAAAGATGAGGGCAGGGAGCAAAAGGATAATTCAGCTACCCCAGTAATGTCCAAATGCACTGAAATCTGTGGCGACAGTGCAAGTCCACGCTCATGTGCCAAGATCTGCCTAGCAACAGTGTACCCCACAGGAAAAAAGGAGAAGGCAGTTAAGATGTATGTAGTTCTGGATGAACAGAGTAACAGATCACTGGCAAGGTCAGACTTTTTCGATGCCTTCAACATTACATCAAGTGCTATCCCATACACCCTAAAGACATGTGCAGGAATGATAGAAACTTCAGGAAGAAGAGCTACTGACTTTACTATTGAGTCTCTTGACAAGAGAGTCCATCTCTCACTTCCCATTTTGATAGAGTGTGATATGATACCGGATGATAAAACAGAAATCCCTTCACCAGAAGTAGCCTGTCATCATCCTCATCTCAATTCAATATCTCACCTTATTCCAGCTATCCAGACAGATGCCTCTATTCTTCTACTTCTTGGGAGAGACATTCTACAAGTACATAAGGTACGCCAACAAATTAATGGGCCCTTTAATGCCCCCTATGCCCAAAGACTTGACCTAGGGTGGGTCATAGTAGGAGAAGTTTGTCTAGGAGCAGTACATCGGCCTGACAGTGTCAATACGTCAAAGACATCTGTGCTACTGAATGGACGCACATCCCTTCTAAGTTCATGCCAAAACAGCTTTGTTGTGAAAGAAACCCTTAACATCCCAAAACCATACTGTGACTTTCCTTCTAGTTACAATAGAGACATTAGTAGTGGCATGGAGTCTGACACTTTAGGGAACTCAGTATTCCAGAGAACAAAAGATGATGACAAACAAGCAATGTCTATAGATGATCGAGCTTTTCTCCATATCATGGATAAAGAGACTTTCCAAGATGAAAACAACAATTGGGTAGCTCCCTTACCCTTTCGCACACCAAGGTGTTACTTACCCAGTAACAGAGAGCAGGCCTTGAAGCGCCTGAACACACTATGTAAAACCTTGCAAAGAAAGCCTGAAGTGAAAAAAGACTTTACAGAATTCATCAAAAGGATGCTTGATAATAATCATGCTGAAGTAGCACCGTCACTGGATGAAGGTAAAGAACACTGGTATCTGCCGATGTTTGGCGTTTACCATCCACACAAGCCAGACCAAATAAGAGTTGTGTTCGATTCCAGTGCTCAACATGGAGGTGTTTCATTGAATGATGTACTACTGAGTGGCCCAGATCTAAATAACACACTTTTGGGAGTCCTCTTACGCTTCAGGAAAGAGCCTATTGCTTTCACAGGTGATGTGCAACAGATGTTTTATTGTTTCCTAGTGAGAGAGGACCATCGTGACTACCTGCGTTTCCTGTGGTACAAGGATAATGACATAGCTAAAGAGGTGACAGAGTACAGAATGAGAGTACATGTTTTTGGTAACAGCCCGTCTCCTGCTGTTGCCATATACTGCATGCGCAAAGCTGCCCAGAAAGGTGCAGAATGTTATGGTCAAGATGCCAAACACTTTGTGATGAGACATTTCGATGTAGACGATGGACTTGCTTCAGCTAACACACCTGAAGGAGCAGTCGACATTCTCAACAAAGCAAAACAGATGCTAGCGGAGTCTAATCTGCGACTACATAAGATTGCCTCTAACAGCAAACAAGTCATGGAAGCTTTCACCGCAAAAGATAGAGTCAATCCTGAACCTCCCTTCACTAGTGTGGGTGTTGATGTGTTTGGCCCCTGGGCAGTTGTAACACGACGAACTAGAGGAGGCAGTGCTGACAGCAAACGCTGGGCTGTTCTTTTCACATGTCTTTCTACAAGAGCAGTGCATATAGAATTGGTTGAGTCCATGTCAGCATCCAGTTTCATTAACGCTCTAAGAAGATTCTTTTCTATTCGTGGTCCAGCTAAGTTGATTCGCTCTGATAGAGGTACTAACTTTGTAGGAGCATGCAAAGAGCTGCATATATGCTCAAATGATGCAGAACTTCTAAACTATCTTGAAGACAAAGGATGCACATGGATCTTTAACACTCCACACTCATCTCACATGGGAGGTGCTTGGGAGAGATTAATAGGTGTAGCTAGGCGCATTTTAGATGCAATGTTACTCCAAGCTAAACCTACTCGTTTGACTCATGAGACTTTGAGTACTTTCATGGCAGAAGTTATGGCTATCATTAATGCAAGACCTTTGGTACCACTATCTACAGATCCTGATAATCCTACAGTTCTTACGCCTGCCATGCTCTTGACCCAAAAGGTAGACTCTTTATCGGCCCCTTATGGGGACTTTAGTACAACAGAACTTCATGTAAAGCAATGGAAACAAGTCCAATGCCTGGCTGATATGTTTTGGAAGAGATGGAGGAGAGAATACCTGTGTACCTTACAAAGTCGCAAGAAATGGACTGAGACCAGTCCCAACGTCAAAGATGGAAATGTTGTTTTATTGAAAGATAGTCAAGAAAGCAGAAACAACTGGCCTGTGAGAATTGTCACAAATACATTGCCAAGTAAAGATGGTAATGTCAGAAAGGTTGAAGTCAAAGTGACAAAACAAGGGACTGCTAAAGTGTATACTAGACCAGTTTCAGATGTCATTGTTCTCCTTTGAATAGCATTTCTGTTGTGTAGTTGGCACAATACATAGCAGAGAGCTCCTCACTGATAGCGTTCTGGCGAGACATTCGCCATTGAGTTAAATTCCATCCTGTGGATTACAATTGGGGTTGGAGATAGTTTGGCCTTGGGTGGCTACTCCAATCCGAAGATGGGTTTATGGACTAAACTATTTCTTCATGTGGGCCATAAGCTTGAAGTATCATAGCCAAAAGACCCTGATATGTTGTTGACTCATGTTTTAGTTTATGTTACCAATCTAGGCCGGAATGTATTTTCTTATGTGTTTTCCCTGTACAGTAGATATGCATGGTCAGTGATATAATATATTATATCAGGCAGGGAGTGTGTTGCCTTCACAGGCTAATTGAATTGAAGTTACTTATATGGGACATGTAGTGAACCACTGCCATCTAGTGGCAGACATGAATGGCAGGTCTCCTCTGCATATGTAAGCTCTCAGACAGGAAGTGACTCTTGGTTTAGGAAGCTCGTCAGCCATTTTAGACTTCTATTCACTGGGGATGCAGTGTGCTTGCTTCTCTCCCAAGGGGCTTGAGACATCATCACCTGTAAGTGCCTTTCTTCTGTGTCATCTGTCATTTATGTTACACTAGTTATTCTATGTATACTGATATGCTGTTATTGTATTGTGTTTCAGTTTCACCTATAAAATAAAGTTGGATTCTTTGGTAGACAACACAAGCAGTGGGCTTCTGTTTGCTGGAGATTCTGACAAGGGTTTAGCTGTCCGTTTAGAGCCACACATAGTCAGTGTTTTGAGAGCGGAACAAGAGGTGCTGCAATCTGCATAGAAATAGGTTTGCAGACTCTAATATGAAAGGTTGCTGATTCCCAGAAACGTGTGATTTGTTCTAATTGTAATCAGAATATTTATAAAATGATACTTACCTTTCAGGATGTGAATGCTGCAGATTTAGCCCCATGAAGTACCTCCAATGAAGCCCTCTAGTTGCTGAGCTTGTCTGCTTGTAAAAGGTTCACAAGAAAATAGAGAAATTCCATTTTTTTCTAACATGTTACATAAGAGAACATTCCTTATTATAGACAGACCCTCCCAGAGCCAAATATACACTAAATGGAGGCCCCAAATTCCAAATTTTGATTTCCAAATTTAGAGCTTCAAATTGCAAATTCCAAGTTTCAAATTACAGATCCCAAGGTTCCAGATTCTGAGTTCCAAAATTCTGAAAATTCACATGACACCAACCTTGCAGTGTAACCCAGGCACATAGAAAATCATTTTATTTGTACCCTTGCATAGAAATAATGTTGCATATTTCTGCACAGAAAATAACCTCACATGACACCAACATTATGGTGTGAAGAGGGCACATTGATAACAATTCTATGCAAGTCAAATCTGTGCGTATTTTCTATAAGTTTTTTATGCACATATGGTGTGAACAAAGCCTCAGTGTTAGGCAAGGACTGTGGAGGGTCCTAACACTCAGTAAATTCATACAAGGACTGATATGTATTTCCGTCATGGTGTAAAGATATCTACCCATCTATAGCTGGCTAAAGAAGGTCCAGAAAATCAGCTATACTGTCAGCCACTGAATGTTCTGTGAAGAGTCCAACATACTACTGCATATCGATGGAGCTTCTGGGACTATAGACATTATCACATTATGGTAAAAAGTGTATTTTACTGAGTGTTACAGCAGCATGTAAAGCACAACACATTTTAACACACTGTGGTGCATTATATATCCAATAAAATATGTGGTGCTGTACGTTGGCAATGTGAATGGGCTTCCCTAATGCACCACACAATAAAAAACATGAGGTTTTGCACCACAGAAGTGTGAATAGGCCTTAAGTCTACCATCTTCCTCAGCTGGTTATCAATTACAACTCTGCCTGAATGTAGACTGCCCTGACTCTGACCATCTATAGACTTAGCTTTTGCCCAACAATTTGCTAGATAGCTTCAGTCATCAGCCTTTACCAATGGGTCATACCCGGAAGTGTCCAAAGTGAAACCGAAGCCTCATTCCAGGATCCCTGCTTAGGTCAAGGCACACCTTAGATTTCACATGTTGGAGGAGCCCACTAGCATCAACATATATACGAACAGCCCCATTAGTAGCTAAACTATACTTTGTGCTTACTTTTTCTAACAAAGAATTTTAAATCTATAAAACATACATGTAGGAATATAAACATAAGTTGAATTCCTAAAGCCTAGCTCTGTACACTGAAAGAGTAAATGCTCGTTAAGTCTAGAGGTAGGCCATACATGATTAATTTTTATTCCTTCAACCAGTGGATGCTGCTTTCCCCATCCATACATTCGATTCTCCTGCTGTGCTTTGAGCCTTCCCTGCCGGCAGAATTATAATTGTTGGCTAGAGCTGGTGGCACTGATCATTTGGGAAAAACCCGACAGGCTGTTTGCATACAAGTCGATCGCTGTTATGGGATCTTCCATGCTTTGCATTGTAGAGAGATTATGTAATATGGCTGACTGTTAGGAAGTCTATCTGAAGATGTACCTGTTGAACAAATCTTAAATTAAATGTTCTTTTTTGTAAGCAAGTATGCTGGACTGGTCTACCAGTCTAAAAAGTTAACAATTGGAGAATGTGAAATTTAACAGTCTGTTTGGGTCAGTTGTAAATGGTGGTTTAGTGATGGACATCAGATGTTGGATAGGATCTCCATGGACTAAACCTGGAACCACCAGGAACAACCAGTAAGCTTCATGAAAAACAATGTGCATACGTGACTCCCGATCAATCCTAAGACCAATCTACTGTGGAACCTGAGTGCATGTGAAAAGCCAGTGAGTGATGTTGGATCTTTGGCTTGCCACCCCTGCAAAGTTGTACCATGGGTCCCTATCTGGGAACTGAATTAACATCCTGGAAGCTAAGGGCCCTTTAGCAAAGTTTTGGATTATCATGTGCTGTGATATTTTATAAAAAGTCCTGCATGGGAAACAAGCAGATAGAATACAGCATTATGTGAGTAGTGATGGGGCCACAGGGGGAGGTGGGCTCCTTCCAAAGAAGCAGGGTCTAATCAAAGGTCCAGGATGCAGGACCAATATTTATGTAAGAGACCCCCTTTTGACTTTTTTTTGGGGGAGAGTGAGCATTTTCCCTGCTATGGGCATTGGGGTTGAAGAGAGAATTGTCAACCTAAATAGAAACCTTGCTAGGCCCTGTACACCAGTGAGCACCTTGATGTTATGGAAAGGAAAGTTGTTTGTTGGAACTATACTTAAGTCACCTTGCTGGAGAACCTCTGTAAACAAGAAACCTTTTTACTTGGTAAAAACTTACTTCAGTACAACGTAATGAAAAATGCAGAATCTGACCATCTTTTTGTTCCTATGGAGACAGAGGGCAGCCTATACTTGAAAAACAAGAACCAGGTATACAGACTGGCTCAGTCAGAGGACTGGTGGTGATTGGGTGAAGGTGGGCAGGCCTGCTCAGAAGCAGTGACAGTTCCAATGTGTAGACCATGTGCCAGGAAACCTGTGTTCCCAGTGTATTTGGACTGGGTTTATAATGTGACCCCTGATGGACTGCCCTAATGAGGAAATACACAAGGAATTAGCCTGACATGGCTCAAGTGGCCTCTGTGAGCCCTTATTATCACATTTCCTCCCCAGTGTAAAAGATGAATTTGGCATATCGGCTTACTGGTTTATTCTGTTTTAAGATATTCTTTACATGTTTTACTAAGTAATGTGTTTCTCTAGGTGTTCTATAATATTTCCATATATATACTGTATATTGTGTGCTGAGGAAAGGTAGGGGGTATAATGCTCCCTGGGGTGAGCAACCTCTTCAGGCACAGATACCAGTCCAGAAATATAGTGACAAACAGTGGCATGTTTATTTGTGCTGTTTACAGGCTACATACAGTGCTCCAAAATAAATGGTTCCAAACAGAAAAAAAAATAAAAAATACCTATGCCATAGCACTAACTACACAATCACATACCTAACTAAAAGGCTGTCCAAGCCTACTGCTTGTCAGCCTCCTCAATACACATACCCAGTTTTTCATATTTCCCAGACTACAGACCAAAACCTCTACATTCCAGGTGAGCCTAAATGGCCTGCCAGGGAGAGGTGCAAAATCCAGAGTTGATCAAAGAATCAGAGATCCTGAAAGAAATACAAAAGGAGCCTGGAAGATATGTAAATCCTGAACATGACTTTGCCAGGCTCCCCATGAGACCCATTGCCACAACATATGTATAAATAAATATATTCTTGGTGTACGTGGGTAAACAGCACTACTGGCAGTGGTGGCACTGGATCCACAGGAATCATGTCTGGGTCTTCCCCAAAAGCTTTGCCCTGCAGCCAAACACAGACTTGTTCACATGTTTTTTCAATGATCAGTCTAGGGGTATTGTTTTTATTTTTTGAGAACTTGGATAGGGTTGAGGGAATTAGCTGGGATACTCCAAAAACAAAAACTATATACACTTGAGGATATTCTTCAGGATAAACTATAACAAAGTCTGTACTTGCAACAAACAGTGGACTTCAGCTTTAAAGCAGTAGTAGTAGCAGTAGGTTAACGGAGTATCTCTTTCCTAGACCCACAAGAGCAGAGTCCCTTTTTAGTAGGAGAGTAAATAGACTAAGTTTTTCGGAACACCAGCTGGTGTTCCCTTTGGCTAGACCTGCAGCTGACTCCCTAGCACAGAGGGGTTTTAGCAACACAGGTCTCTAAGATTCCTAAGAACTCACAAGGCCCAAGAACAGATAGTTGCCTTAATTCGTGATAGCAAACCAGATCTTCAATATATGGCCCCTCAGTCAGCTCTAGCAGAACCTGGGTCTCAGCATTTAGGCCCTCAGGTCTCCCACCTGAGGCCTACAACAACAGGTACAGCAGCATTGGCTGGGAGGGCAGCATGCCCCCTAACAGGCTGGACCAATCCTATCTAGGAAAAGACCCCAAGCTCAGTGTGCTCACTGAATATATACAGGTACTCAACATGCCATCATAGCCCACCTCTCTGGGATAGGGCAGGGTTGAATCAATATTAATGCTGCCTTCTGCATAGCGCCACACCTATGATCCAGAAGCTTCTGGATGAAGAGGGAGCTACCAGGCTTGCTGCAGCTGAATACACTGAGCAGACCTAACTAGCAGAACATAGTACCACTAATTACAGTGTACAGCTATGCTCTTACCTGTAGTGCTACCCCTATAGAAGCCACTTGAATCTTGCCCAGGCTTTCCCTTAGATTTCCCGCAGCCAAGCACACAGCATTTCCTATAGTCAGGTGCACACAACTTCTGCTCGATACTCCAATAAGCAGTCTAAGGGTTGTAGTTTTTATGTTGCTTTATTATGTCTTTGGAACTGGGATAGGAAAGGGATATAGTAGTATACTCCAAATCAAACTATGCACAATGCAGGACAGCTTTGTCTAAGTGCATCTGTGTAGCAGACTGTAGAAGAATGGAGAAAAATCCCTTTGTAGATATGCAGACTTAGTGGATATTTGCTCTCCTGGACACCAGCCGGTGTCCCCTCTAGCTTACACCCAGCAGCTGACTATGTAGATCCTGAGGGGGTTAAACAGCACAAGTCCCAGCATCCATGTAGAACAGTCTGTACTCACAAGGCCCTTTCTGCAAGTCACCTTCCTCCACAATACCAGACAGGATCTGTAGATGTCCCCCTCAGTCAGCTTTCAGAAGCACCCTGGGTTTTAGCATTCTGACCCTCAGTTCCCCGATCTGAGGCCTCCAGGTAGCATGAGCAGAAAGGCAGCAGCCTCACCTGGCTTAAAACTCCCTTCTCAGTGGAAGAGGAAGAAGAACCCAAACACATGTCCTCAATGAATATAAATACTAGTACCCAGCATGCTCTGGGGCACCACTCCCTGTAATTGGCTGGAACTGCATTCATATTCATACTGCTGATCTGCATAGGTCACTCCAGTTCATCCAGAACTTTCCAAGGTCTCCTGGATACTGTGAACCACACAGGATCTCTCACTAAACTGTAGCTTCCTGTTGAGCAGAGAAGCTGATATGTTTTTCCTATCACTCTCCTGTTAAGCAGGAGACCACACTATACTACATAGATCCTAGCAACCTATCTAGGAGGGTGCTACATACCTAACAACAATCAAAACCACACAGACTACAATGTGACAACTACATTTACTTATCAAAACACAACTAAATATCTTATCTATCTAAACCTAGCACCTATCAAAGAGGGTGCTACATAAACAAAAAAGGAATGGGATGCAGCACAGATAGCTCAGTTAATATATATTCTATAATGTGCTATTCAACTCATGTTTGAAAGACATCTCACAAGTTGAATATCTTAAACAGCAGTAGTTCAAAGATGTCCATTCCACATCCATAATGAATCTGGGCTAGTTGTTCATGAGTGGGGTTAGATTTTGAACATGTTCTTTGGTCTTATTTGCCTACCAGTGCCTTTCATTGTACTTATGCTCTTTCTTCTAACTTGTATCTGGTTTTAGTCTGTCTCCACACTTATTACTTATCTGATATTCATTTTCCGCTGATCTGCTGGTGGTCAATGGTCTGACTATTTGTATGTTAATCTGAATTGACTTGACCTTCCAGGGCTTGAATATTTTTGTATTTGACCTTGTGGGATTTCCAGCTTGACTTGTACTGGCCTTCAGCTTCTATTTTTGTCTGAGTTATCTAAGCCTGCTTTTGTTATGCTGGTGTTGACCTTGCTTGGTTCTGTCTGTACGCATCTGCTATTTATCTGCGACCTACCCTCACTACCAGCCTGAACCAAACTACAATTCTGATTGACAAGCGACACTCCAGTTGTGCTATTCTGTCTGTCAGACAATGGATGTTTCACATTTTTAGGTTCTTTGTGTTGTAGTAAATGCCATCAACAGTATTAGAAGCTCTGGAAAGGGCCAAACACTTTTAAAGCCTATGTTTTGGTGGGCACCTTTAGCTACAGTCTGGTGACACAGAGTATCTTTTCTCATTTACTTTCTCTGCAAACACACTCCAGTTCCAGCTTATCTGCATTTGTCCCTGATCTCCAAGCCAGTCCCTATGCGGTCTCTCTCTGGGCCCCAGACTCCAAAAACATGTTTTTCATTTCTGGATATCCACTATAAAATACATGAAAACTGTATTCCAACACCTCCACTCAACAACTGCTCCTTATATTAGTCCCATTCCAGATCTCAGCTCTATAAATCTTTTTCTTGTAAGCAGTTTTGTCAAAGCATCTGCAATCATGTTGTTAATTTCACAATATGTAAGCACAATTACATTTTGTTCAACCAGATCATGAATGTAATGATGTCTAATGTCAATATGCTTTAATCTTGCATTGATCTTCTCATTAATAGCAAGTTTAATACATCCTTGATTGTCCTCATTTAAGATTGTAGGCTAGGACATCGGCTCTCCAAGATCTTCAAGCAATTGACGTAACCACTCAATAACAATGCCTTATCTCAGTAAAAACCAAAGGGGCAAGTAACGACTAAACTATGAGGGTGCGTGTCCCTATGCACCAAAAAGCCCACTGCTAAAATGTAACTTCTATTGAGGAATTTATAAACGTTAGTATGTTCAAAACTGTCCTTTTCTAAATATACACATAGGGAAAGGGGAGCACCTACTGCATCGCAACATATGTGATCCCTAATGTTATAATTACCAACGCAACCAATTAAGCCAATACAGATCAATTGATGTTGAAATTCAATCTGTCTTATGATAGTACAGCCCTTCCATCTGGTTCAAGACCATCAATCCCTCTTGCTACAGATATGTAGTTTGGGTACACCCCTCCATGTGGCAACAATTTGCACCACTCATTGGATGATTTATTTGCAAAAAAAAAACAATTCTCCTTGCCCCAAAACATTTTTAGGGAGACATGACCATGTGTTCCCAGAAAAAGTGCTCAAAATAAAGTAAAATGAAATAACCAAACCTCACATAAAGACCTGGCGCATCCACCAGGCAAACTAGGCAGCCGCCTAGGGTGCACTACCACGTAGGAGTGCCTGGACGCAGCACAGGCTGGCACTCTTTCAGTGTGGGACACAGCCATGTCATGAATGATCCTCCAGCTGAGGGGAGGGCGTGGCAGAGGGATGGAAGAAAGGACAGAGGAAGATGTCAGGTGTCTGGGGCCAGTGTAGCAGCTGATCTGCCACTCCTTCCAGTGTTCCTCTCAGACTCAGTCCCTTACTGCAAGCTGGCTGGTGGCTGCTGATCACTGTGGAGTTCCAGACCTTCTCTTCCTATTCATCAGCGGAGGTGGAGCTGTGCCTGTGGAGGAAGGTAATGTCTGACTCTGATGTCTTGTGCCTGTGTGAGTGTGACCCAGCCGGAAGGCCATCCATCACATGTGCAATGTGCCAGTGAGTGATGACATCATCACAATCCCACAGCCTGATTTTGTAGTGGTGTGTGTGTGTGTGTGTCCTGCTGTCACAGCATTTTATCTCCCCATTGCCTGGGGAATTGCAGCCTGGGATCCATTATCCTCCACTCACTGCAACTGCCTCCCTGCCACTGCCAGCCACAAATACAGTCCGTCTGTGACATGGATTTTGTCTGTAATATTAATGGTTGTGGCATTTTTTTCTCCAAAGTAAAAGAAATTGAGCAGTTTCATGTTTTGTTGATTTCGTATCTTCTACTGTTTTTATAATTTATTTGTTTTTTTTTTGGGGGGGGGGTGCAAGTAACAGATCCTCATGCCCGTGCGGGCAAACATGGTTCTTGCAAAGGTGTATGCTTAAGTATGCCTCCCTGTGTGACTGAGATCTTACTCCTGATCCCTGTGCCCTGACCTCACACACTCTGTATGATCAGAACTGCTTTTATAAGCTAGCAGGGCTGCGTTTTTAGACTGGGGTGCCTCAAGGCTGAAAATCCTTTTAAAAGGTTCTGTGACTAAAAAAAGGTTGAGAAACACTGCACTACAGCAGCCCAGGCTAGTTAAGAAAAATGATTGCAATAGACAGGCTGCAAAGCTATTTAAACCGCTTCCCGACTGACCTATAGCAGATATACTGCTACAGGGAGGCATGGGTGCTCAAAATCACACATACAGTATATATATATATATATATATATATATATATATATATATATGTGTGTGTTTTTGCATTTCTGGTTAGGGGGCACGTGATTACCTGCCAGCGCCCAGTGATTGTTGAGCATCTCCGACGAGGAGGAGAACTGTATGTAAACAATACAGTTCTCTTTCCTGTCAGCTCGTGCACACTGCTTTGGATAGCTGTGCACACAGTGTAATTACAGTGAAGCACAGACACAAAGACAGGTAAAACAGCACACAGTTAACCCTTTAGTCACCCCTGATGTTAACCCCTTTCTGTCCAGTGCCATTAGTACAGTGTCAGTGCTTTTTTTTTTTTAGCACTGATCACTGTATTGATCTCACTGGGAATGTCAGTGACATCAAGTCAGTTCCCCCAGTATCAGAATGCCCGCCGCAGTCCCTCTATAAGTTGCTGAAAGCTGCCTTTACTAGTAAAAACTAAAATTAAAAAAATTCCAGTACATATACCGCCATTTGTAAACGCTATAACTTTCACTTAAACCAATTAATTTACACGTATTGGGAATTTTTTTTAGCAAAGACATGTAGCAGAATATATTTTGGCCTAAATTTATGACTAAATTTGATTTTTTTTTTTCCTGGACATTTTAATAGCAAAAAGTCCATAATATTGTTTTTTTCTTAAAATTATCGGTCTTTTTTTTTATAGCGCAGAATATGAAAAACGCACAGGCTATCAAATACCACCGAAAGAAAGCTCAATTTGTGGGGAAAAAAGGACATGAATTTCATTTGGGCGCAGCATTGCATGACCGCGCAATTGTTAAAGTAACGCAGCACCGTAACACCAAAAATGGCCTGGTCAGGAAGGGGAGGGGGGTAAATCCTCAGGAGGGCAAGTGGTTAAAGATTTTAACATGTTTTTTAAAACTTGTTACAAAACATTCGTCAGACACAATTCAATATATTTTTTCTCTGCATTATGACAGAACTTTCTAATGGAAACATAAAAATATGTTCTATATTATGATGAATTAGAATTACTGAGTCCTTTATACGCTAACCTTGGATAAGATCTATTTTTGTTCAGGCTTATTCATTGAAGGGATACTGGGAACAATATACCTCCTACTATAAAGTATAAAAAGGTCACAAAAATGTTCCATACTTATGTAGTAGCACAAGGCTGTAGGCTAAAAAAAGGCAAAGAATTTTATTTAGCAGTAGGGGGTATATTACTTCCTATAATCTTCAGCAAAGGCATTCTTCTCTTCTTAATGATGCTTTTATCCAGCATTGTTTTACTTTTATTGGCAATAATGAATTGCATAATAGAACAATGTTGTTTAATGCAATACCTTCACATTGGCTTTGGCTGCAGAAGAACATGTTACACGGAGAAATAATTGATCTCTCTGTGAGGCTAACAGTGGAAATTATAAACAAAGTAAAAGCGAGCGCTATAAATCAGAAGAGCAGCCAATGCACCAAAGGATAACAAAAAAACTTTCAAAACATGAACATATATAGGGTGTGGCGCTCAAGCAATAATCAATGCATCAAAGGTATAGATGAGAATTATATAAAATACATAAAGTGACTTGTGACAAGGTGCCAACATATAAAAGTGACTTTAGTGATATTCCGTCACTGCAGAAGTGACTCGCGGTGAACAATACTGATGGAATAGATAGTCCAAATGTGAATATAAGAGATCGGGATATCTCCAGCAATAGGTGCTCCGTTCAAACCAGAGAGAGAGGTGACCGGTATATATGATAAGGCTGTGCACTCACCAGATGCACAGTTAATCTGCGCATGTAGAGACAATGCTCATGTAGGGCACGCTCCAGTCTCCCGTTATAAATCTGGTCTGGTCAGGTATTCCCCTCACTGCTCTCCTCAGCCTGCAATGTGGCCTCACTTCCTCCTCAATAAGGCTCTGTGGGTTGTTGATGACTCACAAAGAGCCCAGAAAAAGAGGAGGCCGATAGTGTGATACCGTTTTAAGCATATGCACTTTTATTCCGTTCAAAGGCAGTAGTACAGGGAAAAAAACAGTTGCACTGACTGTATGATGATGACCAAAATGGCCGCCGGGACCGACGTGGTGCAGGTGGCATATTGTTACAACGCTGTTGCTTCTCCCTGATGCGTTTCGTGCTAACCACACATAATCATAGGGGGTGTGCTTCGATCACTTATATTCACATTTGGACTATCTATCCCATCAGTATTGTTCACCGCGAGTAGTTAATGGAAGCTATAATGACCTATAGTTGGTGCCAGGAAGGAGGATAGTGTCCTTTCAGTGTCAATGGGGGAAATAGTGTCCTATCATCTGTGTCAGCATGAGGAATAGTGCTCCATTGTTGGAGACTGTACAAGGCATCATGCCCCATAGTTTGTGTCAGCGGGGAAAAAAATTTGTATTATTGACCAATGGGAGCAAAAATTGCCCTGGCAGAAGTCATTGGCAGTGAAGAAATGCCCCAACATCAGCTCTCAGTTGAAATGAAAAAGCCATCAGTGGAATAAAATCATACCCTTGCATTTGTAGTCACTGGGAATAAACACATTCCTGGTAGCTAGTGGAAGGTATAGTGCCCCACATTTGGTGTTTTGAGGGAAGTGCCCTATCAATATCAGTGTAAGAAACAGTATCCTTCAGTGGAAGGAATAGTGCCCCCTTGGTGTCAGCTGGAGAAATATTCTCCCTTTGTTGGTGTCAGTGGGAGAAATAGTACCCCATTGTGTGTGTCAGTGGGAGGAATAGTGCTCCTCGTTGGTGTCAGTGAGAGGAATAGTGGCTCATTGTTGGTGTCAGTGAGTGGAATAGTGGCCAACCATTGATGTCAATGAGAGGAATAGTGGCCCATCTGTGGTGTCAGTAGAAGGAACAGAGCCCCATAGATGGTGTCAGTAGAGGAAATAGGGCTACATTGTTATTGTGTGTGGAAGGAATAGGGCCCCATAGTTGGTGTAGGTGAGCAGTACAGTGCATTATCAATGGTGTGCATGGAAGGAATAGTGCTCCCTTGTTGGTGTTCGTGAAAGGAAAAGTCCCTCATCTTAGTGCCCCACTATTAGTGTCAGTGGCAGGAATTATGTCCCACTGTTGGTGTCAGTGGAAGGAATAATGCCTCATATCAGTGGGAGGAATGTTACCCCAGGGCCCGGATAAAGGCTAGCAAAGGGTTGGATTCAGCCCTTGGGCCACAGTTTGGGGACCACTGTTTTACATTCTTGGGAGGAATAGTGGCCATGCTTTCCTGTATCTGGCACCTGTTGCAACTCTGCTTACTGTGGCTTCACTGTACAATATGAAGCCAGTACATGTGGGGCCATCTCAGCGCAGGTAGCGGTTTATGGAAAACAGCGTGCCATAGTTTGAGGACCTAAAGCTTATGCAATGTATAAGACCCACTACTTGGGGAATTTGGTAGGAACCAAGCATCCCATTTTAACATTTTTCTGAAAAGGACTAGATGAGAGCAACTTACAACTATTCCTGTGCAAGAATCTAAATGTTCAGTCATAAACTATTATGATTGCACAAAATAAATTTAAAAAAACAAAAAAAGGTAGAAAGGTAGGGATGGAGGAAAGAAAGGTAAAGATGAAATGGTGGATGAAGGAAAGGAACAAGAAAGAGTAGTAAGGAAGTAAAGTAATAGGAAGTAAAGAAGGAAAGGAAGGGAAAAAAGGGGTAAACATTGAGGAATGGAGGCAATGTTGGAATGGAAGAAAAGTAAGAAGGAGGTTTAAATGAAAAGAAAGCACAAACTACAAAAAAAAAAAAAAGAGTAATGGCCGTTGTAGCCGTAGCAGGGGACAGTGGAAATATAAGAAGAAAAGGAATGTTTGAAGAGAGAAAAGGATGTAAGGAAGGGGTGGGAGGAGAAAGTGAAACAAGGGAAAATGAGAAAGGGAAGAAAGAGGAAAGAACAGAAGACAGTGGACAGAAGAAGAAAAGGAGGGTGCAGAAGGAAGAAACAGAGAAAAGGGAGGGAATAAATGAATAAAGGAAGAGTTTATGGGAAAGAGGGATGAAAATGAACTGAGCTAAAGAATGAGGAAAGAAGAAAAGGAAAATGAAAGGAGAGAAAGGAGGGATGGAAGAGAAACAGAAGTGAGGAAATGAGGCATGAATGAGGCATGAATGAGGGAAGAAAGCAAGGGAAAAATAAAGAAAAAGGGAGAAACTGAAGGAAATAGCATTTATGGATGTAGGGATAGAAAGGAGGGAAAGCAAAGATGGGAAGGAAAGAAAAAGGGGAAAGCAAGAAGCAGGACTAAAAGAGAATAGAAAGAGATTAAAGTGGTTGTAAAGAGAAATAGAAAAAAAAAAAACATGTCTACTTATCTGCAATTTTATTGCACAGAGCTGCCTCGATCTTCCTCTTCTCGGGTCCTCCACTGGTGCTCCTGACTCTTCTTCTCTTGCTGATGCCCACAGTAGGAAGCTGATTTCCATAGGGGCACTAGTGCAGGCTTGCTCCCAAGTCCAACTTCTGCATCCATTGATACCTCTTGCTCACCTATCATTGAAATTGATTGGCAGGAACAGGAGTCAATGGCTCTGATCTGCCCAGGGAGGAGAACAAAGCGAGGAGAGCCACATCTCTCATGCACAGCTCTGGATCGCAATCGGGCTCAGGTAGGTATAGGGGAGGGGGGGCATTCTGTTAAATAGAAGTTTATTGCCTTAATGCATAGAACCTTGAGGCTTTTGAACCACTTTAGGGATATAAGGGAAAAGCAGAAGGAGTGAAGGAGGAAATGGAGAGGTGAATCAAGGGATGGGACAGAAGAGATTATGCTAGAGAGGGTAGATATGGAGGATGAAACAGAACAAGGGAAGTAGTTGGGAGACAAAGAAAGTGAATGAAAAGAGAAAGACAATAGAGGGAGGAACAGAAGAAAGGGAGGGAAAGAAATGAGCAGAGGGACTGATGGGAAGGGAAAGAGGACAGAAGGGACAGAAAGGAGTGAGGAAGAAAAGAAAGAAGGAATCAGGAGTGCATAGTAGGTGGCAAGAGTACTGATGGATGGAAGAGAGATGAAACAGAAAGGTAGAGATGGAGGGAAGGAATGAAGAGATAGATGAGAAAAGGATAAAATTAAATAAAATAAAAATAATGAATATACAAAGAAGGATGGGAGAGATGATAGGAAGAGAAAGAAGGGTGGGCTGAAGAAAGAGTAGAAGGAAAGAGGGGAAGGCAATATGGAGAGAAAAAAAAGTAAAGAGAAGGCAGAAATCAAGTAGAAAAAAAAATGGGGGAAGAAATTATGGTGCTGGGATGGAGGGAAGATAAAAAAAATAATAAGGGTAGCCAGGAGGAAGAAGGTATAGAGAGAGGAAAGTGTGGGAAGGGAAAGGGAGGCAAGAAAAGATTAAAGTATGGGATAAATGATAGAAAGAGAGAACTAGAGTGCTAGTAGGGAGTGAAGAAGGTGAGCAGAAAATATTTGTGAGATAAAAGCAGGAAAGAAAAAGAGGGAGGAGATAAGAAAAACGAAAGTAGATGAGGAAGGAAAAGATGGAGATATTAAAGGATATGACGGATTATTAAGAGGGAAAGGGAAGGAAAACAGGGCAAAGCCAAAAAGGAGGATATGAAGAAATTAAGTAAGAATGACAAAATGACAAAAAAGAAATAAGGGAAAAATAAAGCAAATAAGGAAGGAAGGAGGGAAATGAAGTCATCTAAATGGTAAACTATGCATTAGATTCAGGTGCAGTTGACAACTATACTCATACCAGGATGGGATTCAGCCAACATCTCACCAGATGCACAGTGTTTGGACATTCTTGGCCTTGCTGGACCTTTGATCAAGTGGACATTTGAGAGTGAAGAGAAGAATCGATGTGTAAGTTCTGTGGGGTCCATTGCCAGACTGAGGGAGCTACCAGTGGATCCAGTAGAGAAAATATATCTCTAAATGCGCAGTTACACTGTGCATCTGGTGAGTGCACAGCCTTACCCTTCTCACTTTCACCGCATGGAAGAAGCACTTTGAAGGAGAAAGATTGTCACTAAGACTGTTTAATTTGCACTGCACGTTACTCTGCTTGTGACATAATGTTTGGGATCACATTAGCCACTTAATCACTATACATTGTTATCTTGGACGTTTTTGCTTAAATACTTGTGATATAGCGTCGCATCTTATATATTTTAGGTCTATCAGCCAGGCTGCTCTTTCCCTGCCAAACAGATGGTCCTCTCTCAGGGGGCCAGTGAATCCTGAGTTTTCCTCCTTTCCAGCTCTGGGCTTGCAGGCAGGCCCCATCCCACTAAGCCTCCTAGCAGCCTTCCTCCTCCAGTCTCACATCTTCCTCTCTCCTTCTACCTGACTCTCCTGCTACTCAGCATGGAATCCAGCCCCTTGCCAAGCCTCTTGTTGGGGATTGGCTAAGGTCCCTCAAAAAAGCAGCCAACCACTCCTCAGATCCACCCACTGCGTCCAAGGCCCTCCTCCGAAAGACTCAGAGCACGGAAAAATTCCAGAGGGGTTGGCCTGCAGAGTCTCTCAATCCTGACCATAATTTGACCCTTCTGACTATCTCATCTGAGTTGCTAATCAGCTCCTCACTAGCCATCAGGGTCTAGCTCCCCCTAGCTAAACTAGGAGGGTGCTACACATAGACAAGCATGCGTACACACACATAAAGATACCCACCTTTAGCTTACTTGGTTCTTCTTACCAGGAATATTCCTAGCTTTTCTAAAGTTGCCCTGTAAATTTTTAGCATTCAAAATTGGTCTTAAATTTGAATGATGACCTGTGTTACGTTAAACGTGTCTGGCTTTGGGATATTGAAGACAGTTTTCTGTTTACCTTTTGTTGCTTTTAAAGGCAATAGTTCTTAATAAGGAAAATACTAAAAGAATGTCTGTTTTGACTGAATAGAAGTATAACTAGTAAAATGTGTGCTTATAATGCATGGAAAAACTTTTATTGTGTGTAGACCTTTTTTCTGGAGGGAGCTATAACAAATGGCTCTTCCCAAACAGGATATTGCGCTAAACCTGTAAGTAAATAAGAGAACCAGGACCTTCGCTAAGTTGAAGCGTGGGTTTGAAAATAATGTTGGCAGTATCGTCACCCAGGACAGGGCCTCTGTGTGAGCAGATGGGATTTAATTTCCTGGGAAGTTAATCAGTAATCTATTCAGAGTAATTGGGAGCAGAGAAACTACTGCAGGCAGCATATTACATTAACCATAAGTACAGTGCCTAGAAAAAGTCTTCATACCCTTTGACATTTTTCACATTGTCATGTTACAACCATAAACGTAAATGTGTTTTATTGGGATTTTATGTGATAGATCAACATAAAGTGGCACATAATTGTGAAGTGAAGGAAATTACAAATAAATATCTGAAAAGTGTGTCGTGCATGTGCATTCAACCCCCTGAGTCAAATTGTAGAACCACCTTTCACTACAATTACAGCTGCAAGTCTTTTTGGGTATGTCTCTACTAGCTTGGTAGGTTTGCAGTTGTGCCATACTTTTTCCATTTTCAGATGATGGATTGAATGGTGCTCCGTGAGATGTTCAAAGCTTGGGATATTTTTTTGTAACTTATCCCTGACCTGCCTGGTGTGTTCTTCACCTTCATGATGCTGTTTGTTCACTAATGTTCTCCAACAAACCTCTGAGGGCTTCACGGAATAGCTGTATTTATACTGAGATTAAATTACACACAGTTGGACTCTATTTACCAATTAGGTGACTTCTGAAGGCAATTGGCTCCACTAGATTTTAGTTAGGGGTATCAGAGTAAAGGGGACTGAATACAAATGCATGCCACACTTTTCAGATATTTATTTGTAAACAATTTAAAAAAACATCCTTACACTTCACCATTATGTGCCTCTTTGTGTTGGTCTATCACATAAAATCCCAATAAAATACATTCATGTTTTAGGTTGTAACATGACAAAATGTGGAAATTTTCAAGAAGTATAAATATTTTTTCATGGCAGGGCCGTCTTTAATATTGATTGAACCCTGGGCAAACATTTTCATGGCCCCCCATGCAATTTCTCTCTCCACCTGCTCTGAGACATAAAACAAATAGCAGGCAGACTCAAAATTTAGCAGATCAGGCAGCAATTGCAATTGGTTCCCGCAGGTTACATCATATTATGGCTTACTGACTGGTGGCTAGAGGTTACTGCACATCATAATTGCTCACTGGATGCCAGAAATTACAGCAGATCACTACTGTTCACTGATTGGTTGCTAGAAGTTACTGCACATCATTACCGCTCACTGGTTGCTAGAGCTTTCAGCACATTATTACTGCGCACTGATTGGTTTCTATTGGTTACTGTGAATCATTACCACTTACTTATTGATTGCTAGAGGTTACAGCACATCATTACAACTCACTGCTTGGTTGCTAGAGGTTACAGCACTTAGTTACGTCTGATTGGTTGCTGAAGGTTACAGCACATCATCTCCCCACTGCCTGCACACCATGGACTGGGAAGGTGATGGGACCTACTAATAGACAGAAAACTACTAGGGATTCTAGGACTTCAGGAATCAGTGGCAGTGCTGAAGGGAGGGTGTGATCAGTGGCAGTGCTGGGGGGATGGTATATGTGTCAGTGCTGGGGGGATGGGATGAGTGACAGTGCTGGTGGGTGGATGGGATCAGTGGCAGTGCTTGGAGTGGGGGAGATCAGTGGCCATGCTGGATGGGGATGGGAGGTGACATTTCTACATCAACCAGCAATGTAAGAGGGGATTTACACTGACCAACAATGTAAGGGAAATTTTGTACTTACCACCAATGTAAAGGGAAATTTACACTGACCACCAATGTAATGGGGAACTTGCACAGACAACCAATGTAATGAAAAATTTACATTGACAACCAATGTAATGGGGGATTTTACACCAGCAACCAACACATTTCTACACAGGCCACTAATGTCAAGGGAAATGTATACTGACCACCAATTTAAGGGGGGCTTCTACATGGACCACCAATGTAAAAGAGGATTCAACACTGACCACAAACGCAAGTTAGGATTTTTTACTGACTACCGATATAAAGAGGAATTTCTACAATGGCCGCCAATGTAAAGGGGATTTACACTTACCACTAATGTAATAGGAACATTCACAGTGACCACCAATGTGAGGAGGGATTTACACTAACCACCAATTTAAGGGGTTACTCACACTGACTATTATTGTGAATGAAAGGATTCTACACCATGCCCCAATGTAAGATATACACCAACCACTAACATAATTGAGACATTTAGTCTATGTTTACATTTGTGTGTGTAGGGAATGCATGCAAAATTGCTTTCCTGACACCACAGAAACATGCTTCCCTTTAGCAGATACACAGCAGTGCCATAAATTGTGAATGACACCCTCGCACATCTGACGTGCGTGATTTCACATGCACCAAAGCTCATTTGGCTGTACTTGTCCTGTGGATCAAAGGAGTGCAGTTCATTCTGCACTCCTGTGACCCGTTTCCAGCTGACAGTGGGCTAAAGCCCGCAGTTGACTGACGTCACTCAGCCGGTCCAGGCTGGGGAAAGATCCTAACTTCAAAGTCAGGATCCACCTCAGAGTCTGGAGGGGCACTTGACCCAGCTCAGAGTGGCTGTGAGAACTCAGTGATCATACCCTTAGAGCCAGTGGGGGGACAGATACAGCATTGGACTGATGCTGCATCCACCTAGTCAAAGTCTCTCTCTCTTTTCTTACCCTAACGTATTCCCTGCATTAAGGTAAAAAGTATTTTACTACTTGCTGAGTACCCCACCTACCTTAACACCTACTTGAGCCTTCTATCAATACAGCTCAGTACCGGGCTGCAGGTCTTCTCTCCACTCTCCCTGTTCTCCCAGGCTTCACTGAAAGCAGTGGGAGCCTGGTTATGGAGTGCAATCGTACATGTGCCCCCATAGCACAGAGCTTGCTAACGTGGTACATGAAGAAAAGGAGGAACATAGAGCACTGATGGGAGAACCCCAGAGCACAGAGCAGGTAAGTACGGTATAACATGTTTATTATTTTAACGAAAAAATAGCCTTTAGACATGCTTTAAAACCTTGTACACATGGGCTGAAAATCAGCTGAAATCAGTCGGTTTGGCAAGAACGGTCTGGCTTTTGGCCCATGTGCAGAGTTGTCTGCAGGGGCGGACTGACAACTCATGGGGCCCCCGGGCAATAGGGGATCGTGGGGCCCCTGTGTGCTTTCCCATACTCAAAGCACACCCAAAAAAAAAATAAAAAGGTGCCAGGGGCATCTCATGGGCCACCCTACTGACCCCGGGCCCCCGGGCAGTGCCCGAGTGCCCAAATGGTCAGTCCGCCCCTGGTTGTCTGTTCTACAGAATCTGGCTTCTGTCGAACAGGCAAGCTGGAGATCCTGCATCCAACCAGCAACTGATCAGACTTGGCAGCCAATAGCGAGGCAGGGGGTTCACCAAGAACAAAAAGGCACAGCAGAGATTGCCATACTGACATTGCTTGTGTTGGTATGGCGATTTGTCAGGGGTTTTTTTTTCAGCCCACTAGGTTGAACAAAAAGAGCTTCTGGTGTGTATCCAGCTTAAGGCCTCTTTCACATGGGCCAGATCTGGTTTTGTTCAGCATGGGATCTGTCCGCTGATCCCCTGCTGAGCTGAGCAGAGCAACTGGATAACAGTCTGTGTCCACTCCGCTTATGCAGAGTGGACACAGACACAGCCCCCTCTCCTCCATTGGATGTAAATAGACCGACTGAAGGAGGGGACCAGATTCCCCTTCCATTTATTTTTGCCAGATCAGAGGTAGCTGGGTGTAAACGAACACAAGTCCATTTACATCCAGCTGCCCATAAAGGAGAATGGAGGGTCCAGTTGGGTCTGTCTGAAAAATGGGTCTGTGTGAAAGGGTCCTTACTCTGCATATTAAGAGCACAGGTATTTGCACATACAGACAATAGAGGCAAGGAGATCCCTATATATGTATAAAATAAAGTATTTTAGCTTTCAGACCTGTTGCACATGGGAGTAAAAAATGATTTTTTTACGGATTTGAAATGAGATGCATTGTTGTCTATGAGACAATGCACACAGCAGAGTAATGATCAGTAATACAGCGTTGAGTACAGAGCAGTAAATCAAAAATGTTTCATTTGAGTGGAGCAATTTACTTGAGTGTTTACTCATTTAATGTATATGTGACTATAAATGAGTATATTACAATACTGGCAATGAAGACAAATTTTACTCATTTACTCTCATCTATATGCTTACACACCTTTACTCGTTTATACTCAACATTACTCAGGTCTTTACACACAGTTTTTGGACCTTTGCACATGGGCATCACAAGTTCCTGAGTAAACATCAATAAATTATGATGGCCATGTGCAAGTCTTTTTTTTTCCAAGGTGACAGAGTCAAAATTGCCTAGGACTAGCAAAAATTTTCCTGCTGATGCAGTCAATATTTTATATAACCTCAAATTTTATGAATCTGTCAGATCATTTGTGAACACATACACCTTGACAATCAGCTCAGCATAATAGCTAAGGATAGACCATATCAATTTAAATCCAAAAGATATTAAAAGCGGAGTTCCACTCACTTTGTCAAAAAATAAATCAGTAGCTACAAAAACTGTAGCTGCTGACTTTTAAAAACACACTCACCTGTCCCTCGGTCCCGTGGTGTGTCCCCTGCAGCCAGTTTTACTGGCTATCTTCTCTCCCTGGCGCCGGCATCTTCAGTGTGGGCACCCGGCTGTGACTT
Source organism: Staurois parvus (assembly GCF_062004578.1). Lineage (NCBI taxonomy): Eukaryota > Metazoa > Chordata > Amphibia > Anura > Ranidae > Staurois > Staurois parvus. Next base: position 5,715,234 of record NW_028317922.1, read on the forward strand.
CTTGCTGCTTCACAGCTGGGTACCCACTGGGTACCCACTGCGCATGCGCGAGTAGTGCTGTGCTTCCGGAATGGTCCTGTAGTCTTCTGGGACCTGTCACATATCCCACAAGACTACAGGGAGGGACTTCCGATTGCGCGGAAGTGGGAGCGGGTACCTGGCAAATTCGGGTACCAGCTCCCCCCTGCCCCCCAAGGTGCCAATCCTTAATGGGGAGCGAGGGACCAATCTTTAAAGCAGAACTTCCCCTTTTGGGTGGAGCTCCGCTTTAATAACAGCATTCCAAATTACCTGATGGGAAACATCTTATAAAAATAATTTGCAACTCTTTAGTGTATTCACACCACAATTTCAGCGTTTTAGATGCGTTTTTGTATACACATTTAGACTTGTTTGTGACACATTTTCAATGCATTCCAGTGTGTTTTTTCCTTTTTTTATACGTGTTATATGTTGACGTGTTCCAAAAGAAAAACAAATGCAGCAGGATGTACTTTTGTTGAAAGCACTGAAACTGACCACAGTGGTGTGAACTAGGGCCATTGAAATACATGGCAATTACTATACCTGTGTTCCGGATGCATTTTAAAAACACACTGGAAAGTGTCTGGTGTGAAGCAGCTCTTTCCAACTTATTCATTTAGTGCGTTACATAATTACATTCAGTTTTAATGTTTATATATGATTATACGTGAACTTGCACACTTTTAGGATTTCTGTATAAATCTCTCTGTACAAATTGTACAATCAGATCATTTGCTGTCATTTGTAGACTGTTATCAAGATTTAATAGGCATTGGTGCTGGTAATAAGGAACATAAACATTCTTCTGCTTTATTTCTGAACAACCTGAGCCTACCTGGGGATTTGTTACTGCCCTGCAGCCTTCCCTTCACTGTTGCCATAGCAACCAGTAGACTGGTCAGCAACTGCTTCAGGATCTCCTACAGATCAAACGTATTTTATTGTAATTTAGGTTTATTCTATCCACAGCATACAGTATGTGTAACAGGAATGTGCAGAGTGGGGAAATCCAGCTTAGATGCTTTTCTTCGGTTATCTTCTCTTCATATAGGAAAAAATTGAAAAGATGCTGCTGCGATTATGAAATAAAACCCGTGTACAAGAAAAAACATGTAATGCAGTCCTAATTGTGAACGAACATACACGAAAGTTACAAAATATACCATATAGACCGCACATAAATGGTGTAAGACACAGAACAGTTAATTATAAATCAGAACAACCAATACACATCTATAAAATAAACTTTTGGTGCAGTCCTAGTATGTGCAAATAAAGTGCAAACGTGCTGAATCCTTGATAGTAAACTCCATATTGAGGTGACAAGTGCTATACTGTGCTCGGGTTGGTGCCCCACATGGAGTTACACTCACCATCATTCCACAGCCACCTATCTCTAGGTAGGTCACTAGCGCTTTAATTGGGACTATCCCAAAATGCCACATGTTGGTGCTCTTTCCCGTATGTTCCACAACATTTCTACTGGTAACCAGTGTGTTATCACTGGGTCATGTGGTAAGCAGGGGCGGACTGACCATTTGGAAACTCGGGCACTGCCCGAGGGCCCGGGGTCTGTAGAGGGCCCCATGAAATGCCCCTGGTACCTTTTTCATAGGCTTTTTTGAGTTTAGGCAAGGACACAGGGGCCCCATGATCCCCTATTGCCTGGGGGGTCAGTAGGGGGCCCCATGAGATGCCCCTGGTACCTTTTTCATAGGCTTTTTTGAGTTTGGGCAAGGACACAGGGGCCCCATGATCCCCTATTACCCGGGGGCCCCATGAGTTGTCAGTCCGCCCCTGGTGGTAAGTGATAACCAGTAATACTTCTCTGGGGCTAGTTTGATACTAGCACTACTCCTCTCATCCAAAAGCAATGTAGTATGTTGTCAGCGTAAAAAAATTTAAAAAATAAACATCCCATACTGTAAAACTGTATATTTTAATATTGGGGATAAAAAGTTTGCAATAAAACTTAAAAAAGTGCCTAACCCTCAGCACTGAGTGTGTTCAGCTCTGTTGATTTGTATTGGAAGAAAAAGATGGCCGCCTCGTTCCAGCGTGCGTTCCAAAGGGAAGAAGTGACGTCGGCAGAAATTACATCATCAAACCTCGACACATTTCGACCAATAGATCGTCATCCTGTGGAGGGTTAGGCACTTTTTTGTGAGTTTTATTCCAAATTATTTATGCCCAATATTAAAGTATACAGTTTACACTATGGGATGTTTGTTTTTTTAATTTTTTTATGCTGACAACATACATTTCTTGTGGAGGAGAGGAGTAGTGTTAGTATGAAACTAGACCCAGAGAAGGATTACTGATTATCACTTACCACTTGACCCGGTGATAATACACTAGTTTCCAGTAGCAACATCATGGAACATATGGGAAAGAGCACCAACACGTGGCATTTTGGGATAGTCTCAATTAAAACTCTAGTGACCTACCTAGAGATAGGTGGTCATGGAATGACGGTGAGTGTAAATCCATGTGGGGCACCAGTCTGAGCACAGTATAGCACTTGTCACCTCAATACGGAGTTTACTATCAAGGATTCCACACGTTTACACTTTATTTGCACATACTGGGACTGCACCAAAAGTTTATTTTATAGATGTGTATTGGTTATTATGACTATAATTAATTGTTCTGTGTCTTACACCATTTATGAGCGGTCTATATGGTATATTCTCTTCATATAAGATGCAGAAGTCCGTGCAGAGTTATACCACCATGACCCATTTCAGATTATTCATTGAATTAATTTGACACGTTTGCTAGTCTTTCTAAGAGGCTCAATTCACAAAAGCATTACGCATGCAGTATGTTAATTACTATGAATTGCGTGCTTTTTATCATTAAAATTGATTTTTCAATAAGCTTTAGGCAGTACTGCATGAATCAGCTGACTCTACGTCATACATGCTATTATTCAATTTATGAGGAATTGTGTTCCAAATAATTGGGAGAACTAATTACAGTTCTCCTGTGGTTTCAGGCTGTGTATTTGCATCTGTCTCTTCATGTAATCCCAGACAAACTCAATACAAGAAAAACATTCTGTGAGAGACATTTGTAATGCCACCTGATGTCTTGCTGCGGTGCAAAGTCTTGCTATTGTGTAAGATTGTTTTTCACATTGAACGGTTTTTAGCAACCTTGTTCATGCCACATTACTTTTCCCGCTCAGATTATTCCTCTTACACAGCTTATTCTGTTTAATTTGTATTGATATTTTAAATACTTCAACTCTCTGGGCATACGTATAGTATGTTCCAAGTCTGAAGGGTTCACAACAAGCTCATGGCTGTTCTGTTTAGCTGACACATGGCTTTAGTGTAAAAGTGACCGTGGCAGCTGTATAGCTGCCTGATCAATTTTACAATGCTGCCAGTGTGCCTCCTCCTTCCCCCCTTTATTCCTCTGTGGTTCCTGCATTCTCCAGTTCTTCTTGTGATCCCAGGAAGACAACAAACGCCTTCAACATGGCAGGTGGGAGGAGATTGGGGGAACATATTTTCTCTAATCTCCTCTGCAGTGTATGAAGCCACAAGTGATCAGCACTAAGAGTAATTGGGAAACAGCTATTCAAGCATGATCTGTGCCTGATTAACTGCAGTGGAGGGCAAGGAAAACATTGGTGTCCTAATAGACCTTTAAATCTCCATAATGAGCATTTCACATTGGTCTTGTAAGGCCCCTTGGAATAGTATTAAGGGTAAACATTTAAAAAAAAAAAAAAAAAAAAAAAAATGTATGTATTGTATTGTTTCTGTCTTGTCTCATGTTCTGTCCCCCTTGCTATTGTACAGCACTGAGCAAACCCTATGGCACTATATAAATACTGTATAATAATAATATATACATACACAGAATCTCACAGAAGTGAGTACACCCCTCACATTTTTGTAAATATTTTTTTTATATCTTTTTATGTGACAACACTGAAGAAATTACACTTTTCTACAATGTAAAGTATCGTATTTTTCGCTCCATAAGACGCACTTTTTTCCCCCCAAAAAAGGGGGGAAAATGTCAGTGCATCTTATGGAGCGAATATAAAGTGGCCGGTCCGGTATTTCTGCCGCCACCATTTCAGAATATCGGGCCGGCCACTCAGCTCTTCTCTCCTGGAGGACCTTACCAGTTCCTCGCTCCAGCGCTGCAGTCTTCCCGCGTCGGCTTCTGTGACTGTCGGGTGCCCACTGTGCATGCGCAAGAAGCGCCACGCTTTGTGAATGGTCCGGTGTCTTCTGGGACACATGACAGGTCCCAGAAGGCTCCAGGCCATTCACAAAGCGTGGGGCTTCTCACGCAAGCGCAGTGGACACCTGGTTGTCACAGAAGCTGCTGCGGGAAGAAGGAAGGAAGGACAAATTTGCGGAAGTGGGAGCGGGTACCTGTCAAATTCAGGTACCCGCTCCCCCTCCCTCCCCAAAGGTCCGCAGTCTCTGGTCATCTCCTGTACCGTGTCCGCAGTCTTTGGCCATCCCCTGTACCGTGTCCGCAGTCTCTGGTCATCCCCTGTACCGTGTCCGCAGTCTCTGGTCATCTCCTGTATCATGTCCGCAGTCTCTGGTCATCTCCTGTACCATGTCCGCAGTCTCTGGTCATCCCCTGTACTATGTCCGCAGTCTCTGGTCATCCCCTGTACTATGTCCGCAGTCTCTGGTCATCCCCTGTACTATGTCCGCAGTCTCTGGTCATCCCCTGTACTATGTCTGCAGTCTCTAGTCATCCCCTGTACTATGTCCGCAGTCTCTGGTCATTTCCTGTACTATGTCTGCAGTCCATTGGTTCAGAATATTTTTTCTCTTATTTTTCTCCTCTAAAACCTAGGTGCGTCTTATGGTCAGGTGCGTCTTATGGAGAGAAAAATACGGTAGTGAGTGTACAGCTTGTATAACAGTGTAAATTTGCTGTCCCCTTTGCTGATAACACAAAATTTAACACACCTGCTCCCCATTCACACCTAAGACCTTGTAACCCTAACGAGTCACATGACACCAGGAAGAAAAAATGGCTAATTGGGCCCAATTATGACATTTTCACTTAGGGGTGTACTCACTTTTGTTGCCAGCGGTTTAGACATTAATGGCTATGTGTTGAGTTATTTTGAGAGGACAGCAAATTTACACTGTTATACAAGCTGTACACTCACTACTTTACATTGTAGCAAAGTGTCATTTCTTCAATGCTGTCACATGAAAAGATATATACAAAAATGTGAGGGGTGTACTCATTCTGTGAGATACTGTGTGTGTGTGTATATATATATATATATATATATATATATATATATATATATATATACACACACACATATACATACATAGATAGATAGATATATCACCTTGCACACCCACAAATGCAAACATGTACATAGGGCGCACAAGTGTATGCAAACAGAGATTGTGCCACATCTTTTATAATCTACAGTGGGGGAAATAATTATTCGATCCCCTACAGATTTTGTAAGTTTGCCCACTTACAAAGAAATGGTCTATAATTTTTATCATAGGTGTATTTTAAATGATAGAGACAGAATATCAACCAAAAGTCTGGAAAAACACGATACAAATGTTATAAATTGAGCTTCAGTTCAGTGAGTAAAATATGTATTTGATCCCCAAGCAAAACATGACTTAGTACTTTGTGGTAAAACCCTTGTTGGCAAGCACGGAGGTAAGACGTTTCTTGTAGTTAGTTATCAGGTTTGCACACATCTCAGGAGGGATTTTGGTCTACTCTTCTTTACAGATCTTCTCTAAATCCTTAAGGGCTCTTGGCTGTTGCTTGGCAACCAAAGTTTTAGCTCCCTTTGCCTTTGTTTTGGGTCATTGTCATGCTGGAAGACCCATCCACGACCCATCTTCAGTGTTCTGGCTGGGGGAGGAAGGTTCAAGATTTTACATTAGATGGTCCTGTCCATTGGCCCCTCAATGCGGAAAATTCGGCTTATACCTTTAGCAGAGAAACAACCCCAAAGTAGAATGTTTCCACCGCCATGCTTGACTGTAGGGATGGTGTTCTTAGGGTCATAGTTAGCATTTTTCTTCCTCCAAATACGGCGAGTCGAGTTAATGCCAGAGACCTCAATTTTGGTCTCATCTAAATCACAGCACTCTCTCCCAATCCTTCTCTGAATCATTTAGATGTTCACTGGTAAACTGAGACGGGCCTGTACTTGTGCCTTCTTATGGAGGGGGACCTTGCGGGCGCTGCAGGATTTCAATCTATGGTATTGTGTTACCAATGGTTTGTTTGGCGACTGTGGTCCCAACTGCCTTGACATCATTCACAAGCTCCTCCCGTGTAGTTCTGGGATTATCCCTCACTTTTCTCATGATCATCCTTATCCCATGAGGTGAAATCTTGCATAGAGCTCCAGACTGAGGGCGATTAATGTTTATTTTGTATTTCTTCCATTTTTGAATAATCACTCAACAGTTGTCTCCTTCTCACCAAGCTTCTTGCTGATGGTCTTGTAACTCATTCCAACCTTGTTCAGGTCTACAATCTTGTCCCTGACATCCTTTGACAGCTCTTACCCATGATGGGGAGGTTTGAATGGAAGAATGATGCTGTGGACAGGTGTCTTTTACACACAATAACGAGTTGTCATTAGGAGCACTTTCTTAAACTGACAGGACTAATCTGTGTACTACATGAGCACATAGCCAGTCTGTGGGAACCAGAGTTATTGATGGTTGGTAGGGGATCAATACTTATTTTACTCACTGAACTGCAACTCAATTTCTAATAATTGTATGGTGTTTTTTTGGGGATTTTCGGTTGATATTCTGTCTTTATCATTTAGCTATGATTAAAATTATAGACCCTTCATTTCTAAATGCAAACTTTTTATTTTTACTACAATGGTTTTGCACAGAGCAGCCCCAGTCCTCTTCTTCTGGCATCCCTTACCGGTGCTCCTGGCCTCTCCCCTTTGCGGAGTGCTTGCTGGCTCCCTAGCTAGCTCTGTGTCCATTGGCTCAAAGTGCATGGAGAACAGGCTCAGGTAATTGTTTAGTGGGGGCTCTGGAGAGGGTTAAGTAATTTTATGTCCAAAACTGAGTATTTTAATGTCTACGCTAAGTTGAACAATTGCTCTAGAGGGGAAATGGTTAAATCTATATGTTATAGTCACCAAATGCAGCTGAACATTTTGATTATTTTAGGTGCAGGAATTAGGGGCCTGTGAGGCACTGCATGCTGCATCCAACAAATGTTTTTTTGCTTCAAAAAACTACATGTCCCATGATCTCTAGGGGCATGTAGTGATGATGTCATAACAGACTAGTAAGTGCACGTTTAAATAGTTTGCCTATCAAAGATCATCCATGTGCATGGGATGTGTAAGACCAGTCAGCAGTTCAAACCAGATCCACTTTCTACAGGCCTTGACTAAAGGTCTGGTCTCCATTGATCTCCAGCAAAACTTGCTGCCCTGGGGAGAGAAAATAGAGACTTCACGGGTGGATTTCTGCTCTGCATGATAGTTATGAAAAGGAAAAACAAAGTTTAGTAAGGAAACAGATTGCTTTTGCTTTGAGGTTTCTTTGCTCTGCCTGGAGTTCTGCTTTAACCTTTAATGCCACCTGGTAATGCTGCAAGCAAAGAGGAGGTTACACAGCACTTATAAAGTAAATTTAGTAGATTTCCAAAATATAATAAGTGGTGTCACAGAACATTCCTAGTTTACTAAAAAGAGAACAAAGCAGAATCTGTTTTCTTTTAGATGGTCTCTCTCCAACTTAAACTCTGTAGGGCGCAGGCAAGGAAAGAGGAGCACGAACTATAGAGTTTTATAAACAACAGGCTTTATGTGCTTCCTGGATATAAGCATAAACATTAGGCCCCTTTCACACAGGACAGATTCCGCTTTGACCAGCAGGAGATTTGTCTGCTGATCCCCTGTTGATTAGAGCAGAGTGGGCAGATGACAAGCCCATGTCTATTCAGTTTATTGAGAGTGGACAAAGATAGAGCCCACTCTGCTTTATGGGCGGCTGAGTGTGCCCTCCAATCCACCTAGACCAGGGGTCTGCAACCTTTAAGACATAAAGAGCCACTTGGACCCATTTCCGAGAGGGAAAAAAAGACTGGGAGCCGCAAAACCATTGCAACATTTAAAACAAATCCGACACTGCATATATTGCAAAAAACGCTCTGGTCATGAAGGGGGTTTAAGGGCCCAGTAAGCAAAGGGTTAATCAGGGCCACAGTGTATCGTCATAATCACAATCATAGCCTTAGGTCAGTGGTGGGCAACCTTTTTTTTCGACTGAGCCAAATCTCGCCAAAACCACGATTGAAATTGATTTTGAGAGAAACATTTTTAAAACTGAAAATACATCCCCCATATAGTAATTCATCCCCCATATAGTAATTCATCCCCCATAGTAATTCATCCCCCATATAGTAATTCATCCCTCATATAGTAATTCATCCCCCATAGTAATTCATCCCCCCTATAGTAATTCATCCCCCATAGTAATTCATCCCCCCTATAGTAATTCATCCCCCATATAGTAATTCATCCCCCGTAGTAATTCATCCCCCATAGTAATTCATCCCCCCTATAGTAATTCATCCCCCATATAGTAATTCATCCCCCCTATAGTAATTCATCCCCCATATAGTAATTCGTCCCCCCTATAGTAATTCATCCCCCATAGTAATTCATCCCCCATAGTAATTCATCCCCCATAGTAATTCATCCCATATAGTAATTCATCCCTCATATAGTAATTCATCCCCCCTATAGTAATTCATCCCCCCTATAGTAATTCATCCCCCCTGTAGTAATTCATCCCCCGTAGTAATTCATCCCCCCTATAGTAATTCATCCCCCCTATAGTAATTCATCCCCCCTATAGTAATTCATCCCCCATAGTAATTCATTCCCCATATTGTGTGAATTCACTTACCTTTGCTCCGCGCGTTCCTCTCGCTGGGTTCCCGCGCCGTTCTGGTCTTCAGGGCGGACTGTGAGAGGAGAGGAGTTCGTCACGCTGCCCCGCCTACATCCGGGCTGCCCCGCCTACATCCTGACAGCCAATGTTTGCCAGCGGGCGCCCGGCACACAGAAGATCTACATTAAAAGAGCCGTGGCTTGCCGACCCTATTGCCTGTCACCTGGTGGGCAGTGTGCTCCGGAGCCGCAGGAAAGGTGAAAAAGAGCCGCATGCGGCTCCGGAGCCGCGGGTTGCCGACACCCGACCTAGACAGAAGGGGATCCACTTCTATTTTTTTTAGTGGAATGGAATAGATTGGAAACAGGCAGGTGTAAATGGTCACAAGTCTGTTTACACCCGCCAGTCCATAGGGGTGCATAAAGGGTCCAATCAGATCTGCCTGAAAAACTGACAGACGTGACTTCGTGTGAAATGGGCCTTAATATTTGGTATTTCATATTTACCTGACCAAAAAAGAAAACCTTTTTAAATTCTAATTTTAGTCCCAATACTACTGTACATCTAGAGGAAGTCAGTAAGGCAGGGATATGGTCAAACCCAACAACAATAATAGACTGCCTTTGATTACATCTCTGGCTGCACCATCACCTCAGATCACATACAAGACCATTCAACACTCAACATAAAATGTCACCATAGCATTGTTTCATTGCACTCAACATAAATCCATCACACTTGGATATTTTGTCACAATACAAATTATTGCCAAACAATAAAAGTCTAAATATTAACACCCCCCCCCCCCCTCTGTAAGAGGAAGGAAACTGAAGTAACGAGCACCAAAAAGGGGCAGTGGTGAAGGTGGTTTATATGAAGACGTTTTCCTACAGCATCAAGTGCAGAAATAAACTGAAAAAGAAAGAAAAAACTATTAGAAATATAATAATTTGCTGAATATCAGAGGATAAATCATAATTAAAGCACAACTATAAGCAAAATTGAGAAGTGTTCATCGGAAAACAACACATGTGTAAGTACAAAATGGTGATCTTCCAGGAAGGTGACAAAGCTACAAGGCCTGTAGTGAGTTCAAGATGTGTCTCTTGTGTTAATGACTCTTCTTTTAGTTGAAATTCTCCTTGGCCTATGCACCCCAACCCCCATAACCTTCTGGTGTGGCAAGGGTTAATACTAAGGGGCTCTCACAAACTCTCATCAAGGGAGCCTAGTTATAAGCACCCTTTCCTCCTAGCTGCTCAATTCGTAGAAGCCATACTTCAAGTTTTATGAATGAAACAGGATCTCCGAATGTTGTTACCTCAACAACAGTAGTTCAAGACTAGAATGATGTTACAGAAGAATTTCTGAAGAACTGAACTTCTATAACTTCACAGTCAAACCTTTTCCAATTGGCAGCAATCCAGAACCATTGTTAAATTCTTCAGTACCAGACATCCTACAAGATTAATGTAGGAACACATCATATAGTCCTCAGGTGTGTGACAAAAAACAGTATGACGACAACTAAGGATCTGCAATCATCTTCAATCATCTTCAATTAATGATCCATTTAGTTTTCAGGAATGGTATAACTCAAATACTGTATAAAAACCACATTTTAGACCATTCATGCAGAAAAACAGAACATTCACCTTTTTTCCATATAATATAACCTGAAAGTGCAGAACAGAATTATGGAATTATGTAATATGGAATATTGTGCACTTAGGATATGCTTCACATTCACATACTTACTTGTAAGGATGATGAACATTAGTGCACACACCACTCCCATGACAATCATCATCTGTGAAAAGACACAATCATTGGCTGATACATCCTACTAAGTATGATTCATGTCCTTTTCCTTTAACTATCATATTTGGTGAGAGTAGGAGACAACGTATTATTATAATACAGGATTTATTCACAACATTGTGTGCAGCACTTTACAAACATACTCAATGAAAGTCTCTCTACATTTTCTTCTAGAGTAACACTTTTTTTTACTGATGTTGTACAATAGTTTCTAAAATAGTTTCAATCAAATAACAGAGCAATAGGATGCACAGTATGGTAATACAAATGTCTCCACATGTGTGGTAGCTTATACATAGCATTACATTGTAAATTATAACAATTTTGTAATTTTATGTATAGCCATAAACATTTTTTTGGATAGAGTATGGATCAGGTTATTAATTATGCCCCGAACGTCTGTTGTGAATGCATACAGCCCTGTACACAAGTACCACTCAGATGTGCATACATCCTCCATGTATGCCACCCTGTCATTGATTCTGATAGGCTGCTGGCAACAGACTGAAAAGAGTTACAATACTATCTGCATGCAGGCAAGTGTTGGGCTGCAACTTGTCCACTGACCTGAAGGCGGCACTGGGCTGCTTCTACAGGTTAGAAGGAAACCATTAGGAATAAATTTTGTTCTCTAGAATGGCCCCCTGACAGCCATCTTATGGAGGCCAGCATCTCCTATTGGATGCTGAAATTCCAGGAGATTTAGGTGGTTATCTTGACACAGAAGTACTTAAATAGCATTTTCTGTGTCATTCAGGGTGCCCGCAGTGTGGGAGTAGGTCAGGGACCGAGCTCCGCTTGTTGAGGAGAGAGTAGGAGCAGTGTTTGGGAGCGGTACTAGACAAGGAGAAAAAGAGTAGGTTTCACCTTACAGGGTATCTCTTCTGCCAGCTTCTTGGAACGGTGTGCCACCATCAGCCAGATAAACTGCAAAGACTTTGGGGGTCTCAGAACAACCCAGTAATCTGGATACCATATCTCCTCCAAACCTCCAAAGGAATTACTCCTCATGCATTCTGTGGTCTGTAAGCTGATATTATATTGTGTTTAAAGAAGTGTGTAACCCACAACATACACTATATTGCCAAAAGTATTGGGGCGCCTGCCTTTACATGCACATGAACTTTAAAGGCATCCCAGTCTCATTCCGTTCAATATTGAGTTGGCCCACCCTTTGCAGTTATAACAGCTTCAACTCTTCTGGGAAGGCTGTCCACAAGGTTTAGGAGTGTGTCTATGGGAATGTTTGACCATTCTTCCAGAAGCATATTTGTGAGGTCAGGCACTGATGTTGGACGAGAAGGCCTGGCTTGCAGTCTCCGCTCTAATTCATCCCAAAGGTGTTCTATCAGGTTGAGGACAGGACTTTGTGCAGGCCAGTCAAGTTCCTCCACTCAAAACTTGGTCATCCTTGTCTTTATGGACCTTGCTTTGTGCACTGGTGCGCAGTCATGTTGGAACAGTAAGGGGCCATCCCCAAACTCTTCTCACAAAGTTGGGAGCATGAAATTGTCCAAAATGTCTTGGTATGCTGACACCTTAAGAGTTTCCTTTAATGGAACTAAGGGCCCAAGCCCAACCCCTAAAAAACAACCCCACACCATAATCCCCCCTTCATCAAACTTTACACTTGGAACAATGCAGTCCAGCAAGTACCATTCTCCTGGTAACCGCCAAACCCAGACATGACCATTGGATTGCCAGACAGAGAAGTGTTATTTGTCACTCCAGAGAACACATCCGCACTGCTCTGGAGTCAAGCTTTACACCAGTGTATCCGATGTTTGCACTTGTTGATGTGAGGCTTGGATGTAGCTGCTCGGCCATGGAAACCCATTCCATGAAGCTCTCTATGCACTGTTGTGCTAATCTGAAGGCCACACAATATTAGGAGGCCTTTAGCTATTGACTTTGCAGACAGTTAGCAACTTTTGCACACTGTGCACTTCAGCAAGCGCGGACTCTGCTCTCTCATTTTCGTGGCCTACCACTTCTTGGCTGTTGTTCCCAGTTGCTTCCACTTTTTTATAATACCACTAACAGTTGACCGTGGAATATTTAATAGCAAGGAAATTTCACGGATGAACCTATTGCCCAGGTGGCAACCTATCATGGTATCATGCTTGAATTCATTGAGCTCCTGAGAGCGACCCATTCTTTCACAAATGTTTGTAGAAGCAGTCTGCATGCCTAGGTGATTTATTTAATACATTTGTTGCCGTGGAGGTGATTGGAACACCTGAATTCAATGATTTATAGGGGTGTCCCAATACCTTTGCCTTTTATAGTGTATATGGTACCATTTCTGTAAAATACTTTATTTTTGTGATCATTCAGTTACCAAACTATCAATTAATGTTTACGGACCAATGTGCATTGACTATCCACTTTTTGGGTATGCTGGTGAAGCCCTGCCCACACGTAGCTCACGTAACATGTAAGCATCTGCACGTTCCCTGCAAGTTCTTGAACAGTGAATGGAAACTCTGCATACAGCTGGTTTAGTTGGTGATTTTAGTAATAACAATAATCAGGAATCATCATGAATGGAGGGATGCTTCATGAAAGGAAATTTTATATTATTTTGTTAGGGCAGTGTGATCTATAAATTGTAAATATAAAATCTGTAGTTTAAGAGAGTCTTGTGAGTTCCTTAGTACCTTTCCCTTTTATGTCTACTGCTGGATTCATCTAAAATGTTCATTGGTGGTCAGAAAAGGAAAAAGTAAACATAAATTGTAAATGTCTTGAGTTTGTGCTTCCTACTCTTATCCTATCATAGACATTTCTCTATGAGAGTTTTACTGTACATTTGATGAGAATATATAAATAACTCCCATGAAAAAGTAGCTTTATTCTTAAGTGATTTCCACTTTGTTCTCCTGGGATTAGCACTTCTCACCTTGCAGTTCTTCCACCAATATTTCCTCTTAAGTTTGGCTGCGCTTGTCTCAAACTGCGAGGCCCCGGCCTGGAGAGCATCTGCCCTGTTATCCAGCTCTGACAGTTTCTGATCTCGATCCAGGACCTTGTCCACATTTACACGCATGATGTCCACCACCTGCCACCACCATTAGAAACAATCAAAACACAGACATAATTATAGTAGAAGTTAATGTGGCACAAATGACAAACAGCACACAATAAACTTTGCGTATCAGTAACCTCAGTTGTTACAGGTGCAGAAAGACGGTGCTATTAACAGTGCAAGAAAAATGGAAAAGTAGAAAATAATAGCATAATGAAAGTGGCAGCAAGATAGGACAATACACAACATCGAATTAAATTACATAGTTACATAGTTAGTCTGGCTGAAAAAAGACAAAAGTCCATCCAGTTCAATCGTTACATTCAAGAATTAATGTTTTAGACTGGCTGTGCAGTAATACAGTATTCATACCCCTTGAAATGTTCCACATTTTGTCATGTTACAACCAAAAACGTAAATGTATTTTATTGGGATTTTATGTGATAGATCAACACAAAGTGGCACATAATCGTGAAGTGGAAGGAAAATGATAAATGTCTTTCAAAATTTTTTACAAATAAATATTTAAAAAGTGTGGCGGGCATTTGTATTCAGCCCCCAGAGGCAATACTTTGTAGAACCACCTTTCACTGCAATTACAGCTGCAAGTCTTTTTGGGTATGTCTCTACCAGCTTTGCACATCTAGAGATCTAAATTTTTGCCCATTCTTCTTTGCAAAATAGCTCAAGCTCTGTCAGATTGGATGAAGAGCATCTGTGAACAGCAATTTTCAAGTCTTCTCACAGATTCTCAATTGGATTTAGATCTGGACTTTGACTGGGCCATTCTAACACATGAATATGCTTTGAACTAAATCATTCCATTGTAGCTCTGGCTGTATATTTAGGGTCATTGTCCTACTGGAAGGTGAACCCCAGTCAAGTTTTTTTGCAGACTCTCCCAGGTTTTCTTCTAAGATTGCCCTGTATTTGGCTACATCCATCTTCCAATCAAATCCTGTCAGTTTAGGTGGACGGCCATGTCTTAGTAGGTTTGCAGTTGTGCCATACGCTTTCCATCTTCGGATGATGGATTGAACAGTGCTCTATGAGATGTTCAAAGCTTGGGCTATTTTTTATAACCTAACCCTGCTTTAAAACTTCTCCACATCTTTATCCCTGACCTGTCTGGTGTGTTCATTGGCCTTCATGATGCCGTTTGTTCACTAATGTTCTCTAACTAACCTCTGAGGGCTTCAAAGAACAGCTGTATTTATACTGAGATTAAATTACACACAGGTGGATGCTATTTACTAATTAGGTGACTTCTGAAGGCAATTGGTTCCACTAGATTTTAGTTAGGGATATCAGAGTAAAGGGGACTGAATATAAATGCATGCCACAATTTTCAGATATTTACTTGTAAAAAAAATTTGAAAAACATTTTTAATTTTCCTTCCACTTCACAATTATGTGCCTCTTTGTGTTGGTATATCGTATAAAAACCCAATAACATACATTTACGTTTTTGATTGTAACATGATAAAATGTGGAAAATTGCAAGGGGTATGAATACTTTTCAAGACACTGTAGATATTCACGCATACTTTTGCTGATTTAAGCATCTCTTGCAACTACATAGCACACAGGACACATGACAAGCTCAGGTGTAGCTCTCAAAAACTGAGCCCTACATCAAAAGCAATATAGAACCATTCATTCCTAAAATTGTATCCTTAAAGTGTATCTAAAGCCAAAATTGTTTTCTAAGTTTGGATAGAATGAGGAGGAATTAGTACCCTTGTCAGAATTGTTTTACTGCCCGAGTCCTCATTATGGAGATTTACCCTGTCTCTTAGTTCTGGTGACCTTAAATCATATGGCACGTACACACACGATGAGAATATCGGACAAACCATTGTTTGGATTTTTTAGCCTGCTAGTCTCACATCGAAATTGAAAAGGTTACTAAAGATACGAAAATTCTTGTACAAAAGAAAATAATTTTGAAAGTGATGTCATGTATTTGTACTGTATTTTCGGACAACTATTGTACTGATTAAACGAAAATCATACAATCTGGTATCGTACAAGAAAAATTTTAACGCTTGTCCCTTCGGTTATTGTCACACGAATTGTCGTGATCGGCTCTTGAATCTGTATACCAACCATCCGATTATCGGGCGATCGGTCCTCATACTAAATTTTTTAAACGATTTTCTTATCGTGTGTACGGGGGATTACGTTTTTTGTTATTTACCAGAAAGTTCAACAGAGGGAAAACTGTGCAATTTCCTCACTTCAATTTCCTTTCACTTTCAGCACAGTTGCCAAGTGTCATGAATCCTGTGGGTCAGTCTTGGGACTTTGGATGCTGACTGTCACACAGTCTGTGTCCCATGAGCTGTTCCACAGGATCTAGGATACTTGGCATTTGGCAGAGCGGCAGCAGGGTGCTGGGTTCTGGAATGCTCTTTACATTTCAACATCTGACACTGAAAGAGTGCCAGTAGCCCTGTTCCGACAACATGACGAGAGTTACATGGGAGCTTGTGATCAGCGAAGTGACCATTGACCACCAAAACAAAGGGTTAAATACCACTGCCACTGACAAGCAATGTGGGGAGGATGGGTGTAATAGTATCCCCTGTTAAAACAGTGCTGGGGTTTGGTTTTGCCTACTGACACCAATGTTCTGAGTTATCATTTGACACAGACACTGTCAGGGAAAGCAAAGTACACGTAGGAGCACAGTTATGCGCCAGTGTCGGTTACTTGATGGTCGTGCCTGTGTATGCACACAGGCATGCACGTACATGTGCACGGGCGCATTCGCGCGCCGTTGTGCATGCCTTTCACCGGACTGGCGACAGGCGAGCTATTTAAACGGATACTGCACTAGGAGTCACTGCCTTCTGGTCTACCACGTTCCCTTTTCTGCTGTTTGTGCATTCTAATTCTGTTGCTGACCTGACCTCGTTTGAACTCTGCCTGCACAGATCCAGCTTGACTCTGATTACACCCTGCCTGCTCCCCTCCACTATCTACCTCTGGTTACCGACTTCTGGCCTGAACCTTGACTATCCACTTGCTTGCTGCCTGTATCTGATCCTCCTGATAGATCTCGACCTGGCTTGTCTGACTCTGCTTCTTCCCCAGCCTGTGCTTTGCTATCTGCAGTTCCTGCAAGAACCTGCCAGCTACTGCTCCTGCTAACCTGCATCCTCCACTGACCTGCAACCTGGTCATCCAAACTACTCACTTGTCGGCTGACAGCGCAGACTTGCCCGGCACTCGTGCTACTCTTGGCTCTCCTGGTTCTCTTGTTTTCTGTCTACTCTATTAGGAGCACCGAGCAGGAGCCGCAAGAGGACGCCCTCATCTCCACGTCAGGCTCCCCTACCAAGTACGTGACAGTACCAGAAGGCCATGTCTGAGCCTGAGAGAGGGGCCTCTCCTCTAGACGAGATCTGCCATCATATTGCAGCACTAACGCAAGCTGTCAAGACTCTACAAGAAGGGTATACCGGACTGGAAAATTGCCTGCAGACCCTACCTGCTCCAGCAATCTCAGCCAATGCCACAGCGGCACCTGCTCCTGCTGCTACTCCAGTAACCATGGGAACTCCTGCTGTGATGACGCTCCCGCCCGAACCCAGAGTACCCACACCTGAGAGGTTTTCCGGTGACCGCGGTAAGTTCTAGGAGTTCCATAATGCATGTGAATTATATTTCGCCTTACAACCTTGCACATTTTCACTGGAGGCAACCAAGGTGGGATTCGTGATATCTCTGCTACAAGGGGAATCACAGGCATTGGCTCAACACCTGCTGGGGAAAGAAGACACCAAGCTATCTTCTTTAAATATCTTCTTTGATTCCATGGCCCAGCTCTACGATGATCCTCAGCGAACTGCATCAGCGGAAGCAGCTCTTCATGTTCTTCACTAGGGTTGCAGTGGAGGAGTATGTCTCTGAGTTTAGGCGCTGGAGTGCCGATACTAACTGGCATGACACTGCCCTGAGTTACCAATTCTGCTTGGGCCTTGCCAAACCTCTCAAGGATGAACTAGCCCTTGTAGGGGTACCAAGCACACTAGAAGACCTCATTAATCTGGCCATTCAGATTAACCGTCGTCTCAGGTAGTGACGACTAGAAAGGTCTGCTGGTCAGGTCTGTCCAATGTGGATGCTACCCAGGGCACCACCACCGGCAAGCATGGCACCAACCAATTTGGCCATACCGCCAGCTGAAGAGCCCGAACCCATGCAACTAGGATTACTGCAGGCCTCTCTTACACCTGAAGAGCGCAAACGTCACCGCCAGAATAACCGGTCTCTCTATTATGGGGAACCGGGCCACTATGTACATATTTGTCCCGCAAAGGTGCGTAAGTTCCTGACCATCTTACCTGCTAATCCACCATCTGCACCTATCAACTCTGCTCATGTTGCTATCTCCATCTCATTTCAGCTCCCGGAAAGAACCTTGCTAATCTCCACCATCATTGATTCTGAAGCCTGCAGTTGTTTTATTGACTTAACTTTTGCCCTCCAAACAGCAGATACCCCTACGAGCTAATACACAGAGAGTCTCAGTATACTTGGCTGATGGATCCAGCCTCAAATCTGGGGCAGTCAACCAGGAAACTACTCCACTACCAGTTGAAACATCTTCCTCTGGCCACAAGGAGCTGCTATGTCTGGACACCATTGCCTCTCCTCTATTTCCAGTCATTCTGGGTATCTCCTGGTTACAAGCACACAATCCCAGCAGTAACTGGGCAACTGGCAAAGTGGACTACCAATCGGTTTTCTGTCATGAGCATTGCCTGCCCCAACCATCCACTCCATCTGTGCCCCTACTATGCATGGACATTGATGCCAAATTACATCAAGTGGTTCCCACAGCGTACCATAGCTTCCTGGATGTCTTTAGCAAACATGGTGCTGACACACTTCTGCCACACTGACCCTATGACTGTCCAATTGAATTGTTACCCGGGGCCGAAATTCCTTTTGGGTAGATCTTCCCACTATCAGAGCGTGAATTAGCGGCACTAAAAGGAATATATTGATGGTAGCTTGAACAATGGGTTCATCCGCCCCTCTACTTCACCAGCAAGGAGCAGGAATCTTTTTCATAGAAAAGAAAGACCACTCCCTCCGTCCATGTGTGGACTTCCGTGAGCTGAACAAAATTACAGTTAAAAACAGATATCCCCTGCCATTAGTTTCGGAACTATTTCAGAGACTCAGATTTGCAACTGTATTTATCAAACTAAACTTACGAGGGGCATACAACCTTGTGCGGATCCGGGAAGGAGAAGAGTGGAAGACTGCCTTCCGTACCAGGTTTGGGCATTTTGAATACCTAGTAATGCCCTTTGGGCTATTCAATGCACCTGCAACTTTCCAACACTTTGTTAACGACATCTTCAAAGACTTCCTATACATTTTTGTCATAGTGCATCTCGATGATATCCTGATTTTTTTCGTCCTCAATTGAACTTCACCGGGGGCACGTCCAGAAAGTACTCGGTCACCTTAAATTACACTGACTGTATGCAGAACCTGAAAAATGTGAATTTGAATGGCAAAGCATCCAATTCCTGGGCTTAATTATCTCTACTGAAGGCTTTAGGATGGACCCTCAAAATTTATTAAGGGGTTCTCAGCCATTATTGCCCCCATCAACCACCTGACTAAACAAGGCATTTGCTTCTGCTGGACACCTGACACAGACCATAAGAACTTAGAACACCTGAAGACGGCAAGACATTTGAAGCCTCGACAAGCCAGGTGGGCACCTTTTTTTTCCAATTCTCATTTCACATTACCTATAGACCAGGCTTCAAGAATGTCAAACCTGATGCCTTGTCTCAAATGTTCGATGATCCCAAGGATTCTCTTACTCTAGACACTGTGCTTTCAGCAGGGAATTCCTCTCTCTTGCAAACAGACTTAATGTCATCAGTGGGGGTTCTCTCTCCACCAGGAGTGACTTTATCCACTAAAGAAGGCTTACTGTGGTCCGGGGACAGAATTTTTGTACCAGAAAACATTTGATTAGCAATGTTGGGACTATGTCATGATCACCCCCTGGCAAGGCACTTTGGGGTCCACAAGACAGTAGATCTGGTACAGCGCCTTTTCTGCTGGCGTGAATAGGAAAAGGATTGCAAGGGATATGTGAATTCCTGCCCCACGTGCATACGCAATAAGAATAGTAGAAATAAGTCCTAGGGACTACTCAGACCTCTACCAGTCCTTGATCAGCCCTGGAAGATGATTTCCATAGATTTTATTGTAGAATTACCACCATCAGAAGGATGTTCAGCTATCTTCTGACTTTACCATTAAGATCAACAGCACAACCATTGGTCCTTCCCCTCATGCCAGGGTGCTAGGCATAATCCTAGACTCTGACCTCTCCTTTGGGCCCCACATCCACTCACTGGCTAAATCCTGCCACCTCAACCTCCGGAACATTTCCAAAATCTGCCCCTTTCTGACCAATGACACCACAAAACAACTCTTCCACACCTTGGTTATATCCCGCCTCGATTACTGCAACTCCCTCCTCACTGGTCTACCGTTACACAGGCTATCCCCCTTCAGTCTATTATGAATGCTGCTGCTAGACTCATACACCTTACCAACCGATCAGCGACTGCTGCCCCTCTCTGCCAATCCCTCCACTGGCTTCCACTAACCCAACGTATGAAATTCAAAATACTAACCACAGCTTACAAAGCCATCCACAACACTGCCCCTAGCTACATCACCAACCTCATCCACAGATACCGCCCAAATCGCCCACTCTGCTCCTCTCATGATATCCTCCTCTCTAGCTCCCTCAGCACCTCCTCCCATGCTCGCCTCTAGGACTTCTCCAGAGCCTCTCCCATCCTCTGGAACTCCCTAACACAGCATGTCCGGTCAGCCCCCACCCTGCCTTTAGGCGATCTCTGAAAACTCACTTCTTCAGGGAAGCCTACCCCACCTAAGAACTGTACTTGAATCACCTCCGCCAGATCATCCCCCGCAGCTATCACCTTTTGTATCACCTCCCCCTTCCTTTAGATTGTAAGCTTCACGAGCAGGGCCCTCCTATTCCTTCTGTACTGAAATGTATTGTAATTGTACTGTCTCCCTTATATTGTAAAGTGCTGCGCAAACTGTTGGCGCTATATAAATCCTGTATAATAATAACAATAATAATAATAGTAATAATAATCTTTGTCATGTTGGACCGGTTTTCCAAGATGGCTCATTTTATCCCCATGAACGGGGTACCTTCGGCAATGGAAACATCCTGAGTTTTCATAAAAGAAGTCGTGAGACTCCATGGTGTTCCCAGAAATAGCATCTCCAATCGAGGAGTGCAATTTACCTCGAAATTCTGGAGAGCACTTTGTGAGACACTAAAAGTGGAACTTTTGTTTTCCTCCACCTATCATCCCCAGACTAATGGGCAGATGGAGAGAACCAATCATACCTTGGAACAGTACATTCGCTGTTTCACGTCATTCTCCCAAGACAACTGGATATCACTGTTACCCTTAGCTGCATTTGCATACAACAATTCTAAGCACTCAGCCACAAAACAGTCTCCCTTCTTCTCAAATTATGGATTTCATCCTTTGTTCCTATCCAATGTGGTACATGAATCATTAATTCCGGCAGTGTAAAACACCCTTGAATTTCTTCAGCAGAACAACAAGGTGCTACAAGAAGCAATCTTGAAATCTCAACAGGACAACAAAAGGTTCTTTGACAGAAAGATGACAGGGGACTTGATTCTGGAACCCGGTGAGAAAGTATGGTTATCCACAACCAACCAAAAGTTGACATGTCCCACGAAGAAACTGTGTCCCAAGTACGTGGGACCCTTTCCAGTAAAAAGGAGGATCAATAATGTGTCTTATGAACTCACATTACCAGACTCGCTTAAAATACGCCCTGTATTCCTTGTGTCATTGCTTAAGCCTTCAGTTCGTAACCCCTTTCCTGACCAGAAGTCAGGTCCACCTGAACCAATAATTGTTAACGGTGAGGAAGAATACAAGGTGGAAACAATTCTAGATTGTAGAAAGAGAAGGAATCAACTTCAGTATTTAATTAAATGGAAAGGATATGGTCCTGAGGATAACTTATGGGAGAAAGAGTCCAATGTGCATGCTAAAGACTTAATACTTGCCTTAAGACACAAGTACCCTGAAAAACTGTCCCAGCTGGGCATCTGGAGGCTGCCCATAAAGGGAGGGGCACTGTGAGGGAAAGCAAAGTACATGTAGGTGCACAGTTATGCACCAGTGTCGGTTATTTGATGGTCGTGCCTCTGCGCATGCGCACAGGTGTGCACGCATATATTCGTGCACTGGACTGCACGCCCACCACCAGACTGACGCCAGGCAGGCTATTTAAACTGATGCTGCACTAGGAGTCACTGCCTTCTAGTCTACCACGTTCCCTTATCTGCTGTTTGTGTATCCTGATTCTGTTGCCGACCTGACCTGCCCTGACCTCGTTTGAACTCCACCTGCACTGACCCAACTTGACTGACTACACCCTGCCTGCTCCCCTCCGCTATCTACCTCTGGTTACCAACTTCTGGCCTGAACCTCGACTATCCGCTTGCCTGCTCCCTGTACCTGATCCACCTGATAGATCTCAACCCAGCTTGTCTGACTCTGCTTCTTCCCCAGCCTGTGCCTTGCTATCCACAGTTCCTGCAAGAACCTGCCAGCCACTGCTCCTGCTAATCTGCATCCTCCGCTGACCTGCTTCCACGGCCGACCTGCATCCTGGTCGTCCAAACTACCCACCTGTTGGCTGACAGCGCAGACCTGCTCGGCACTTGTGCTACTCCTGGCTCTCATGTTTTCTGTCTACTCTATCAGGAGCACCGAGCAGGAACCGCAAGAAGACGCCCTCATCTCGACGTCATACTCCCCTACCAGGTACATGACAGACACTAATGCTAAGGGTTAGTATTGCTTCCACTGACACCAAGAGTGGAGCTTTTTTTACTCCCAGATTTTTAGTGCAACTCCAACATACCTCAAAAGAGTCACAGATTGTGTAGGACTGTTCTGCATTTTGACTCCACTCCCACTGTCCCATGTACAGAGAGTCCTGCCCCTGTACACTGTACCCAGTTAATACAAATTGTTGCAGGATTTGTATTTTAATGAATTGGCACCTGAATAACACCAATGCCTGTTTGGCATATAAACGAGCTTTAAAGCTAATTTATAGTCAAATCCCCCTGCAGCTCATTGATATGACATGCTGAGGGAAACTTTTCCTCAGCTTCACCCAAAGGGAAGGACTTCCTGCTGTACTGCATCTTTCCATTGCACCGTTCCACCTGTGAGTGAGCTTAAGGGGGTGAAGGGGTCTGTACTGAAGGGAAGAGCTTAGTATTGGAAAAAGGGGGGTCAGTCCTGTAGGGGGATTCTGTACTGCTGGGGAGGGAGGGGGTCTGCACTGGAAGGGGATTATGTACTGGTGGGGGAGGGAAGGGGTCTCTACTGATTGGAGGAAGGCAATGTGGATTGGAAGGGGAATCTGTACTGGTGGAGAGGGGTCGGGGAGTTTGTACTAGTGAGGAGGATAGGGGTCTGTACTGGAGGTAGATTATGTACTGGTGTGAAGGTGGAGGGGGGTCAGGCAATAGCAGATGTTAATATAGGGCAATATTCTATATAGAAATGTATCTATCTCAAGATGTTATTTTTGAGTTTTGGATTGTGTAAGAAAGTGTTAACACCCATCTGGATTAATTTCTGTGTGTGTTCCTTTCAGGATGATTCATCCTCTCTATTTGTCTTGACTACTATTGCTTCTCATACGGAAAATGAAGGGAAATCCAAACTTTTACAGCTTCAGGAGCTGTTCCCACTGAAAACATTTTCAGTGGGAACACCTGTTCCCATTGACCTATGTAGCTGCACATACTGTGGAGTAATGCATGTTCAAATATCATAACAGAAACTCCCCAAAGTAAAGTTTCAGTCATTTTCTGATTCATTAACAGGTTACACCCTGAATACAGGTATAATATGTAACATGCTATGAAAGATAAAGATATACTGTAGTTTAATATGTAATAAAAGTCCACTTGAATTCATCACAGTTTCCTTTTTTCTTCTCATTCTCATTAGTATATATAGTGCCATAATCTCCCATTGCTCTGCAAAAAGTACAGTAGGTGCTAATAATGGAGTACTGTAAATAATACAGATACGAGGAAAAAAAAAACAAACACAAAGTACATGCAATTACACAACAAAATACACATAACAAAGCACTGTCCAGACTTACAGTCTGGAAAAATATAGGGTAGAATCTTTAAAAAACAACAGCCTGTTTAGAAAAGGAGTTTTCTGCATGAACCAAAAGCTAAAAGACCCATATGTTGGGTTATCCTGACACTTGTCAAATCGCTGCTCTTTGTTTTTTTTTCAACACTGATGATGTGATTATAATTATTAGGAGCTGAGCAGGGTTGACAGGTCATAACAATGTAACAAATAATGAGAGGATAATTCTCTGTGATACAAACAACCTTAGCTAAAAAGTGAGGGGGTGGTGACACACAAAAGTGACACAGAAAATGCATGAAGAACCAAAGATGAGCCTAATGACACAAAAAAAAAGGATTGGATTACAATGATCACACATACAAGTGATGAGGATGTTAGTGGATGGGTAGGAGAGTGCATCTATCAAAACAAGGGAAAATAACAGGTGTACGCCATTCAGAGAAAAAAAAACTAGCCATATTTAGAATGAGAGTAGCTTATATAAAACCTGTCAATAACAAGTTATCGATTAGTGAAACAGAATACAGCAATGTAAAGGCTAAGTCCACCTTTAAAAGAAGAAATATTCATGTTTTTGCAGGAAAAAATGAGCATTTTTTCAACATGAGCCTGTAAAAAACTTGCACCAATGAACAGAGGATTGCAGGTGCAATACGAGGCTCCAGCAGGCTTTTCCTGCAGCTCCCTGCTATACTGGGGTACAGGCTTTCAGTTGGAGAGCTAGAGGAATGTCAGTGGGGGCAAGGGGGGAATTTGCACCACGTTACATCCTAAACATATGTAACATGGTACAAAAGATGGAGTTAGCCTTTAAAACGAAAATCAAGGCAAATAGGTAAATGCGTAAATAAAAGTCAGTAATTTTACATGTGAAAGAATTTGCATTTCTGTCCATCCAGAAATGATCAAGTTTAACAATTTTGTCCTACAGCATAGCCAATTCTAGAGGGGACCAGATCTTTTCCTGCAGCAGTTTCACTTTCACTTACAGGTCCTCTTCCTAGTTCTATCTGTTGTCTGGACACTGAAAGTAGCAGCAGCACAATGGTGAATGGTGAATTCCTCTCACTGTGCATAGTCCTCCTGTCAGCCCACCTTGTTCCTTGTGCTGCTTCTCTGTCCTGTCTGAGCTCTGCACCCACAGGGGGTGAATACCTGCTCCTTCTACCAGCTTTTATATCACTTCATAATATATGCCCTAAAATAAAAAAACATGTTATACTTACATGCTCTGCACAATTGTATTGCACAGACCTACCCCTTACCTCCTCTTCTGTGGCACTCATCTCCTTTTCTTCTGTGAATGTCCTCATAGCAAGCTGTGTACTATGAGGGCACACATTTTTCATACACTCCTGAGATGGGCTGTGTGTATCCATAGACACACACAGTGCAACTGACCCCTTTTCCTGCTCCTTTGCTGACCTCACAGGATTTGATTGACAGCAGCAGGAGCCAATGGCTGCCACTGATATCTCTGTGTGCTGTGAGAGAAGGGAGAGAGGAGAACGTCGCAGCAGATGCAGGGCACAGCAATGGATGAAGTGAGGACTCAGGTAAGTGTTTAAGGGGGTGAGGGGGCAATAAGATTACAGAGATATTTTTTATCTTAATGCAGGGAATGCATTAAGGAAAAAAACTTTTTGACTTTAGAACCAATTTAACTGCTCATGGGATTTGGAAAATCAATTTTTAATTACCCTACTTTCCACTGCTGCAGGCCCCTCCGCCCTTCTAGACCAATCCTGCACCTTGTTAGTCCAATGTGCTCTGACCTCATCAAGACTGATTAAGGGTTCATAACTCATTTGAAATGAGTGCATCAAGGAACAGGTTTTTTTTATCTTCCACTAGACATATAAATAGGTATAGTTGAATCATCTGCACCACATCCCTAATTCAATAAACAAAAATAAAAAAATAAAAGATATGTGGGATTTTTAAGGTGCATAGATTCCCCCAGAACACACACAAATATACCAATATATAAAAATCAAGCTTTATAATAAGATATATAAAAAACACAGAAACATATTTCTCAAATTATAAAAGCATTGAAGATATCACTACCCTTGAGTGCAATCAACGCCAAACCACCTTCCTTGAAAAATATGAAATGATGAAAAGACTATAAACTTGATGAGCCGATTGATATTTTTGGAAGGTGGTAAATCCCAACGCATTCACCATTTGGCAAGGCAAAGTTTGGCTGACTTTGGTGCTGGCTAGAATGATCCAGCCCCTCATAGTCATTCCAGGCTGGATCTGTGGGACAGCATTAAAGTGTTGGTTACCCCAGAATTCATATTCCTGATATGTATCTGCTGTACCATGTACTGGTGCTAAAAAGCTCTCTTTGAACTGCTTCCTTTGTGTGAAATACCTGGTGATCTTGCCATTCCCCCTGGTTTCCTATTTCAAACTGATCACACTAGGCATGAAAGCACATCAATCCCAGCACAGTCTCTTTTCTGATACACATACTCTTTTGAAATTAAATAGTGATCCTCTTCCACAGTTTTAGATTGAAGCCATGCTCTGATTGATAGAGCATTTATAGATGGGGTAATTGATAAAAAAAAAAAAAGAAGAAGAGGTAGCCTTCCTAAAAAGAGACTTCTATAATAGACCCTACTTTTACTACCTACCAAAGGTTCATAAAGACCCTGTTCTTTCACCTGGACGTCCCATAGTTGCGGCCATGAACAGTGTGACTAGCCCCTTTTCTATTTATGTTAACATTTCCTGCAGCCACTTGCCCAAGGCTTCTCCTCTTACATACGAGGTGCCATTCACCCTTTAGAAACCCTAAGCAATTATTCTTTTGAAACATACATACTCATGGTTATAGCTTGACGTCAACTCTCTCTACACTTCTATACCTCAAGAGGTAGGTCTTCAAGCAGTTCAACACTACCTCACAGAAGATCCTCTGTTGAATCACAGACAAACGAACTTCATTCCCGAAGCTACCAAATTTTGCCTTACCCACAACAATTTTTAGTTTATTGGTCATTTTTTCCTACAGACCAATGGCACAGCCACGGGAGCACATTTTGCTCCTAGTTATGCGAACCTTACCATGGGTCTGCAGGAACAACAATTTATCTGGCACAATAATCCATATGCATCCTACATTATTTTTTTTACGTTCATTATATAGATGACATTGTCATCATTTGGGATGGCCCCTGTACCACCGTAGATTCCTTTGTAGCGCACTGCAATAACAACATGGATCTATCAATCACTTTTGTCTATGACAACACACATTTAGCTTTTTTAGATCTAGAACTATTTCATGAAGGTAGCAACATCCATGCCCAAAACTACATTAACCCTACTGCTGGCAATTCGTACGTGCATTATCAAAGTTGCCATCACCAAGTCAGTTCAATCGTTTAAGACATAACTGCACTCATGCTTTAGATTACGCAATACATGCATATATACACACAAACATACAACTTATGAAACAAACATTTTTGGAAAAGGGCTACCCGAGCTCTCTGGTAGAAGAAGCTTACAGTTCATATTTAGCTGGCACAACCAACAAGAACCAGGTCAATCCCTCCTCTTGCTGACAACCACTAAGATTCACTATGCAATTTCATTCCCAGTTTAGGAACATGGAAAGGATCATAGCCAAGCATCGGTCTATCCTCAGAGAAGATCCTCATTTAAAAATGTCACTAACATGTAGACCCAAAATTTCATATGGACGGGCTCATAACATTAAAAGCCGTCTAGCCCCCAGCAAAATAAAATCCATCAACACCAATATTAGCCCGCAGCTTACTTTTTTTCAATCTGAAGGGTATGTTCCAATGCAAAAAACCTAGGTGTTTGACATGCAAACATGTCCAACACGGTAAAATGTTTTCATTGTATTCATTCAGATGAACCACTGTGTAGTATTCATAAACATTTATTTAGAAACCCTGTCTGGTTTTTCTATTTATAACCTGTTTATTCACTTTTATGGCTATAGCTTGACCAATATTGGTTTCTATGTTAATTTTTTCCCCCTTGTGACACCGCTTTGAGACCATATATGTTTTACAAGCCATTATAGTTTTTTATTGATCATTTATTTATTAGTTTAGTCTTTACAGACATACCTTGGTTTACGAATTTAATTCATTCTGCGGGGCTTTTTGTATAGCGAAATTTTAGTAAACCGAAACGCTGTTTCCCATAGGAATGCATTGAAAACCAAATTATCCATTCCTGAGGTCAGAAAAAAGTAAACGCTACTAAAATACAGCACGAGTTATTTTATCAAGTAATGCAGTATTTTAGTAGTGACAACCATGTGTTAATGTTTCAGTTGTCAGCGGGGTTCCCCACTGACAGCTGAATGTAAAATAATTGCCAGCAATTCTTAAAAAAAAAAAATTAAAAACAGGCATGGGGTCCCCTCTCCCATCCATACCAGGCCCTTTGGGTCAGGTATGGATTTTGAGGGGAACTCCCATGACAAAATTAATAAATGGCATGGGGGTCCCCCCTAAATCCATACCAGACCCTTATCCGAGCATGCAGCCCGGCAGGTCAAGAAAGGGGCGAACAAGCGAGCTCCCCCCCCTCCTGAACCATACCTGGCCACATGCCCTCAACATGGGGGGGTGCTTTGGGGCAGGGGGGCTCTTGTTGATGGGGACAAGGGCCTCTTCCCCAGAACCCTGGCTGATGGTTGTGGGGGGTCTGTGGGTAGGGGGCTTATCAGAATCTGGAAGCCCCCTTTATTAAGGGGGCCCCCAGATCCTGCCCCCCCCTATGTGAATGAGTATGGGGTACATGGTCCCGATACTTATTCACAAAAAACAAAAAGAGTAGTGTGAAAAAAGACAGGACACGGTCTTTGACAAGTCCTTTATTAAAAGAAAAAACTAAAAGAATGTCCCCCACAGTAGATCCAATGTCACTCATGATGCCCGCCGCCACCACACTGAAAAAAAGAATTAAAATAAAAAAAAAAGGCTCCACTTCCGACAATGGCTCCCGCCGTCTGCCTGCTCCGGTGGTTTGACAGTTCTAAAATAGGCAAGGGGCGGGGCCACCCAGGGACATCACGCATGTGACCCCACCCCATGTGACACCTGAAGAGCTTGGTATGGATGGGAGGGGGGACCCCCCGCCGTTTTTTTTAATTTATTATGGTGCCGGTTTTTAAATGAAATTACCGCTTTTTTTTTCCTACACTATAGCTCAGAGATTCAGCTGTCACTTTCCCACCAGCTAAAAGAAAGTTTCCTTTTAGTTTATTTCCCCAAGTTAAGAGAAACAATGTTTCCTTATAGTTTCTTAAAGAAACAAAGCTTCCTTTAACTCCGGGGAAAGTGACAGCTAATTCTGTGAGCTACAGTGAAGAAAAAAAAGCCAGCAATTGCATTTAAAAATTGGCACGGACATACTCTTCATATTGCAAAAAAAAAAAAAAGTAAAAAATTTGTAAACCGAGGTATTATTTTCAATGGATTTTCATTCGTAAACCGAAAATTATGTTAACCAAAGCATTTGTAAACCGAGGAACCCCTGTATATATTTTATTACGTTACAATTTTGATACTTAATTATTTATTTTATACAGGACCCTTAAGGTCTTCTTCATTTTTATTGAAAATGTATATCAATCTTATATTGAAAGTATTACATCAAATTGTAAGTATCATCCTAGTATTTGTAATCCTATGTATATGTATTAGCTCAATGGTATACTTTAGGACCCACATTTGTCCTTGGTCTTAAGTCATGACCCAAAAATAATTTAATTCGGAGTTCCACCCAAAAGGGGAAGTTCCACTTTAAAGATTGGTCTCCAGCTTCCCATTAAGGATTGGCATCTTTGGGGAGCAGGGGGGAGCAGGTACCCAAAATTGACAGGAACCCGCTCTCACTTTCGCTGTGATCGCCTAGGCAATCGGAAGCAGAAGTTGTCCTTCTACCCTTCCTCCCTGTAGTCTTGTGGGACACGTGACAGGTCCCAAAAGACAACAGGGCCATTCAGGAAGCGCAGCACTAGTCGCACATGTGCAGTGGGCACCCGGCTGTGAAGCCGCAAGCTGTCACAGCCGGGTGCCCACACCGAAGATGCTGGCGCCTGGAATATAGGACGGCCGGTGAAACGGGCTATGGGGAGGACACGGCGGGATCGTGGGACAGGTGAATGGCTGCTTTTTAAAAGTTAGCAACTACAGTTTCAAATACCCCTAAACTTTAAGCAATGTCCCCTTGCCAGTAATCCGGATATGACCAGCGATGTGTGTAATGACACAGGGATTATCAGGCTTCAGGAGTGATGTGGATAATATAATTTATTGTGAGATACACCAATATACAAAACGCACAATGCAAACAAAAAACCAAATAACCAAAACCTTCACCCAATATATATATATGTACAGAAATACAAGCGTATTCAGGGCTAACCGGGGTCATACACAGGAGAGGTAGAATAGTCAGGCTGGCCGGGTCAGGATCAATCGGGCGGATCAGGTACAGAGAAGTCTGCAAGCGGATAGTCAAAAGGGAGAGCTGGGTCAATGCAGGCAGAGTTCAATCGTAGTCAGAGTCAAGCAGGTAGATCACAGGAGTAGGAAACAGGAAACAGGTACCAGGTTCAGGGAAACAGGATAACATAGGCTCATGGGAAACAAACACCAAGGCACTGATTACAGGCCTGGTTACTGTTTAAGTACTCCTCCTGGAATCAGCCTCAGGTGGTGGCTTGATTGCAGGAGGTGAGATCCTGGCTGCTGAAAGGCACCTGCTGGTAAGTCCCAGTATTGCAGCCCATAGAGCAGGTGAGCCACAGCACCACCAGCGGTGAGTCCTTTCCTGACACCCCTCTATCTCACACTATTAGCCCATTAAGCTGAGCAATGCCTCCTCTACCTCTCACTCTCTCAAAGGCACACTAATAAGAGTAATAATGTCTTCAGTGGCTTTTTAAATAGTATAATTTGTGCAATATTTGTGTGAGGGTTTTCAGTCACCCCCATTTCATGCACTCCTTCAATCTTCCTTCCATGCCCTGCTTTAGCCCACCCTTTTGTGCCCCCCTTCCTTTCCCCTTTTATGCTCCTTCCTTAACCCCCTTAACCCCACTCCCATCATCGCTTTCCTGTTTTCTTTCACTCCTTTCAAAATGTGCTCTCCATCACCCTTCCACAACCCAGGAAAAGTACCTAGCGGAGTCATTCCCTGGCATCCAGTGCTGCTTTTCTTCCCTCCTGGGAGGCTGTCTGGCTGGAAGGAAGTGTAGTTGTATGTCACTTCCTCCCAGCACTGCCGCGGAGGAAGAGGGAAAGAGTGCCAGGTTCGTGGGACAACTTTATAAGTGCACCATGCACATCACCTTAATGCAGTGTTTCTCAACTCCAGTCCTCATGGACCCCCAACAGGTCATGTTTTCAGGATTTCCATTATTTTGCACAGGTGATTTGATCAGTTTCACTGCCTTAGTAATTACCACAGCTGTTTCATCTGAGGGAAATCCTGAAAACATGACCTGTTGGGGGTCCATGAGGACTGGAGTTGAGAAACACTGCCTTAATGGGACTGGCAGGTCGTCTTAACATTTATATTAGTGTGGCCGACAGTTTTTATTAAGCTATGTTCTCAGGTCACTGAATGTTTTATTGGGGCATTAGAGAGGCCTGGGGGGCACTTGCCCCATGGCTCAGTACATCCATGGTCACCACCCACTTTTGGATCACAACTCATTACTTGAAAAACATGGCTTTAGAATACATTAGGGAGGCCCCCTTGTGGACATTAGTTATATTGTTACTCCAATCCCACACTGCATCTGCCACGATGCCTTTAAATACCACCTCCAAGATGGCTTCTCCTATGGCCTAACAAAGGAGCACGTATGCTCCGACGCATGCCATGCCCACCACTTCAGCCCAGCATTCTAGCCATCTTTCAAGGTTCCCTGAACACTGTTCCAATTAACAGCGTTGGTAAGGGGATGAGAGCAGTGTTGATTAGAGCAGTAATCAGGGAGGTGTGTTTGGCTGTTGGGGAGCCAGGCCACTGGTTTGTGTGTGATGGCAGTAGTCTGACTCTCCTAGTGCTGCCAGCACAGGGTATTTTAACCCTTGCTACAACACTTGGAAGTTAAAGTAAAAGGACAGCATATTTATTATTTTCTCTGCATCCTAACTGTATTACAGTAATAAATAAAGAGGATTTAACTGGGCTTAAAATACATTTAAACCCCATGGACTATGGTACGTACATTAAGGTACAATATCTCCTAGCATCCAAATACAAATATAGCATCCAAATACGCAGTATCCATGCATTTGCACTATTATCTGCAGAGAAAATCTGATTTTAGAAAAGCATGAGCTGCTAAAGAAGGCTTGAGTGTCAAATAGCCAGGGTGGAAAACATAATATTCAAGGGCTAGTCTGATCATTGATTTCTTATCTAATGACACTTAGGCCTGATACAAAAAAAATACCAGAAGAGGGACTAAATGGGCATTGTGGCACCAACTAAGCTCTCCCATTTATTGATGTATGAAAAGAATTTTATCACTATTTTCTACTTTCCAAAGAAACATGTGGTGCCCTGGCAGGAAATTTTTCGATATGTACAGCAACATCATTAAATTGCTTCTCTTACAGTGCCTTGAAAAAGAATTCATACCCCTTGAAATTTCCCACATTTGCCATGTTACAACCAAAACTGTAAATGTATTTTATTGGGATTTTATGTGATAGACCAACACTTGGCTGCGCTCAAAGCTGGCTCTGATACGTGACCAAACATATACTGGTGTGAGAGGCCAGGAACACCTGTCCAGAGCCCGGTTCTTCACCTGCACCGTGACTCCCTGCACACTCACCTGCCCTCCTCACTCCTCCACTGGGACCCGAAAAGGAGCGCCAGCCACTACGTGAGCCTTGGCCCCTGGTACCATCCGCTCCAGATGTCCAGCCCAGATGACGTCCTTTTATTATTACTTGATGCCTGATATACACCCATTTCTTGTGATTTTTTAAATCTCGTGTGCAATAAACTGTTACTTCCTTACTACACTTAGTCAGGCGCACCTCTCTCTCCTCTATCCTCTCCACACAGAGTTCCAGTTTACTCTAGAGAGTGCAGCCTCACGACGGTGTTTACGCTGCAGATATATATATATATTTTTTTTATTTTTATTTTTTTTAAACCCCTCCTGCCCAGAACTACCTGAGTTACAAGACCCCTCCACCTTCAGAACTATTAAAGCTGCATAATCCTTACTGAACCACCATATACTCTATTTACTCCAATTTTTCTTTCCCCCGTCCTCCCTCCCTAGTCTCACGGAGAAGTCCACATGTTCTCCTATAACTGAACTACCTCGATCTCCATAAAGACTTTTATGAATTGCATACCCACTACTACCTCTCCTTCTGTCTGTCTCCAATACTAAACCTTCATTGTGCTGCAGAGAGCGTTTTTTCTCCCCCCCCCCCCTTTTCCTTCCCCTCTTGGTTATACCTGTTCCCCCTTTGTGCTTTTTTCCTGACCCAATTTCATGTATACCATACATCATGTCTATTTGTATCTTTTAATGTTTGTTTTCACCCAAAATTAAGTATTTATGCTTTTTTTTTTTATTTATATGTATATATAAAACATGATCCCCTTACCCAAGGTGTAACCCTCTCTTAATAATTATTAATCCTTTTCTAACACATTACATATATCCGCCCATCCCACAACATGGCTCCACACACATCACCCTCATCACCTAATATCCCAGCCAACTTCACCATCCTTTCAGATATAGAACCATCAAAATACTCCATTCTGGACGTTCTATACGATCTATTCTCCGCCTCCTACTTCCAACAATCCTTCACGTTACCCATACCTCTGGTCAAACAATGCTCCCTCTTAATGATTAAAATTGAAGATTCCATCCACCGCACCAACTAACAATGGTGGGATAGCTTTTTCCTTCAACGTTACTCCCTAGCCATGACCCCCCCCGGCCTACGTATCCTCAACACCTGCTCATTCAAGGATCCTGATCTCTGCTCAGAATGGGCTCAAATTGCAGAATTCTGTACCCACAAATGGATAAAACTCCTGATCTCCTACAGAGACGAAAGGTTCCAAACATTTAAAAACACTACCTCAGAAGTGATTAACCAACTTTATTCCCTTACACCCACACTCCCACTAACCTGGCTCAAAACATTAAAACGCAACATCAAACACAGAGAGGACTTGCTACTAGGTACCAAACTAGGTAAACTCAGGAGAGACCTAGACGACTACAACCTTGATCAGGTCTTCAATTGGAAAAAAATCAAAACCGCTGTCCCCTCTCCCCCCCCCTCCCTCTATTCCCAGTTTACTACACATATTCTTACCTCCCAAATATATACCACCCCTCCTCAAGAACACCAAAACCCGTAATGACCTACCCCCCGACCCATGCCACAAAAAAAAAAAAACTTCCCCCCCAAATAGATGGCATACCTGGCCGGACCACCAAATACCTAAACCCCAGGCCTAGCTTATTCACCACAGCACCAACCCAACGCCACTCATCTGCTCAGCATAACATCCCCCACTTTCGTCACAAACTACCTCATGCACCCAGTCACCCCCCCCCCTCACCTACCACCACAAACCCAATCCAATATGCTCCTTACCCCCTATCCCTACCACTCCCCATCCCACAACCCCAGGCACCCCCCACCCCACCACCCAGACTGTGACCAGTCACATCGCCAACACACCCACCAACAGAGTCACTACCAACCATCCCCCCCGAGTTGAATAGTAGCAACAAGGTCCCTTTTTTAGACCAGACCCCCGCTCCAGCCTAATCAAAAGAAAACACGATGAAGAGGCAGGAGAGGGGGTTGACACAAACTCAAAACAAACCTGGCAAAATCAGGAAACTATAAAAGTTTATAACCTTTCATCCATTACACTGACAGAAAACGAATTATCGTTACTAAAAAGAGGAATGAATTTTGCACCTACCACCACACCCAATCCATTTACTTTGTTCAAAGACCTTAACAAATTCACCCGCAACCTCACTCTCAAAAGACACTTCCAGCTACAGGCTCTTAAGAATGCCAAATCACCATCTTCCCCCCACCGACAGTGATACTACCGAAGACATAGGCCACTCCACTGATCCCCTGGCCCTTGACCTACTGATGGATCTTTGGGACGGCGGAGACCCCGATGACACCTATCTTCTGTCTCAACATCTTTCAGGTTCCCCCTGCATTAGACACACCAACCTCAAACCTCCATCCACATTCAACCCCACCCATAATAAGGGTCCCAACATAGAGAGACCTTCTTCCAAAAGGTCCACTCTGACCTCAAAATTTTTGGCTTCAAAAATACTAAACACAAATCCAACCTTAACCACTCTGAATCTCTAGCCCTCAAAACCCTTAGCAACAACCCATACATTATCATCAAAACAGCAGACAAGGGCGGAGGGATAGTTATCCAAGATAAAATCAATTACTTTAATGAAGCCAATCACCTCTCTGACACCACCACCTACCAAAAACTAACCTTGGACCCTCTCCCTAAATTTATTTCAGAATCTAATAACATCATAAAAACTGCTACCCAAGAAGGAATTCTTTCTAAATCAGAAGCCTCTTTCTTCTGGAGGGAAATATACAAAACACCCTACTTTTACCAACTCCCTAAAATCCATAAAGATCTCAACCACCCACCCGGCCACCCTATAGTCGCAGCCATGGAGAGCATTACCACCAGCTATTCACTTTACATCGATAGCTTCCTCCAACCTCTGGCCCAGTCACTCCCTTCCTACATCCGGGATGGTGTACATCTACTGGAAGTCCTTAAAGTATACTCCTGGGAACAATCTTACATCTGGGTTTCTCTTGATGTTAGCTCTCTTTACACCTCTATCCCCCATGAAGTAGGACTAGAGAGTATCCTACACTCCCTATCCCTAGACCCGTCCCTTCAACCCAGCCAATGTAATGTTATCCTCACTGCCACAAAATTCTGCCTTCGACATAATTATTTTCTATTCAATGACAACTTTTACTTACAAAAAACAGGCACAGCTATGGGCGCCAATTTCGCACCTAGCTATGCCAACCTCACCATGGGTCTGTGAGAAGACCGTTTCATCTGGAATAACCACCCTTTCGCTGCCCATCTAGTGTTCTATGGCCGTTACATAGATGACATCATCATCATTTGGGACGGCCACACCACATCTCTCCCACCCTTCATCCATCACTGCAATACCAACCCATTCAGTCTCTCCTTTACCCACATCAAGGACCCCACCTCACTCAGTTTTCTTGACCTAGAATTGAGCCATTCTGATTCCAAAATTATAGCCAAAAACTACACTAAACCAACTGCCGGAAACTCCTTTCTTCACTACACCAGCTGCCACCATCCTAGGTGGCTCAAAAACATACCAAAAGGACAATTCTGCAGGTTCCGACGCAATTGTACCTTACTACTGAAGGACTACAAAGAGCAAAGCATCAAACTCAAACAAAAATTTACTGACAAAAGGATATCCCCCTGACCTAGTGGAACAAGCCTATCTTACCTACCTATCCGACATGATCCTCCCACCCAAATCACAACCATCTGAAAGTAACGACATCCGCTTCATCATGCAGTTCCACTCTAAACACCACCAAATGGAATCTATCATAAAGAAACACTGACCTATCCTACACCAAGCCCCACACCTTAAATTGGTTATGCCACCAACCCCAACATTCGTATACAGAAGAGCAACTAATATCAAAAACAACATTGCACCTAGCATCCCCCTCAGATCCCTCCACACTAACAATAGACCGGTCCTAATCCCGCTCGTAGGGATGTTCCGCTGCAACAAACCGCTCTGCCTCACTTGTGCCCATGTTAAGCATGGCCAACGGAACTTTACAACCAAAAAGAAAACCTACCCCATTGAAGCCTTCCACAATTGCTCCTCCACATATATAGTATATTGCCTGTCCTTAATATATTAATTGACTTAAACCAAAAATCTACAATTACAGTGCAAAATCAAGTCCCAAAGTAATTTCCCAAAAAATTCTGCAAAAATAAAAATAATCTAAAAATATGAATACATAAATAAAATAAAGTCCAAACACACAAAGTGTCCAGATAATGAGTCCAAACTAAGATCAGATCTTGATAGGAAGACGCTTCCTACTCCACTGAAGAAGATGCAAATCAATCACAGGTGCTCTTCAAATACCTCAAAAAAACAAAATCTAGACATAGTATATTACCTTTTAAATAACATACCCCAAAGTGCCACACGTGTACCATGCAAAAAGAACATTCCAGTGTCACAGCACTCATGTGAAAGGTATATTAATAAGTAAATATCACTGCAAACCTTATACCAAGGTATAACGACGTATTGTCGTTCCCGGAAGTGCCGCGGCAGCCATTTTGGATTCTGGAGCCCCTGTGTGTCGGAGGTCTGGAGAGGAACGGTACACTTCAGGTGTCGCCCAGAGCAGAGAGTGATAGTGCTGGACAGGAGTGGTAAGGGGGAATGTCCTGGTTATCGGGAGACCTTCTACACATGGAAAGGGGATCGTATATTGGTCGTTAGGAGCTAGGTATGTTATTTAAAAGGTAATATACTATGTCTAGATTTAGTTTTTTTGAGGTATTTGAAGAGCACCTGTGATTGATTTGCATCTTCTTCAGTGGAGTAGGAAGCATCTTCCTATCAAGATCTGATCTTAGTTTGGACTCATTATTTGGACACTTTGTGTGTTGGGACTTTCTTTTATTTATGTATTTATATTTTTAGATTTTTTATTTTTGCAGAATTTTTTGGGAAATTACTTTGGGACTTGATTTTGCACTGTAATTGAAGATTTATGGTTTAAGTCAATTAATATATTAATTATTGGTACTTTAGGGGAAGGATATTGATATGACTTTAAGGGATTTTTGAGGATTTTTTATATTTATGTGTGCTGATTTATATTTATATTGCCTGTCCTGCCCCTGTGGCCTACTGTATGTGGGACGCACTATTAGAACCCTGCGGAAAAGATTTGGGGAGCACCGCAGGCTAGTGGATGATGGTATCACTAAACACAGTGTACCTCACCACTTCTCAGAGTTCCATCAAAATCCTCTGCCAACCTGCAGGTATGGGTCATCGAGGCCATACCTGACCACCTCTCCCTAGCTGAACGGTTTAAAATATTATGATACAGGAGACCTATTGGATCTTCACTCTAGATACCCTTGCCCCTAGGGGCCTTAATGAGGAAATTGAAATACATACGATCATCTAACAACCTACCTCCCAATATTTGCTCCGCTCTTCATCTCACCCACCTACTTCTTACACTACTATACCACATCACATAAAGGCCATATTTCCATAAAGGCCATATTTCTGGAGTGCACAACTAATAGTTGACCTGTTGACAGATTCTCCCACCTGAGCTGTGAATCTCTGCAGCTCCTCCAGAGTTACCATGGGCCTCTTGGCTGCTTCTCTGATTAATGCTGTCCTTGCCCGGCCTGTCAGTTTAGGTGGACGACCATGTCCTGGTAGGTTTACAGTTGTGCCATACGCTTTCCATTTTTGGATGATGGATTGAACAGTGCTCCATGAGATGTTAAAATCTTGGGCTATTTTTTTAAAACCTGACCTTGCTTTAAACTTCTCCACAACTTTATCCCTGACCTGCCTGGTGTGTTCTTTGGCCTTCATGATGCCGTTTGTTCATTAATGTTCTCTAACAAACCTCTGTGGGCTTCACAGAACAGCTGTATTTATATTGAGATTAAATTACACACAGGTGGACTCTATTTACTAATTAGATAACTTCTGAGGGCAATTATTTCCATGAGATTTTAGTTAGGGGTATCAGAGTAAAGGGGGCTGAATACAAATGCACACCACACTTTTCACATATTTGCGAAACATTTGAAAATCATTGATCATTTTCCTTCCGCTTCACAACTATGTGCCACTTTGTGTTGGTCTATCACATAAAATACTAATAAAATATATTTATGTTTTTGGTTGTAACATGACAGAATGTGGAAAATTTCAAGGGTTATAAATACTTTTTCAAGGCATTGTATAACTAATATGACAACCTCTGCTATTTCCCAATAGCTTTGAGAGTAAGGAAGGGATCCTCATTCTCCACTCTCTTCTCTCTTACAGAAGCATCTTTTTGCTCCTGCAAGACAAATTCTAAAGTTAGATATATGATAAATTGGAAAGAGGAATTAAACATAACACTCCACAAGGAAGACTAGATTGATATTTTAAGTTTCCCAGTCAAGAACCTTTTCAGATTCTGGCTTTAGATAACTCTTAAATTATATTTTAATGGTACTTAACTCTTACCTGTATTTCTAAATATGTCCCCAGTTACTTACCCATCTTTTTTCGAGGCCATGGACAGGAGGAAACTATGCTACATATTTGTGGTCATGCCCCAAAACTCAGAGACTCTAGATTATGTTTTATTCTCTTCTACAGCATTTCGTAGATTGTAATCTAAGAAAAGACTCTGTTGATTACCTCTTAAACAAACCAATTCAAGATATCCAACAAAACACGGCGAAAATCATTGGATTTATAGTTTATACTAAGTAAACTATAGCCCAATCATGAAAATCACCCATGTTAAGTTATCAGGAGGTCAAAACCCAACTAAATAGTATAATGACCAATGAAAACCTAACAGCTATTTCCATGGACAAACGTGAAAAATGTCTAAAAATATGATCTCAATGGATAGCTTACTCACAACCGAATTGAACAGCCCTAAGTATACGATATGGTGATCAAATCTGTCCCTCTCCTACCCCCATCTGCCACCCCCCCACCCCAATCCCTATAGATCCAACTATCGTCTTTCTATTATCCCTCTATGCCATTTTCTCTGCTTTTCCTATCTTCTCTCCCTATAGGGAATGCAGAATATAGTACATTACCTTACCGAAGCCACCAAACCCCTATTTTCTTTAGTCCTACTTTACTAAATCTGATAAATGGTTACCTGTTAAAATCTGATACATGGTATCAAAATAAAGATTAACATATATTATAGCTTTTGATTTACATTACTGAATAATCTACTTAACATGGATAATTCCAAACTTGGCATTAGGAAAAAATCGAGAGCTATTTTGAAACTTTGTGATTGATACGAGGACCTCTTATTGATACTATATTCCCCAAAATCCCAAACAATATGTATATAGAATTGCATACATTGATTTATCTGTATTTGCAAAACTTTAATAAATCACATTAAACAAGACATGAGTTCATTGCTGGCATATTCACAGTTACTTATTGTACTTTCAGGGTCTTCAAAGGGATAAAACATGGGAAAGTATGCATGTATTACAGAGATGTGCTGCATATGCACTTTTTCCCTTGATTTAAACTTTAACCACTTATCTTCCGTTTACGTTTTTGAATGGTGAAGTGGTGCACATCACCCTTGGATGGCCAGTGCACCCAATGTGCCCCATTGGACAGCTTGATTCACAGACACAGTGTATAGAACCAATCTGAGCAACTCTAAACCATGTAATTGTTGTGATGACCTAATCACAGAAATCACAAATATAAACAGTATAGTGTTTACATTGAAGGTCCTGCCATTTCCTCTTACAATGGAGTATGAGGAACTACTGCATGAATGAATCATTAAGTCCAGATCAGTGGATCCCAAAGTTTTGGTATCATTTTGAACCCCCACTTTCCCTTTTTATACTATCCCCTTGTCCTCTACATGTGAATTACCTCATCTCCATACTGTAACTGTATGGGACCTGTACATTAACCCTTTACCTCCTACTCCCTCGGTGTATGACCTGTATGTTTATTGTATTTAGTGCACCACTACTAAAGTCTTGTGTTTAGCCCCCTGAATACCAGCATGTTTCTCCATTTCCCCAAAAAATAGATCACCTTGGGATGTCTGTGTTGCAAAAATTTAGCAGTTTTTTTTTTTTTTTTTTTTTACTGTCCTGGCATTTTTTTATATGTCTTATAATAGAAAGTAAGGGAAAACATTTTTTTTTTCAAAATTGTTGGACTTTTTTCCAAGTCAGAAATAAAAAAAGTGGTTAATAAATACCACCAAAAGAAAGCTCTAGTCGTCTAAAAAAATTATATAAAAATGTATTTGGGTACAATATTGCATGATGGAGTAATTATTAGTCAAAATGTCACAGTACTGAAAAACAGCCTTGTAATAAAAGGGTATTACAGACTAGTAGTGAAGTAGTTAAAGGCGAAGTTTGGGGTACCTAAATAAACAATCATTCATGCTCACCTTTATGCTGCAGCATCGATGTGATGCTGTAGCTGCCCTACGTCCGCTCCAAGACCGAAAACTGAGCAATCACATGACCGCTAATCGCTCAGTTCTCTGTCTGCTTGGAGCTGAGAGCAGTGAGTGTCAGTAACCGTTTTTTGCTCTGTCCCTCCAATGTTCACTTAATTGGCCAGCAGGGGAGAAGTTGGGTGCAGTTGGCTTTGGCTCTCAGCTGCATGCTGAGAGCTGGAGCCAGCTGTCAATCAGGCAACTGGGTGGATGCCAACAATATGGTCAGGATCCTTCCAGAGCCTGGAGTGGTTATGTGGCATCCGCTGATAGCAGGCAATAGATGAATCCATGTCACAGGAGAGCAAACATAAGTGCACTCCTGTGACCCACAAAAGTAGAGAATAAAAAAAACAAAAAAACTTCACGACTCTGACACTGCTTCCCTTTCCCATGGTGGCCTTCTCTGGACTCACTCTCCCAGACCCAGTGTACATAAGGGAAGTGGAGTAGGAATCCTTCTTGCCCCACAGAGCACCTATCAGGTACTTCACCCACCTCCCTCTCTGACACTCTCCTCTTTTGAGGCACATTGTATACGTCTATTCTCTCCTGTTTCTCTAAGAATTGCTGTGATCTACCGCTCCCTGGATGATATCTAACTTCCTTGATGACTTCTTTGCCTTGCTACCCTTATTTCTCTCTTCTGAAATCTCCACAATCATTTTTGGTGACTTCAACATCCCTTTTGATGATAACACTCCTGCTACTTCTAAACTTCTTAAATTTAGCTTCCTCTTTAGGCCTGAAACAATGGATACAGGCTTCTACTCACTCCAATGGCAATACCATTGACCTTGTATTCTATCTATGCACTCCTTGCAACCTCTCCAACAACCCTCTTACACTCTCTGATCACCACCTTATTAGCTTCACTCTCTTCCTGTCTCCCACTTACTCCCCCTCCAACCACCTAACAGTTACCCGTAGGAGCCATCACCACTTCAAACCTTCTCTACTCTGCTACCGACCACCTCTATGACAAAATATCATTCCTGTCCTGCCCAGATCTAGCCACTTCTGTCTACAACAGTTTACGGTCATCCTCCCTAAACAAGCTCGCCCCCCTCACTACACAACCTTGGCAAACAGATGACACCAGAGGTCTCAAAAAACATAGCCACGCTCTTGAGCGTCTGTGGCGTAAGACTAAGTCTCAGAATGACTTCAACCAATATAAATCTGCCCTCCAGAAATACTATTCCTGCCTCCACACTGCCAAGCAGACCTATTTCATTACTCTCATTAACACCTTCTCATCCCTATCCCTGTCAACTTTTCACTACCTTAACTCTCTTCTTCCTCCTCCACCCACTAACTCACTCACTGCCCAGGAGATAGCCAATCACTTCAAAAAGAAAATCGATACAATTCCTGAGGAGATTTCCGACACGCAGATATCTCCCTTACCTAACACTCCACATCCACAGGGAAAATCACTTTTTCACACATTGAACCCCACTACTATAGGCGAAGTTGCTAAACATTTTTCTAACGGGCACCTAACCACGTGCTCCCTGGACCCTGTTCCATCTCAAATGTTACGGTCACCTTCTGGCTCTATACACTCTCTAACTCGCATCTTCAATCTCTCCCTCTCTTCCAGCCTCTTCCCCAATTCTCTAAAACATGCACTAGTCACCCCTATACTTAAAAAGCCCTCACTAGACCACACCAATCTTAACAACCTACATCCCATCTCCTTACTCCCCTTTTCCTCCAAACTCCTTGAACACCTGGTCTACAACCCCTCCTATTCTCAATCTACACCTCCACTCTGGGTCAATTGATTGCCTCCCATGGCTTTCAATACTGTTTCTATTCTGACGATACCTAAATCTATTGCTTTACCCCTCAGCTCACTCCATCAGTCTCATGCAATCTACTAACAGACATATCAGTCTGGATGTCACACCATTTCCTGAAAATTAATCTATCCAAAACGGAGTTCATAATATTTCCCCCCTACGTGCCCCTTCCACTGACTTCTCTGCCAAACTCAATGACTCAACCATCAACCCGTCCCTAAATGCCAGAGTGCTAGGTGTAATCCTGGACTCTGAACTATCCTTTTGGCCCTACATCCAATCGCTGTCCAAAGCTTGCCGCCTCAACCTCAGCAACATCTCCAATATACGCCCCTTCCTAACCAGTGGCACCACAAAACTTCTAACTCACTCCCTGGTCATCTCCCACTTTGACTTCTGCAACTCCCTCCTCACTGGCTTGCCTTTGCATTGGCTTTCCCCCCTCCAGTCCATCATGAATGCTGCTGCTAGACTCATCCACCTTACCATTCAGCGTCTGCCACCCATTTTTGCCAATCCCTTCACTGGCTCCCGCTCACCCAATGAATAAAACTCAAGATACTTACAACTTATAAAGCCATCCAACTCAGCCCCTAGTTACATCACTAACCTGGTCTCAAAATACCAACCAAATTGTTCTCTTCGTTCCTCCGAAGACCTCCTGCTCTCTAGCTCCCTCCCATGCCCGCCTCCAGGATTTCTCCAGAGCCTCTCCCATCCTCTGGAACTCTCTTCCCCAATGTGTCCGGCTATCTCCATCTCTGTCTGCTTTTAGATGGTCCCTGAAAACTCATCTGTTCAGAGAGGTCTATCCTGCCCCCACCTAACAACTGTACATGTATTTTGTCCATCAACCCATCCCACACAGTTATTACCTTTTGTATCTCTCAACTCTCCCTCTTAGATTGAAAGCTCTAACAAGCAGGGCCCTCTGAATCCTCCTGTATTATTTGTATTGTAATTGTACTGTCTGCCCTTATGTAAAGCGCTGCATAAATCCTGTATAATAATAATTATAACTTTGGTCATTCTTCACTTTCAGAGTCATTTGCTGGTTTAAAGGCATGAGAGCATTCTTTGATAAAATGTGGATTTGGCAACAAAAATATACTATACTGTATGTCAAATTAAATGGTTAAACAGGAGTGGGTTTCATGAAATACAATATTCATTTTCTAACCCATTATAAAACAATAAGTAAGCAGCAGTGTTCTACCAATATTTTTTCCTTTATTGCCACCTAGTGTGGAGAGACCAAATTGTCATCAAATGAATGCTGCTTGGATTTACATGCATTAGAAAACGTGCAGCAATTTATGATATCCTATTTGGCAGGAACAATATGCAACTGAGGGTCCCCACATATACACTGTGTAATGTTTTAGTACTTGTCTTTATCATATTAAATAAAATAAAAGTGGTTTGCTAGTGTACCCTAATCAAAAACGTCATAGAAGGATTAAAATATAAGCTCAGACAAATGTTTCATTTATTTGTACTCTCCACCTCTCCTTGACCCTAGCAGGATTGTTGTACTTTAAGCCCTATGCGATAATTTTGCACTGATGGAATCAAATGCACTCATGAAAGCTGTTTGCACATTCAATACATGGCAGATGCTATGAACTGCATCAGTGGTTGATGATGTTGGTACTACAATATACATAATGGCTAGCATTTATTTGTTCATC
Organism: Staurois parvus; assembly: GCF_062004578.1. NCBI lineage: Eukaryota > Metazoa > Chordata > Amphibia > Anura > Ranidae > Staurois > Staurois parvus. The sequence continues at coordinate 5,760,197 of NW_028317922.1, forward strand.
ATTTCTAAAGTCAAATACATTGCACTTCTTAAAGATTTGTAATAAAGCTGAGAAATCTGCTGTTTTCAGAAAGCATGTCCTGTAATTATTATTATGCAGTGAGTCTCATTTCACCTGGGGCATAGTTGTGAAAGGTGTAGAAGAATCCAATGTTCTTGTGCCCATCATGCCAAGGGGCTTTAGGTAGGCCATACATTATGTTGAAGGAAAGAAAATGGCTTGATTCCCCTATGAACACAATCAGTGTTGATGGTGGAATCCCTCCCGCTGAGCTATTGTATTCTTACAGCTGCAGGTTTCCCAGTTGTCAGAATACAATGATCACTGCTAGTAGCTATAGCCTCTGGGAGCGATTGTACAAAAAAAACCTAACAGGCTGCTTGTACTGAAGTAAATGGATAGATCAACTTCAGTACATCCAGACTGCCCATACCTGGGTCAAAATTCATCCGGTTTCTGCTAAAGCAGACTAATTTCGATCCGTCTTCGGACGGCTTTAGTCACAACTGCTCCTGCCCTCATTTTCCTTGGTTTTTACATCCTTCTCATAATAAAGTTGTATTTCCATATCTTTACATTCCTTTTCCTATACTGTTGTCTGTTATTTAAAGGAGTCATAAAATGAAAGAAGTCAGGAGGAGATAAAACAGTCACACAACACAACTGAACTATCTCTCCTACAGTTCTCTCTGTCCGTTCATTTATACTGTATATTCATTTGTATGCACTTTTTGTGTGTTTGTTCCCTGTATTTCAGCATGTTTTCCATGTCATGTCCAGAATGCTGCATTGGCTTCAAGCATCTGAAGATACTTTCACCACGCTACCCTTTTTGGTGTGTGCATTCATGTATATTGCAAATGGCTGTCCACTATATCCTCATCAAAATGGCAGCCTGCAGCTACAGTCTTTGCACAGGATACTTTGACCCTTAGCATGTGATTCTGAAAACATCCAAAGTCAACTTTAAATTGTATAAGGATCCCCTGTATTAATAGAATCTGGCAATAAGGAGGGGGGTGGGGAGGAGAGAGGAGAGAAGGGAGTGGGAGTCGTAGGTGAATGTCTTTTTTTTTATATGAATATATTATACTGTTAAGTTTTCCTATGTTCTTTCTTTGTAATGAAAAATGTAATAAAACATTTAATAATAAAAAAGAATCTGGCAATAAGAATAGGAAACTTTACATTTGCTGTATGATAGAATCAGGAGCTGCCTGACAAAGGGGCCCTGCGAGGCTCCAAAATGTTGCCTTTTGTTTACCACGTGACCACGAAAATAAAAATTTAGATCCTTTTTGAGGAATCCTTGCTGTGCTGGTGACATTTCTTCAGTTTGTGTGCCACTTGTCATCTATACCACCAGTATATACATTGGCTTCAGGGTTCCAGAGCAACAGTGTCTTTGATGTTATTTGTTACATACAATCTGGCATATTTAAACCAGAATTGCAAAGAGGAATATTGTATTGCAGTTACCAGATCAGTGGTGGCTGACATCAGATCAGTTAGATGCAAGTTCTGAACGGTTCCTGTGGGCTACTGCACTTTGCTGTTCTATTTATTTAATAAAACTCCATAAATGTCATATCTGTCATACCTCATTGACTTGGGCCTGAGTTTGAAGCAATCTGCGGTTACTGCCTAGTGGAAGACTTCCTGAGCTCGACCTAAAGACAGAAAAGCACTATTAATCAATATGAAATTCAGTTACCAGTACAAACTTCAGACACGTCTCAGAGTGACTTTCACTCTTAGGGCTCGTTCACCCCTTGTTGCAGAGACATCAGTTTTTCTGCACGCGTTCTGTAAGGGCACAACAATATAAATTGTTCTCTATGTGCCCTGTTCACTCCACAACACTGATATCACATGCAGATTTTTTCCATGCAGAAATCTGCAATGTGTACAACACTCATTGGAGCGCACATGAAACCTGATGTAAACTGATGTCTGCATGTCAGTTTCCATCAGTTTTTCTGCATGCGTTCTGCAAGGGCACAACAATATAAATTGTTCTCTATGTCCCCTGTTCACTCCATAACACTGGTATCACATGCAGATTTGTTCTGTGCAGGAATCTGCAATGTGTACAAAACTCATTGGAGTGTACATGAAAACTGATGTAAACTGATGTCTCTGTAAATGAAATCTGCATGTCAGTTTCCATCAGTTTTTCTGCAAGTATGATGTGAACGAGCCTTTATTGCTGTAAATGGCAGTTTGAAGCACACAAGTGAAGTTATCTCTAATTTAAAATCATGCTCAAATACTGTTAGCTCATAAAGATATCTATTTTCAATGTTAATGATCATAAATTGCTTATATTATATATGTAAAGTGCTGCGTAAATTGACGCCGCTATATAAGTACCTGCAATAAATAAATAATATTATACTGTACAGAGAGGTGTATATCATACATTACAAGATTTAGTTTTAAACAGAAAACTTGTAATGACCCATTCCACATGCTAGTGTTAACGGCTTCCTGTCCATGTCTATTCATCGAGTGGAGCAGCGAAGTACACCTTGTTTTCATGCACAGTGGTTAGTTCCAACATCATGCAGCCACAAAATCAGAAGGCACCATGCACACTGTCAGCTAAAAAAAATGCCAGAAAAACACTGGATGAAAAATGCTCATAATAGCATTTTTGTACCAGCTTTTCCATTAGCAACATTTAGCTTGTTTTTCTGTTGGCAATTCACTCCGAAAAATGCAAAAACAAGATTTTTTTCTTTTCCTAGAAGCTGAAGCTTCCAAAACACTTCTAGACTAAAACACTGTGCATGGACACATAGGATAACACTATTTGCGTCTAGAAGCAGAAACAATTTGGTAAAAATCTGCTGCTAGGAGGCTTTTGTAAGCTAGTGTGCATGGAGCCCAAGCCTTGTTACTTTGATAACAGTTTTGTCACCCATCTCAGGTTCTACACATATAAAACTGAAGTTGTCTGGTAAGCTCCGCAGACCTGGGCACTCGCATCCTCTATGTGTCTCAATCACAAATTCCTCTAGATCGTCTCATGACACTGCATTAGCAGCATAAGCTGGCACTGTGGCCCTGGCCTGGACATCTACCCTCAGTGTGTCTGCTGTAATCACTGCATACGCACATACACTTACACTCAGGAGTAGACCACTTAGGTTTCATTTGCTTACCAAAACCCTCTACCAAAGACCAGATATGGGAACATGAAAATAGGGAGGTAGAGCAATATAAAAGAAGTAGGGATCATTGTGGGAAATCTTTCTAGAAACCAAGCAGAGATCCAACACCTAAATACACAGATTAATTATTTTCCAAATAATAGAGCTGTTTTACCTGCCAAAAAGATTTGTCCATCTTAGGCTGGCCATATATTATACAATTGTCTTGTACAACTTTCCTTCAGATTTGCCAAAACCATATAATATGAGGTCAAACCAAAACACTTTCAATTTGTATGCAATCAGGCAGGCCCTTGCACTACGTAGTTGAAGTCTTGAAATCTAAAGGAAATTGTGCAAGAAAATTATATAATGTATGGCCAGCTTCATTCTGAAACGTACACAGGTCTGTCACAGTGCAGAGTCCAGTCTGGGTAGGAGACCTGATTTATCTCTGCTACAGTTAAGTAACACTTACAAGTTCCCCCCTACCACTAGGAATGAGCTCAGGCATGTTCAGCCTGTCTCTGTAAAGTGAAGGTGAAGCAGCACACCAATGAGCTCAGTTCTTTGTCACTCTGCACTCGCCTCCTATCAGCATGCAGCTAGTCATCACAGAAAATGACTTTGGATTACAAGAGGCCAATACCAGGTTAATTTCTGATACATACACTGTATTTGTTAAAACACACATAGAAAGGTATTAATAAATACAGACCTGTATACAAAGTCAGTATATAGGCAGGTGCAGTTTGGCTTCCATGAACAGGTGGCGCTGAAGAGCAGAGGAAAGGGGGCAAGTCATGTTTCTCTAAGGACTCTGTAGGCGCCATCAGGATAACAGCTGGATGCTGCTGCCCTGGAGGACCTCAGTGGCTATCTTTAGTGTGCGCAGTGCTAATAAACATCACTGTCCCCCTTCAGTTGCCATGCATTTGCAAAGTGGCTAGGTCAAGGACAGGACCCCGTTGGTAAGGGAAAGTGTGTCTAGGGCAATAAAAGGTTCCTATGGAGGAGGGTCAGAGAAGGGACTGCTCATCTGTGTTGCCATCTAGGAGCCCTTCCGCATTTAGATGCTTTGTTGCCAGACTGCCTTCCAACTCCCTCTTCTGTCAGAAGTTGTCAGGCATCAGAAGTTGTTTTTGGGTATCCTCTGCAAAAGTCTCTGTAAGTGCTGCAGTGCCATTTTGGCTGTGTTACACAGACTTGGTTACTTCTTTGTCGGGAACTTTTATGTTAATACACTTTACTGCACTCCTCCATTTCTGTGTGCTCTCTCTTCTCTATGGGTACCAAACACTTGACCTCGCACACAAGTAGAAGGTGGGGACAAATCTTTCTACCTGTTAACATTGAAAAAACATCTGCCCATTTTTGTTCTTTGGGCAATCAAACATGAGTGCGGAAAACTGAAAATGCTAAAGTTAACAAAAAGTGTTTTCACACTGCTTTGAAGTAGATCTGTTGGATTTACGTTGATGGTAGGTAGCATTGCTGTATAGACCAATAACAAATACTGTCAGTATCCTTGAGAAAAAATACCTTCATAGCACACAATTTATTTACTGCTCTATTAATAGATTGTGGAGGAGGAATGTGAATGGCTGCTTTGTTCTGATATAAAAGCTGGTTAATCTAGACAAGGATAAACTTCACACCAACAATTAGCTGACATGAACATACTTCATCACACATTCTCTGGGAGGTGATGAGATTAGCAGAACATGCTTTATATTTTTTGTGTTCATTTAAATCCCATCCTGTATGGAAAAATATAGCTGTATTAACCAAAGACTAGGAACCAAACTGAAATGTAGGACTCTGCAGTAGCCCTCCTGTTTGGCTTGAGGGTTCATCTTTAGTTTGGTCACTAGGGGGTCTCCCTGTTTAGGTAAGCACCATATAAATAGAAGCTTGGGGAGGATTTGGTGGTTGTTGGTGGCAGCGGTAGAAAGCAGAGAGGCTAGACCAGTGTTCCTGATTTAGGCCTTCACTAGAATTCAAGGGCCTCACCAGCAGGGACTATGTAGTACACCAAACCACAGCTTTCCCCTCTAGGGAATACCAGAACTCTCCCTACCACTGAGTGGGCAAGACCAGGGAAGTTGGGGGGCTATTTGTTAAAGAATGTTGCAGAGTGGGTAGTGTCATGCTGTTTCACGTTCATTAAGGCAAAAAAAAAAAAAAAAAAAAGAACGTGGAGCACTTCTCTCCCTTGCCAATTAAGGTGAGTGGCCTGTACCTTGAGAACCTTGTGCAGACCTTGGCAGTGGTGCCCTGGTAAGTTGGTCAGCTAGTGTGCTGATGGAGATGTGTCTGTACCTTGCACCTACTGGCTTAGAGACCTTGAAGTTGGGGGGTGGGGGGGTTGACCCTGGTGGGACAAAGTTGGTAACCACAGGGGATGAGGCTCTGTTAGCTATTTTATCTAGCAAACCAATGGCTCCCTGATAGGCTGTGTAAGCCGTAATAAGTAGCAGGTCCTTAGGTTTGAGGTCTCCTAAGCAACCTAACCTAAACAACGACTGGGAGAGTGAACCATGAAGGTAGACAGTAACATATGGTTCAATCCAGGCACATTCACATATCTGGCTTCAACAACAGTCACCAAGGGGGTCAATTTGTAAAGCAGAAAATATGACTTTCTCAAACGTTCTTTGGTGTAGGACTGTCCATGTCAATGCATTTTAAATGGGAGCGATAGATTCTCAGCAGTGCATGTTTGTGCAAGACACATTCTCTGTTTTATAAATAGAGCCCTATATGTTTCCCCTGTTCATCCCTGCATTTTACTTTACTTATGAAATGCACCAGTGGTGGAGACTGTATTCAAATGAAGGGTATATGATAGAATGGGGAATCCAGATAGTGGCAAACATAGATAAACGTTGGGTGAATGTTAAGAGTGAATGTGCTTTAGAAATTCAGTCAATCTTCTGACAGCAAGACCGCAGGCAATTGATCATAACCAATTTATGAAAATGTTTCTTTGCCTCAGTACCACTGGCAATAAAAGTAGTTTGCTGTGTTCTGTTCTCGAATCATTTCAGAATATCGCACTTGTAAAAATCTCATCAAAACATAATCCACCTCCTGTCTTTGTCATGCAGTGTAAGCTGCTTAAGGAACCAGGGCCGGATCTAAAATCGGTCTGATGTGGGGGTGCAGTAAAAAATGGCAGGGGGGCAGAGGATGGGAGGTTAGCAGCACAATGTACAGAAGCAGGAATCAGCAGAGCAGATTACAGTTGGTTAGCAGGGCAGAGTCAAATGTGTGGATGAAAGAATTGAGTCTTTTTTTACAACAAAAAAAGAGCCTCCTTTAAAGTGTAAGTTCACTTTTACAAAAATCTTCTAAGGTGACCTAACACTTGACCCCCTCTCAACCACTCCAGTCCCACTGTACTTACCTCCTATGATCCTATGCTGTCAGGATTCCTCAAGCCACTCCACCGGACAGGAGATTTAAAATCCCTGCAGCTTAATCTCCTCTCTGTATTGTGTAGTCAGTGTGGACCAGATGGATACTGCACTGCAAGGAGAGGAGAGAAACCACAGGCATTTTAAATCCCCTGACCTGTGGAGCAGCATGGGGGAATCTGACAGTACAGGATCATAGGAGGAAAGTACAGTGGGACTGGAGGTTGGGGAGGGGGGGGGGGGGTCCAGTGTTAGGTCACCTTACAGATATTCTCTGAAAGTGAATTTACACTTTATAGAAAAACTTCAATAAAACCAGAAACAGCTGAGACAATTAACACCTTGGTCAAGTCTACATACAGCATAATGTATAGAGTACATGGGTCAGGAGGAAGTAAAAAACAAAAACAGATATGGAGTGCAGCATTCAGGATGGCGCCATGTTCATATTAGAGTCTTCCTTTACATCAAAGTCCCAAGCATTCCCCTACACATCAGAGATCAGAGTCCCCCTTACATCCTTGTCTCCAAATCCCCCCCTTTATCTGTGTCTCCAAAGTCCCACCTTACATCAGTGTCCCCAGAGGGCCACCACCTTACATCAGAGTCTGCAGTGTTCCCCCTTAGAGCAGAGTCCCAACTTACAGTAGTGTACTGCCCCTTACATTAGAATCTGGCAGAGTGTGCCTTTATACATACCTTCACCGCTGGGGGGCAACTGGCAAGAAAAGGCTTTCAAAAATCCCCTTGTCGCTGGCATTGAACTGTGCACGTGCAGTTTTAAAGCCAGCCATTTAGCAAACTCCAGGGTTTGGCCTAAATTCATGCAGTGGGGCGTGTTATTATAAGCCATGCCTGATAAGTACCATGATGTCACTGCCTGAAGTCTGTTAGACATTCAAACTTGACAAATGCCACCCCTACAGACCGCTTCCCCTGATGAACGGTGACAACCCTGCCTGGGCACATCTATGGGTGGTTGCCTGAAGGGCACAGCTGAAATCTTGGGGGACATAGCCCACCCCAGCATGCCTCTAGATCTGGCCATGCAGGGAACTCATATTAAAACCAATTTTTTAGGAATCAGGGGCAAAGTGTCTTCTTACATTGGTGGCCAGTGGGAAGACTATCCTCCTACAGTGGTGGTCATAATATCATCTTTGCAGACAGCTAAAAAGATCATTGGTATCATGCAACTGGTTCTGCTAAGTGGCGATGGTTCTGGAATGGTTTAGGCATTATCAAATAGCAGATCAATCAGCCACAGCACAAGGAAGCCCTAGCAATCTCTGCAGAAACCCTAAGGTTCCACAAAACTATGGTTGACAATGACTGGTCTATGGCATCTAGAGAGGTCTTGGATAGAGGTAAAGTAATAAAATTCCACTTATCTACTGCTATCCTATTTATAGGGTTTAAATATTCTGATTTGCTGTTATTTTTTTAACTTGTTTAAACAACCCGTAAAAAAATCAACAGACCAATGGTGATAGGCACTGGGCTATTCTGCATTAAATGACCCCAAGGAAAGTGTGGAAATAGGGTTGGGGTTACCTAATGACCATTCCAAAAAGTGTGTGGAAAGGGAAACCAACACTTTTACTTAACACAACATCTTGTTCAAAAGGTGACTCAACCTACAGTCAGTAGGATGTGTCTATTGTACTGATGCCTTGTGTTAGGTAAAATATTCTTCCATACATGCTCACCCATTGCTGTAATCTTCCAGGTCAGCAGGAGTTAATAGAGCTAAGGGGCTGTCACAGTTTTCTCATCATGAGGGCCTGACTATATCCACCATTTCTACCCAGCTGTTCTATTCATAGAAGTCGTACTACAGCTTCAATGAATAAAACACGATCTAAGAATGGAGGACAGGCTGATGATTGATAGTTCTGCCCCCTTCATTCATAGAAGCTGTAGTATGGCCCTGTCAGGGATCCCCTCGATCCCTGCCGCGATGGTCCCGGCGCAGGCGCACTGCTCCGCCCTGTACACGGGCACTAGGTCCGGACCGGCCGCGGAGTTCGAGTTCGCGCATGCGCAGTAGAAGCCGCGGCCGCCCGCTGGGCACCAATGGCAGCGCAGGGCGGGATATTTAAAGGTCCCTGAGCTGTCATTTCGTTGCCTTCTGGTCTTACCTGCTTCCTGTGATTCTGTACCTGTGCCTTGTAAGTTTATTGACACGGATTGTTCTTGACCTGCTGATTTCTCCTGCCCAGACCCTTGCTTGCCTGACCTCTCTCCCTGGCTGCCCCTCATTAGATCTGACCTCCTGTTGCTGACCTGGCGTGTGACCCGACGATTCTCTGCCTGCTCCCTTGTACCTTACCGTCCTCTACGTTACCAACTCGGCCTGTCTGACTTCGCACTTGCTCAGCCATCCATCTATCCATCCCATCGGGGTCACCCGACCTCCTCACATCTGGCTCTCCCTGGTTGGAGCCCCTGGCGAACACCCCTACCACTGACAGGTGTGCTCAGTAGTGGCGACCTGGTCTCGGGGTACTACAAGTCCATCCCCACCATCAGGGGCCCTGGTGAACAAGTACCCTGGGGCTTAGACTCCGCGCTCTGGGCACGCCTGACCAGTGGAGTGCTAGTGGTGCCGCTCGGCGGTCCCTCACAGTACCAGAAGGCCATGACTGAGCCTCCAGGAGGACCCTCCCCGTTGGACGAGGTTTGCAGGCACCTGGCTACCCTGACGCAAGCAGTAAACACATTACAGGACAGATGTTTGCAGATCGAGAATCGGTTTCAGGCCTGCACCATATCTGCTCCTGTTTCACAGGCCCCGGCTCCTGCACCGCCAGTCGCAGCAGCCCACGGGCCGGCTCCTGGACCTTCCACATCACTCCCTATGGCGGAACCCCGAGTACCCTTACCCGAGCGCTTCCATGGGGATCGCACACGCTTTCGGTCATTCCGTGACTCCTGTCTGCTCTACTTTGAACTGCAACCACGGACCTTTTTGACAGAATCGGTGAAAGTGGGGTTTGTTATCTCCCTGTTGCAGGGTGAACCCCAAGACTGGGCCCACCGACTAAGGGGAAATAATGATCCTCATCTGGTTACGGTTGACAACTTCTTTAACGCTATGGCCATCTTATACGATGACCCACAAAGGGGCGGCCTCGGCCGAGGCCACATTATACGCACTCCGACAAGGTCGGCGGGCGGCTGTGGAATACGCCTCTGACTTTAGGCGCTGGATGGGTGACACTCGTTGGAACGAGTTCGCACTTTTGCACCAGTTCCGTATGGGCCTTTCTGAGGCTCTGAAAGACGAGCTTGCCCGGGTGGAGGTGCCCGAGACATTAGAGGACTTGATTGCACTCACCATTAAAATTGACCGTAGGCTACGGGAGCGCAGATTGGAGAGGTCTGGTCAGGGTCGCGGAAATACCTGGGGGTCTTTCCAAGGATCCAGTCAACATACTAGGCCAAACATCCAGAATCTGCCGCCTGAAGATGCTCCCGAACCCATGCAGCTAGGCCTGGCACGGCCTAAACTATCGCCAGAGGAACGCCAGCGCAGACGCTCCCAGAATCTGTGTCTCTACTGCGGTGAAGCGGGTCACATGGTACGTTCCTGCCCGCAGAAACTGAGTAAGTTCACCTCATCTTCTTTATCTATTGGCAATATGAATCCGTCCCAATACTTAGTTGTTCCCCTCTCCTTTCAGCTTTCAGAAAGGACCGTGGAGGTGACGGCCATAGTTGATTCGGGGGCATGCAGCTGTTTTTTGGATATCAATTTTGCTCACCAGCAGGGTATCCCCCTCCGCCCAAAGGAGAAGGGGTTTCACATCTGTTTGGCTGATGGCTCCCGGATAAAGTCAGGGGTGGTTAACCAGGAGACCCCTTCCATTGTGACTTCTATTGCCGGTCAGCACCGGGAACTCCTCCGCCTGGATGCTATTGCATCACCCCTTTTCCCAGTCATTCTGGGGCTTCCATGCTTGCGGGCCCACAACCCCCAAATTGACTGGGAAACTGGGGTTGTCTCATTCCCTTCCCCATACTGTCGGGAACTGTGTCGAACTTCGGGCCCGGAGGTCCCCCAGGTCCTCCTGTGCTCTGAAGGGGATGCCAGCCTAAAACAAGTGATTCCTGCAGCCTATCATAATTTTCTTGATGTGTTCAGTGAACGGGGAGCAGATGCTCTACCCCCCCACCGCCCATATGACTGTCCTATTGATCTGTTACCCGGTTCTGAAATTCCTTTCGGGCGAATTTTTCCCCTTTCTGAGCTAGAATTAGGGGCCCTGAAGGATTATATTGAGGACAGCCTCCGGAAGGGATTCATCCATCCCTCCACTTCCCCAGCAGGCTCAGGGATCTTCTTTGTAGAAAAGAAGGACAAGACTTTGAGGCCATGTATTGACTATCGGGAGCTGAATAGGGTCACAATTAAAAATCGTTACCCATTACCACTGGTACCTGAATTATTCCAGAGCTTAAAAGCTGCAGTAGTATTTACCAAGCTGGACTTAAGGGGAGCCTACAACTTGGTTCGCATAAGGGAGGGGGATGAGTGGAAAACGGCCTTCCGCACCCGTTTCGGCCATTTCGAATACCTGGTCATGCCTTTCGGGTTGTGCAATGCGCCGGCCACCTTCCAGCACTTTGTAAACGACATCTTTAGGGACTTCCTGGACATCTTTGTCATCGTCTACTTAGACGACATTTTGATTTTCTCATCCTCCCTGGGGGAGCACAGGGTACATGTAACAAAGGTGTTGGGGCGGTTGCGGCAGCACGGGTTGTACGCTAAAGCAGAGAAATGTTGCTTTGAACAGGCTAGTGTTACATTTCTGGGTCTGATTATCTCCATCACGGGGGTCGTAATGGACCCTCAGAAGGTCTCTGCGATCCTTGATTGGCCTGAACCCACGGACAGGAAAAGCGTCCAACGTTTTATTGGGTTCGCAAACTTCTACCGGAAGTTCATCAAGAACTTCTCGGGTCTGGTCTCCCCCATCACTCAGTTAACCAAGCTTGGGACGCGATTCAGATGGACGCCAGAGGCACAGGAAGCTTTTGAAGCACTAAAGAAGTTATTTACCTCGGCACCCATTCTGGGTCATCCCGACGCCTCCCTGCCCTACATCTTAGAAGTAGATGCGTCAGAAAACGCGGTTGGCTCCATCCTTTCCCAGCGAAGGGGTGCCAAGGAATTACTTCACCCAGTAGCATTTTTCTCACGGAAACTTACCCCTGCGGAGAGGAACTACGACATTGGGGATCGAGAACTACTGGCTATCAAGACCGCGTTAGAAGAACGGAGGTACCTGCTGGAAGGTGCCTCCCATCCCATCCTGATATTCACGGACCACAAGAACCTGGAATATCTGAGGACGGCCAAACGTCTGCGCCCACGACAAGCAAGATGGGCATTGTTTTTCTCGAGGTTCCAGTTCCACATCACATACAGGCCCGGTTCAAAGAACACGCAGCCAGACGCGTTGTCGCGCATGTACGAGGACACCAAGGAGATCCCAGTACCCGACACTATTCTTCCTGCAGGAAACTTCTTGGCTCTTCAGACGAACCTTCGCTCCGAGATCCTGAGAGCGTCCACAGTGATGTCTACCTCCGATAAGGCGCCCCTCCGGAACAAGGAGGGACTCCTATGGAGGGAGGACCGGATTGTGGTGCCGGAGGATGCCCGAACCTTAGTCTTGGGACATTGCCATGACCACCCAATGGCAGGACATTTTGGCCCGGTCAAGACCCTGGAACTTCTCCGACGTTCCTTCTGGTGGCCGGACATGGCCAAGGATTGTAAAAGTTACGTGGGCTCCTGTGCCATCTGCCAGCGGAACAAGCCTTCAAGAAATAAGGCGTGGGGCCTGCTACGTCCATTACCCATCCCTGAACGGCCCTGGCAGAAAATCTCTATGGACTTTATAGTCGAGCTTCCACCTTCACTGGACCACACAGCAATTCTCGTGGTCGTGGACCGCTTATCCAAGATGGCCCATTTCATTCCTTTACAGAAGACTCCATCAGCAGCCGAGATGGCGCAAGTTTTTATTCGAGAGGTCGTTAGACTGCATGGGGTTCCCGAAGACATCGTCTCGGACCGAGGGGTGCAGTTTACCTCGAGATTTTGGAGGGCATTGTGCAAAGCCCTGGATATCAAGCTATCCCTTTCCTCGGCATTTCACCCTCAGACTAATGGTCAGACCGAAAGGACCAATCAGACCCTAGAGCAATACCTGCGATGCTACACTTCATTCTCTCAGGACGACTGGGTGCCACTTCTCCCTTTGGCGGAATTCGCGTACAACGCTTGCCATTCAGCAACTGGGCAGTCCCCGTTCTTCTCCAACTATGGGTTTCATCCTGTCTTCCTCCCGGATTTAGTCCCGGAATGCCCAATTCCAGCGACACAGGATACACTAGCCTTCTTCACTTCAAACAATAAAAAACTACAGGAAGCCATCCGTCAAGCCCAAGAAGACTACAAGAGGGCTTTTAATAGGAAGCGAAGAGGGGATCTGGTGTTGCAGCCCAGAGAGAAGGTTTGGCTGGCTACGTCGAACTTGAAGATGCTCTGCCCGTCAAAAAAGTTGGGACCTAAATTTATAGGCCCTTTTTGCATCAAACGGATGGTCAATGAAGTGGCCTATGAACTTGTTCTCCCTGAGACACTCAAGATCCACCCTGTCTTCCACGTGTCCCTGTTGAAGCCGGTAGTCCCTGATGCCTTCTCGGAACGGGAATCCAGGCCCTCGGAGGCCGTAATGGTTGAAGAGGAAGAAGAATTCGAGGTGGAGGCAATCCTGAAGTGCCAACGAAGGGGGGGCCAGACCCAATTTCTCATCAAGTGGAAGGGCTACGGCCCTGAGGACAATTCGTGGGAACCAGCCCATAATGTCCATGCACCTAGACTTGTCCGGAGGTTTCTTTGTGATCACCCGTGGTGGAGAGATCGGGTGGGCATCCGGAGGTTGCCCGTAGGGGGGGGGCAATGTCAGGGATCCCCTCGATCCCTGCCGCGATGGTCCCGGCGCAGGCGCACTGCTCCGCCCTGTACACGGGCACTAGGTCCGGGCCGGCCGCGGCGTTCGAGTTCGCGCATGCGCAGTAGAAGCCGCGGCCGCCCGCTGGGCACCAATGGCAGCGCAGGGTGGGATATTTAAAGGTCCCTGAGCTGTCATTTCGTTGCCTTCTGGTTTTACCTGCTTCCTGTGATTCTGTACCTGTGCCTTGTAAGTTTATTGACCCGGATTGTTCTTGACCTGCTGATTTCTCCTGCCCAGACCCTTGCTTGCCTGACCTCTCTCCCTGGATGCCCCTCATTAGATCTGACCTCCTGTTGCTGACCTGGCGTGTGACCCGACGATTCTCTGCCTGCTCCCTTGTACCTTACCGTCCTCTACGTTACCAACTCGGCCTGTCTGACTTCGCACTTGCTCAGCCATCCATCCATCCCATCGGGGTCACCCGACCTCCTCACAACTGGCTCTCCCTGGTTGGAGCCCCTGGCGAACACCCCTACCACTGACAGGTGTGCTCAGTAGTGGCGACCTGGTCTCGGGGTACTACAAGTCCATCCCCACCATCAGGGGCCCTGGTGAACAAGTACCCTGGGGCTTAGACTCCACGCTCTGGGCACGCCTGACCAGTGGAGTGCTAGTGGTGCCGCTCGGCGGTCCCTCACAGGCCCCTATGAATGGCAGAACTGGATGGAAAGGGCAGGCATAGCCCTCAGTTCTGTTAACCCCTGCTGCGCTAAAAGTTTGCTGCAGCAGAGATGGGGGGGACAGATAGGGACATGAACAAAGGAATATATTAACAGATGAGGTATCAGCACAAGGGATACATCCCACAGACTGTAAGTTATGTCCCTTGTGCTGATTTTTTGTTTTTATTTTAGCTGCACTTTTTAAAGTTGATCTAATCCAAAGAACACATATGTAATATACACTATATTGCCCAATGTATTGGGACACCCCTCCAAATCATTGGATTCAAGTATACCACTAACCCCCATGGCCATAGGTGTATAAAATCAAAACCTAGGCATGCAGACTGCTTCTACGAACGTTTGTGAAAGAATGAGTCTCTCTCAAGAGCTCAGTGAGTTCAAGTGTGATTCCGTGACAGGTTGCCACCTGTGTAATAAGTTCATCCATGAAATTTCCTTGCTACTAAATATTCCACGGTCAACTGTTAGTGGTATTAGAACAAAGTGGAAGCAACAACAGCAAGTAGTAAA